>NC_084467.1:10137500-10455000 GCF_027409185.1 Cynocephalus volans | reverse complement strand
AAGGATTGAATGCAATGTGTGTGGAGAGCCTAGCGTGGTGCCTAGATGTGACGGCTGGCAAACAGTAACTCCTGTTGTTACTGTGTATTGCCGAATCACTTATAAAAACACTTTCATAAGCACTGTTTGCTCCAGATGCAGTTTTCTGAGCTGGGCTGAACTGTGTTGTTATTTCTGTTTTACAGATAAAGAAACAGACAGGTAATGTGCTGTTTGTAAACTGGAAGCCAGGCCTTCCCACACTTGATGCCAACGTTCCTTCTACTCCAGGGTCTTTTCCCTGAGGGGGATCAGCAGGCAGCCTGCTGAGGGCAGCCCGTGGCTGGGGGAAGAGACTAGGAGCCCGGGGAGAGGAGTGAACGAAGGGTCGGTGGAAGGCTGTGAAGGTATGTGGCTGTGCTTTGGCTGCCTGACAGCCATCTGTAAACACTGTCACTGTTGTAAGTCAGTCCCGCTGGAGCTCTATGAATGAAGAATGCTCCCAGACTCCAAGCAGTTTCCCCTTTAACCACAGACCTAAAGGAATATTTTTTATTGGCATGCTTTATAAATTATTAGAATGATTTTATCTCATTGTTAACATCCGTGGCACAGGGCTTAACTTACAGGAGGCACCCAGTGACTGTTGAATGCTCGCTATGTAGACACTGGGATTTGTCTTTCATTAAAGCACTTCTGACCACTTGAGGTGAATAAGTGAGGAAGGTATTTCAGGGTTAGTCACCGCGACAGGGCGAGCAGTGGTGCGTCTGGGTGTGCACTCGTAGTGCTCTCGCCCTGCCAATTGGCTCCCCCTATTGTTCTGGGCCACATTTCTTTCACCATGGATTCTTCCAGCATGAGTGACAAATTGGAATGACAGTACGGGAAGGTCTAGTAACATCTGTCTGTCACAAAGGAAGCATGGTGGCTGCCAATCCATTGTTTGAAAGGATCAAGGGAATGGCTCAAGGTCAGAGTGCAGAGGTCAGTGTTGCTTTCCATCTGGGAAGGGCCGGATGGGCAGCAGGGAGCTGCCCTCACAGATGAGTTACTCAGGGGGTGTATCAGTTTCCTAGGGCAGCCATAGCAGATGGCCACAGACAGCATGGTTCAAAACAACTCGAATTTATTCTCACAAGTCTGGAATCGAGGTGTGAGCAGGGCCGTCTCCCTCTGAAGGCTCTAGCCATCCAGGTTCTTCCAGCTTCTGGTGGCTCTGGGCGTCCTTGGCTTGTGGCAGCATCACTCCCGTCTCTGCCGTCCTCATGTGGCCGCCTCCCCTGTGTTTCCCTTCTTCTCTCTGTGTCTTCTCCTCTTCTTATAAAAACACTTGTCATTGGATTGAGGGCCCACCCAATTAATCCAGAATGATCTCATCTTGAGATCCTTAACTTAATTACATCCGCAAAGACCCTTTTTTCAAATAAGGTCACCTTCACAAGGACCAGGGCTGAGGACTTGGACACATCTTTTGGGGAGCCACGCAGCAACCTGCTGCAGGTGGAGTTGGCTCTAGTTGCTTTCTGAGTGAGATGCTGATGAAATGATATGTGCAAAGATTCCCAATCAACATCAGGCATATTCCTTACTTCTACTTTAAAAGAGAAAAAATGTCAAAAAATGCCTAGCAATTCTTTTTCATAACAGAGAAGGAAGCCATTATGAAATCTTTCCATCTTTGACATCTCACTCATAAATCTTTTGGACTCTGATCACCAGAAGGATTTCTCTCAGGAGGAATTGTCACGTCATAAAATATTTTGTCTTCAATGTATTAAGAAGATGTTGTCCAACTTTTGATAAATCACCTTGTACTTTAAAAAAATGCTTGAAGTTCACTAAGTTGTATTTTTATTAGAAATAATTAACTAGCTCTAAAAATGTTTTCATGAAATGTAGATGAGACATTTTACCATTTTGAAAAGAAATAATGAACACTATTTAAATATTTTTGAATAGAAAAATTTCAGAACAGGTGATTGAAGGAGAATAAATGCATAAAGATAGAAGATTATTGTGAAATTATTGCCTATTTAAATCCAATTAATTTAGACCTTCTTTCTATAAACATTACCCTTAGAAGAAAGATGCCAAGGAATTCCTAGTCAAGTCTGAACATTGAAATATACAAAAAATGAGCTCATGTTTGCTTTTATTTTTCCCAGGGGACAAAATCCTGCTCTCTAGAAAAATGGAAGTTCTTTCATTATGATCCAATATGTTAAAACATTGTTTGGAAATCAAAAATTTAGAAACCTCCTCAATATCCATCGACAGAAAAAAGAATAAATAAATGGAGGTATGGTTATGATCTAATGCTCTACAGCAGCTCATAGATGCCTCCGAGTTCAGTACATCAGTGAGGATGAATCTCAAGAACGAAATGTGGCTGGAGAAACAACTTGTGAGAATGATTCCATGTGTATAAAAGCTGAAAACATGCGCAACAGTGCTCCATTGTGATTATGGATATATACACATGAAATAAGAACAGCAGCAAAATATGCATGCTCCCAAATGAAATGCATCCAATTCAGAAGAGTGACCTCTCTGGGAAGAGAAAGAAGGAAGTGATGTTAGGGGGGTAACCAAGGGACAGTACGTGCCAGTCATTATTTCTCAAAAAAAAAAAAATTATACAGAAAATATAAGGAAATGTTAGGGTTTGCTAGAGCTGGATGGTGAGTATACGGGGTTTTGTTATCACTCTGCATTTTTCTATATGTTTAAAATATTCTATAATTTAATACGTAAGCTTCCTATTTTCCATTGGCTGAGATAGCTGTGTCTTCCAAATGCACTACCGTTGAACTGATGCAGAGACAACCACTTTTAAAGATGACATGTGGACTAAACAAAGGAGGGCAGGCGAATGAGTCCAGACTCCTGCGTTCTGGTCGTGCTCCGTGCATTGCACGACTCTGTCGTCTTAGGCAGCTGTTTGAGCTTCGATGTCATCATCTGTAAAATGGGGTAATTCCTGTCCTGCCTACTTCACAGGGAAGTTGTGAGAGTACATGAGACTATAAAATAGAAGTGAGAAGTGGTCGTTGGGATAATTGCTGCTAATTATTGAGCAGTTACTGTGATTTCAGATTGGCTCTACACATTTGCCATTTACTTTAAAGCTGATAACAGCGCTGTGATGTAGGGTTTTGTCATTTCTTTTCATATTTTTTTAGGAGCTCTTCCTTCCACCCCTTGCTAACAAAGAATGGGTAATAACTTGTAGGGGGTGGGTACCTATTGATCACCTGTGGCCTGGCACAGGAAGCTCTGACCAACAAAGAACAGTAGTGAACAGGCAGGACTCCTCTGGACATCACAAGTCTTGCAAATACAGAGTGAATTGATGTGCTGGTAGCAGGTGCTAAAGCTGAGAGAACACACAAAGAGAGGCCACTGAGGCAGGGCAGGGGCCTTACTGGTGCATGTGTGATTTAAATTGTGAGTTAGTGGATATTATAAATAAACAGCAGCCAGGAAGTAGAGAATAGATGCTCAGAGTAGAGAATAAATTTATTGGCTGGTAGTGGCAGGAACCACAAAGAAAGGAAACATGAGGAGCTAATCACTCTCATACTGGACATCAACACATGTCCATGTGGTTGCGTCAATCATGGTCCCAGCAGGAAACACATGGCACCCTCAAGAGTGATGGAAAAGAACTGGACAAAGGGACTATTTACCAAGGCCAGCACAGGGTTAAGGAAACTAACGAGGGACAGTGAAACCCCTGGGGATTAGCAACCATGGGCAGCTTTTAATACCCTCTGACCTACAGAGGCAAGCGAAGGCATTGGTTACTGGAACCTGGTGAGACTCGTGGCTGTAGGAAAGGGCCATCCAACAAGAGCTGGGTTTTTGGTGGCAAAACACAACCGCTGGTAACATGTGGCCCACAGGGAAGGAGCTGGATCACCTCTCAGTGCCCTCCCATGGGCCAAACCCAACCAGAACCTAGGAGCAAGGGAGCTTGGTTGATGTAGTCCATTCAGGTCAGCCTCCCGGGTCACAGGGTCAGGTGAAGAAGAATGTAGAATAGACTCAGAGGGACAAATGAAAACTGTCCAGAACAGCGATAGAGGGGTCAAGATAATCCAGAATCCAGCACTGTTTAGAAAACTCTCAGGTCCTTGAGGCTGAACTGTACAGCCGCTTGGGGTTCCCATGGGATTTTGTTTTACTTGTTTTACACATATACATACAATACATAGTATTGCGTAAGGATGCTTTTCTTCTGAGTCTCTGTTCCTTTCAATCAAAAGAGACTGGCACTTTGCCCATCTCGGGCACATAGGCCCATGGGCCAAAAAACTCACGTTCTGCATACCAGTGGGACAGTGTTCATGCTTCTACTCCAAGACTTGAAATTTATTCTGCATTGTTGACCAATAAGCATAGTTACATCACTGATATTTATTGAATTAAAAAGCCCAGGACCTACTATACATTCTAACCTGATTTTAAGCTTCTGGAAAAGCAAAGAGAAGTGCAGTGTTCAGGAAACAAGTTCTCCAGCGGGCACCATAGGGGATGATGGTTTCAAATGTGTGTGTTAATATCCGTATTAATGTACGTGTTAATAGCAGCTGTAATTTGGGCAAATTCTTCCACTACTTTCATTGGACTTTTAATTAGCAAACAAGTTTTAATATCAGAATATGCATCATTCTCCATCGAAGCATTTGTCACAAGCGACCCCATGCCCTGAATAGTAAATCAGCATGAGTTAAAATAGAGACAGAGTCGGCAAGGCATGAGCAGTTACTTGTTCTCTCCCTGTTCGTTAAAGCCAATCCCTGAAGGTGGCGCATGAAGCAGGACTAAGCCCTGGTATTCTGTTGGTTCTCCCAAGTTGAAAGAAAAATATAGGGGTTAAAAGCAAGGCTTTAATATCGTGTAAACAGTTAACCACAGCACTGTAAGCTCTCCAGATGTCTCTGACGGAAGAGTGAGTAGGGCTGTTGCCTTAAACTTCCAGGACCCTTGGCAGCCCCATCAGTCTCCAGCCTTCCCTGGGTGGTAGTGTGTCATGGAATATAAACTTACACTTGACATCTCTGGGGGCCCCGTTCTTTCAGTCTGTGGGACTAGGTAGACATGTTAGCTCTTTGCTAGAAAAGGGATGCTTCTGAACATTCTCACGGATGTTTTTATAAAGAAACTGTAGCCCCAAGAGGTTAAATGACTTGCCCAAGGGGTCACAGCTGTGAAGTAGCAGAAAGAGGCTGGAAGCCTGGGCACCCAGGATTCCTGATGTCTCGCAAATTCAGCAATCCCGATTTAACAAAAACTGAGTATTTATTTTGAGAAAGGCATAATGCTAACTGCTCACCTGCTCCTAGCCCCTGACCTTTAAGAGTAGGGAGGGGACCCAGAGCAGGACAGTGGAGTCCACATGGAGCAGCGTAGGTGGGAGTGGGAGGAGCAGGTCAGAGAGACAGCAGGGGCCGAGTCCCCTGGCGAGGGCAGCATCTAGACAGGGTCAGGAGCAGCAGGAGCAGGCCCTAGGCAGTTGGACTCCCTTCCCAGGGGATATTACCTCCTGTTCTTGGGTAACCAAGCCCTATACACCTGAGGTCAGGTTCCTGGGAAGGATTGGCGGGGACAAGATGAAACTGCCCCTTACTTGGCTCCTCTCTGTAGCACAGAGAAATTAGGAGCCAGACAAAGCCTTGTCAGCCCTTTGGGACCAGAGAGGGCAAAAGAAGTCCCATGGGGTCACTTGTCTTTCCACCCCATTTCTCTGCTCGACCTTCCCCTTTCTACTTTGGCAGAGAAAGAAGTAGCTACATTTCTTCCCCGTGAATGAAATCCCGATGCCCTTTTATAATTCACTCTCCAGCAAGTTAACAGGCAGAAGTTTATACAAATTATATCTGGAGATGTTCCTACGTCGGACCCAGAGTTTACAGAGATTTCCAATCAAAGGTCTCACTCGCTGTTGTACACAATCGTCTGTTTTATTTGAAAACATGTCTACACTGCATTGAACACCAACACAGGTGTGACCAAGAAACCACAGTCCTGTCCCAGCAGGCACCGGGTCCAGTGTATGACTTGGGGTGGACTGTTACTTTTCACAGTGGGGGATGGGGAGCGAGAGAACAGGACAGAAGTGAGCATCATTCCTAACTCCTGTTCAGGAATCCAAATGAGGAAGCCGGAAGCTATTGACACTCAGGTAGCTCTCCTTGCACCCTTTTTCACTCAATCGGCTGATATGCAAATACGGAACCTGGGCTGGTGGGCCAGCTGGATTTGGGGAACACACAGACACACTGTTTAAAATAACATCCACATATTACTGCAAAAAAAAAAAAAAAAAATGGGAGGAACAGGCTGTGCTTCCGACTGAGAGTTTACTTTTTCCTGTTTTATGAACTCTTACCAGTTTAGAGGATATCAGAATTGCACAACCACAATCATGACAGTGCATCTGCTCAGCGTAAAAACTTTTTGTGTAGAAAAAAGAATTCAATGGATCTATGGGAGGAGAAACATAAGAGACAGAATGGCCCCCTTGGACTCCTTTGTTTTGTCTTTTCGATATAACCCCACAGAAAGGTGGTACGTCATAAAGACTGGGAATGCTTTTAATTTTTTAATGAACTCTTTAAATCCAGCTGCTTTTGAAAAATTAATATCATACAGGATTATTTTTGCTCCTCATATCTTTCCTCTGAAGCAGAAAGCAAATGTTAGAAAACAGGCAGGTTCTATTTCTCATGCCAGAGGCTCACATAGTTTCTTTCTGCTTGGGGACCAGCATAGTTCTGGAACACGTGAGTCTGTAGATCACTGTGCATCCAGCAGTTTCCTCGGCATCCAGGGCTGAGATCTCCATATTCCAGAACAAAGCAGGCAATGTGAAGGACTTTCATCACTGAGAAGAGAGACAGCCGCCCCCTTAATCCTAGCTCCCTGTCATCTGAGGGAAGCAGAGAGACAGGTAGAAGCAAACCTCTGAGTTATGAAGTCATCGATGCAGAAGGCTTTAGGTAAAGCAAGCCTAGAGGCTGCTGGGCATCCTTGTAAGAAGCAAAGTGCCTACTCCAAAGTATGGACTTCCTGTTTATGATCTAGAATGAATTCCTTTGAAATGATTTATCTGGAGCTAAAGGCAGTTCCTCATCACATATTATCCAAGTTTAAATTTTCTACTTGATTATTCACACCAAAACAGGCTTTAAAAAATAGACCAAACTAGACTGGAATGTGTACATTTCAACAGATCAGCAAATGCAAAGTTTTTGTGTCATTTACTGACACAGCACAAGATCCAAGGACTCCATTGATATAAATATTTCCAGATTCCTTTGCATTTTAACAATAACAGAGAATGGTCAGAACAAAGACATGCTTAGTTTCGAACATTGATTAAATGATAGTGTCTTAGTTACAAGTCAGTTGACGTAGCTTTGCTCCGTTTTCTATGCATTTTGTCTTTTAAATCATCTCTCATAAAATTTACATTTTAGGACTGGCCAGTTAGCTCAGTTGGTTAGAGCACAACCTTGTAAGACGAAAGTCAAGAGTTCAGTTCCCTGTACTGGCCAGCCACCAAAAAAAAAAAATTATATTTTAAAGAATTTTCAAAAGGCAAATGCTTAGAGGAGCCAAGTGATCTCATGAGTTATCTTTCCTTCAGTACTTTTGGCAAGTGGAGGGAATCACCATGGATTTTGAGTGGGATGGCAAGAGTTCCATGGGTCACTTTCTCCCACAAGCTCAGGGACAGGGGAGTCAGAAACTCTTTTTTAAACATGTTGTCAGAAGGGCACAGTCGTCCAGCTCTCTAGGGCCTGTGAAAACAAAGAGAAAGGCGACTGTCACTTCTATTATTGGTATTGTGAATAGTGGCCCCATGAGTCATTATTCCTATTGTCTTTTCTCTAAGTCTCCCACTTCTGGAACCTGGTGTCCTTCTCTCCCCACCGCCCTCGCCACTATGCCTAGTCCTCACAGCCAGGCCAGATTCCCAGGCATTTTCAAACACGAGAAATCTGAAGCTGTATCATCAATCGTGCCCTCAAACCCCAAGTAGTACATCATTTGTCCTTCATCCCCATCATATATCACCTTCCCAGCAGAAATAACTAAAAGTTTTCCTTTGGCCATGAACTTGAATGTTCTGGATTCTTAAGGAAGTTGAGTAAGGAGAAAGGATTCCTTCCTCTCATCAATTGTCGATGCTAGGAGTATGTGACCATGCGTGTGGGTGTGTGCAGGGCAGCTGAAAAAGGAGAACTTTACATGAAAAAGACCCCATCCCCAGTGGAAACTCTTCATCAGAATGGAGCCCGGGCTCTGGGGCAGGTGCTTTTCCAAAAACCACCTACCTCTGAGGGCTGGAGGCAGGGGGATTAGGTGTCGAGTGAAAACTTGGTTTGGGTGTTCTCTTGAGTTCAGTTAGTTGGAAAATTAAGACAAGAGATCCCATCTGGTCAGATCTCAACAGAAGTCAACTTAAGAGCCACCTCTGGCTCTGACTCTTTTTTAGAAACTTACAAGGCCTAAGTAGACGTCTGTTCTTCCGGGAAAACTTCAGATGTAGTACTTGTGGAGACAAGGGGCTTTACATGATGTTTATATAGAGGTTTCTATTTGTCAGAGGTGTGAGCTCTAGACATGACCGTCTTCGTTTACCTGTCATAGGAGTGTAAGTTATTTACTTACGAGTACCTTCCCGACATTTTTCGAGCAACCACAAAGATGATACCACCAATGAAGCCAATGGCTAGTAAGACCCCAACTATGATTCCAACTAGGGTCACTGTGGCCAAACCATCTGAATGAGAGAGGAAAAAAGCACGAGCTCCAGATAAAAGATACACTGAGATCAAACATGTCATGTATAAGCAATGCCACTGCCCTATTGTATACAGCAAGTGATGATCTATGTTTTCTTCCATATCCAGTGGAAGTTGACTTACAAAAGGAGAAACTTTGGGCTACTCTAATCCCATCTTGGAAAGATTTCTGGATCTCAGGATCTATCAAGCACAATATTCACTGGCTTTGCTGCTAATTATTGGGTAGTGCTTGTGTATGGCTATTAATTAAATTGTCCCCTATTTTCATCCTTAGTAACAATAAATTATGATATGATAACATTCTCCCTCACTGTCATTAAGTGAATAGACTCATTTGTGGTTTTCTTATTTTCAAATACAGGAAATTCCCTTTTCTCTCTTAAAAAAACAGGGTTGAAATCTGTTCTTAGAAGGTTTTCTATTCTGTTCTTGTTGACTACAATCCAGGAGAGAATGTAATTCATCTATCTCAAAGATTAGGTTCAAAGAATTTTTTTTAAACTATCACAGGAATATTCTGATACCAAAACCTCACCTACCTTTCTCAATTGTTGGCTGTGTCTCTCCACCCACTTTCTCTGTAAAGAGAGAGGAAGTAATGATATAGAATTATTAGGATTTAATAACTATAATTTAATAATTGGCAAAAGATGAATTTATCTGAAGTGGAAAGTAGCAAAACATAAGCAAAGAGGATAACTTCTTAAATAAATTGGATCGGGGGGTTTTTAAGCAAGCTCTGACGTGATATTGCCTTTGTAACTATTATTATCAAATTTATGAACGGTTCTTCACACCTATGGGTTCATAGTACTTTTGTGTACATTACTTTTTTTCTCATCCAATTTAGAAAACAGAAGCAAGAAAAGTGAGCCTCAGAGCTCTTAAATAAGTGGTTGAAAAGTTTCAGAGGTTAAAGTAGCAAAGAATCCTGAGCTGTGGATTTTTACTACAATGTCAAGATCACGGAAAACTGACAGACTGTGATGGGATCTATTATTCATTTTGAGAGTAATACTCTAGTTTGAGAAGATGTGACCAGGACCTTGATTCATTTCGTGATATCTATTCTCTGCTTCTTCTTTGGTAGCAAAATCCAGATTTTAAAGGATGGCAATATGCCCAGCTAAGTTTAATCAGAGAATATACCCCTTTGTGTTTATGCAACTGTTATTTTAGAATTTCTAGCTGCAGTCAAACCTATTCCAATAGCTGCCATGTAAATATTCTCCATTGTGAGTTTCTTTTGGATAATTTGATACAATTCCTATTTTAAAATAAAGGTGTTCTGCTTTGTTTGGTTTCTCTTATTTAACCTCTTTGTGTATTGAGTCCTTAACTCCTCTGGGTGGTAGTTGTTTACCTGGTCTGCAGATGGAGAAAAAGTCAAGATGCCTTGATTTAATGAGACATTAAAGAGAAGTAAACAATCAGGACCATCCTGGAATCTTACTTCACAACTTGCAAACTACCCCAGATCCAATAGCTCTCCTAATCAATGGTAAAACTAGCCAAACACCATGTAAAAATGCTTACTTTTTCTAATGGCTGGGTTTGAAAAGAGCCATTTTCTTTGTACCAAGGCTCTCCTCAAAACAAGGTGCCGATTCAAAATGGCACCAGGGTAGAATCCCAGAACCCAGCTTTCCCTGCATGAGCTGAGCCCATGGCTCTGGACATTTACACAGAGCTCAAGCTGACTGTGCTATCCCACCACAGAAAATGGTTGGGAGACTGCTGGGTTTGAGCCTTCCCAGAACAAAGGTGTCATCCAATCAACTCCCACAATGTCATCCTTGGCAGTCAACTACCAGCACAGATAAATCATTTCCTTGTCATGTCCTAACATAGTGGCTGCCAATTCTGGGCTCATAACACACCATTATCACTATCCAAGACACCATCAGTTAGGAAATGCATGCATTACTGGAAATAAAGTAAGTTTGTGAAGATTGCTTACTGAAGCAGAGCTTATGAGTCCTATACTACCCGGCCCCCTCCCAGGTACACTGGCTGTGATCATGAGCACGCGTCATACATGTGAACGTCATCATACTTGGGCGTTCTATGGGAAAACTTGACATCTTCTGCTCTATTAAATTACCTCTTAAAAAACCAAGTGCTTGTAATGGCATTTTAAGTAAAAATGTCTTGGAATAATGATATGTGGCAATTTGCCCTAAGTCATACTTTCTGTGACAGGGTGGGAAAATGATATGTGGCAATTTGCCCTAAGTCATACTTTCTGTGACAGGGTGGGAAAAAGGTAACAATGAACTTCCCAGGCATCTGAGAATTTTTTTTTTTTAAGGAATAAGGTAGGTACCCTGGTATGCTAGAAAGAATATTCAACATGGAAGGCTCCATTTTCTGCTGCTAATTAGCTGTCAACCCGTGTTAGAAATGAGCAATTCTCCGAAATTCTGAAGTGCTTGTACGGATTATTCTTTCCTGGCTGAGACTTACTTGGGTGTTAATCATTTCTTTAACAGTTTGCAGCAAGCTTTAGGCTTTATTCCAAAACACTTTATAAAGTTTTTTTTTTTTAATTGTGGTAAAATACATATAGCATAAAATGTACTAAATTAATCTTTTTTTTTTTTTTTTTTGCAGTTGACAGGTACAGGATAACCATTTTTAAATGTATAGTTCAGTGCCATTAAGTACATTCATAATGTTGTGCAACCATCACCACCACCCAGCTCCAGAACTCCTCTCATCTTGTAAAACTGAAACTCTGTACCCATTAAACAATAACCCCTCATTCCTTCCTTCCTCCAGTCCCTGGTGACCACCATTCTAAATTTTCTGCCTCTGTGAATTTGACTACTCTAGTTACCTCACACAGTATTTGTCTTTTTGTGACTGGCTTATTTCATTTAGCATAATGTCCTCAAGATTCATCCAAATTGTAGAAAGTGTCAGAATTTCCCTCCTCTTTAAGTCTGAATAATATTCCATTGCATGTGTATACCATATTTTGCTTATCCATTTATTCATCAGTGGTCACTTGGGTTGATTGCATATTTTAGCTGTTGTGAATAGTGCTGCTATGAACACAAGGGTACAAATCTAAGGCATTTCTTAAATCCTCAGAAGTGTTATAGAGTTTTCAAAACCAGATTGTTGAATGAACCTGGAAATGTATATTGAACAATAAAGAATAATTTTCTAGGAGTTCAGATGTGCAACTGATTTGGAGAACCACTAGTTTAGGACGATCTTGAATTTACTTTCATTTTCGAAATGGAACCATAAGATCTATCTAGATAAAATGGTTTATATAAAATTCCTCACATTGGCAAGTAGTCCTTTTCTCTGCTACACCATCTACTATGAAATAAGGCATATTTTTAAAAAACTTAAACTGAATTTCTTTTAAGAAATATCCAGAAATAAGAAGTGATTTCTTTCCACTGCTAAATTGACAATGATCTTTTCTTGTTCTCACCAATTATGGTCTAAATCTTATAATCATGGCAAAGACCCAAAGGCTTCCTCCAAAATTTCTCTCCCAAATGTTCCATTCATACTGCTATAGGTGTCAGTTGTGAATCATGAGAACAACCAAAAATCCTGGTAAGACTGGTTCAGAATAGATTCTTGCTCCAGGTGTACAGACATAATCTCAATGTAAAATGGTAAATATTAGTATAGAATCTGTTTACGTAGGTCAGTTGAGTTTTGTACTTTTGGCTGTCAACAAAAAGTTCTTAATGTGACACTTTATCATCTTAAGTTTACCAACACAACATCAGTAGCCCCTTAACTCTTCCTTGTGGGGGCATTATCACTAGTTATCCTTAGGTAGAGATATGTTCATCAATCCAATAAATCAAATTTGATTTAGGAACTAATTAAATGGAATTCTGAACCTACCACATAAAGCTTGGTTCAGAATTCACTCTTGCATTCCAGTATGTCCCCTATTGATTACTGTATTTGTTTATGAACTTTTGGAGTGCACTGATTATGCAAAAGTAGATCAACCCCTATTGGAGTGACTGGTTTTCTTACCCATGGAGCGACTAGTTGCCACATTTGGGGTGGTGGTGCTCTGGCTTTCTTCTTGGGCAGAGACTGTGCTTTCTGGGGTTAGTAGATCCTTGAACCTCTTTGCACTTGTTGGCACCTATTAGAGATGTAAATGAGGGAATAGAAAATAAAGTCTCATGTTTTCAAAATATATACTCTGCTTTATAGCAGAAAAAGACAAAGTGGAATAAATATATGAAATATATAATGACATAAATTGAAAGTGGAAACAAACAAAAAGAAGCAATAAGGGTGGGAACAGGAATAAAACCAAGTCTACTCTAGAAATTAATGCCAAATGTTTAGCATGCTAACTCCCTGGGTGGGGGGGTCTTAATTCTTCCAAAAATACTGGGTCACTAGGCTTTAATTCTTTCTCTCCCTTGAGCTTGAATGGACTTTTTCCCTGTAACATCTGTTTGGCACACATTTGGTTATATCACCCTTTAATGCCATTCCTCCCCTAATTAGAGTGACAGCTAGCCTTCTCTGAGAGCTTACTGTGTGTTCTCATTACTACCCCTTAAATGCATTCTCATTTACTCCACATACAACTGTATGAAGTAGATACTATTATTAGTCTTGTTGTATGAGCAAGGCTTAGGGAGATTAGATAATATGCCCAAACTCACAGCCAATAAGCAACAGAGCAGGACTTGGAAGTGGTTCTGTTGACTTCAAAGTTCATGCCAACAAATATGCATTCAATAAATATGCTGGTGAGTGCAGGCAACAAAAGCAAAAGTAGACAAATGGGACTACGTCAAACTTAAAAACGTTTGTGCATCAAAGGACACAATCAACAGAGTGAAAAAGCAACCTATGGAACTGGAGAAAATATTTGCAAATCATATATCCAATAAGGGCATAAAGAACTTCTACAACTCAACAATGATAACAAAAAATATCAAATGACCAAATTAAAAAATGGGCAAGGGACCTGATAGACATTTCTCCAAAGATGGTATAAAAACGGCCAAGCGTATGAAAAGATGCCCAACATCACTAATAAGAGAAATGCAAATCAAAACCACATGAGATATCACCTCACGTCCATTAGGATAGCTACCATTAAAAAAAAAAAAGCCAGAAACTATCAAGTGTTGCTGAGGACATGCAGAAATTAGAACCCTCGTGCACTGTTGGTGGGAATGTGAAGTGGTGTGGCCACTGTGGAAAACAGGATGGTGCTTCCTCAAAAAATTAAAAATAGAACTACCTTAGTTCTCGCAATCCCACACCTGGATATATACCCAAAAGAATTGAAAGCAGGGTGTTGAAGAGATATTTGCATACCCTCAGCGGTAATTCTTCACAGTAGCATATATTCAAAATAGCCAAGAGGTGGAAGCAACCCAAGTGTCCATCGATGGATGAATGGATAAACACAACGTGGTGTATGCACACAACGGAATATTACACAGCTTTAAAAATAAAGGAAATTCTGACACTTGCAACAACATGGATGAACCTTAAGGACATTAGGCTAAGTGAAATAAGCCAGCCACAAAAAGACAAATACTGTCTGATTCCACTTATATGACATTCCAGAGTAGTCAAATTCATAGAGATTGAAGGTAGAATGGTGGCTGCCAGGAGCTGGGGGAGGGGGAAAATGAGGAGTTATTGCTCAGTGGGTACAGAGTATCAGTTTTGCAGGATAAAAAGTTCTGGAGATCTATTTAACAGTGTGAATGTACTTAAGACTAATGAACTATATACTCAAAAGCAGTTATGATGGTAAATTTCACGTTATGTGTTTTTTACCACCACCACAACAAAAAAATATGCTAATGAGTACCTACTATGGGGTCAGCATGGTTCTGAGCCCTGGGACTATGACATGAGTAGCATAAATTCCCTGTCCTCTTGAAGCTTACATTCTGGGGCAGAGTGTTAAGGCACAAATATTTATCTTGTGAGCAAACACACAAGGTAATTTCAGATGCCTTTAAGTGCTTTGAAGAAAATATAAGCTAGACTAGACTAGACTAGACTAGTAGTTGGCAAACTTTTTCTCTAAAGGCCGAATGGTAAATATTTTCAGCTTTGCAGGCCATACAGTCCCTGTCATAACTACTCGACTCTGCTCTTACAGTACAACAGCCAGACGGTCTTCAACTGGATAGGCATTGCTGTGTTCCAATAAAACTTTATTTACAAAAACATTTGATGGGCCAAATCTAGTAGGTGGTTTGCTGACCTCAGGGTTAGAGAGTAACTCCTACGGGGTGGGATTACTTTAGATAACGTGTCTTTGAGATAACACTGAACTTGAGAATCATGAGAAAAAGTCAGCCATGAAAAGATTTGGGGCATGTTCTAGGCAGAGAAAATAGAAGCCTAAGATGGAGCAAGTTTAGTGTGTTCAAAGGTCAGAAAGGCCAATAGGGTGAACATAGAGACCGAGGGGACAGTGGTACAGGAAGTCAGAAAGGCAGGCAGGCAGGAGCCTCTGTCCTGTTACCAATGAAACTGTGAGCTCCTCAGGGGTCAATGGTGTGGTTTATGTACCTCTAAAATCCCTCCCACTTCCGGGCATCTTGTCTTGCCTATAGCAGGTGCTAAAGACACATGGGAGTTAATCAAAGATTCATTAGGTTCAGAATGTGTCAGCTGAGATTCCACATAGTCTGTACAAGTGTGGTCTGTGGACTGGTTCTAGTCCACATTTATTGGCAGTCTATAGTGAGAATACATATTTAGAAACTTTTATAGCAATGACATTGCCACAGCATCCAAGAAGACTTTTACTGTATTGAAAACCGGGCTATAACAGATAGGAAATTTAATAACCTGGTTTCCTCACCAGTTTGAGAATCCTGGTCTATACAGTCGAATCACTTGTGATCAGCATACCAGCTACCTGTTAACTAAATGAAATTAGGAAGTAGTTTTTTGGGGGAGCCATATAACTATTCCTTTGCTTGGTGACTCATGCTGATTTTATGTATACGTATTATATTTATTATACAATATATGTAAATATGTATTATATCCTCACGTATGATGGCATGCCTAGAGAGCAAATCCCTCTCTTCCCAGGATACTCACGACAGCTGTCAGGCCAGCAGACTCATGGGGATTTTCATTAGCTCCTGGGGTCACCATGACATCTTCTACTCGTGGGGTTGCCACGCGGTCTTCTGCTCCTGTGGTCACAATGTCATCTTCTGGACGGGCTGTGCTGGCTAAAGAAAGACAAAATCAGGGCTGAA
Organism: Cynocephalus volans; assembly: GCF_027409185.1. Classification (NCBI taxonomy): domain Eukaryota; kingdom Metazoa; phylum Chordata; class Mammalia; order Dermoptera; family Cynocephalidae; genus Cynocephalus; species Cynocephalus volans. The sequence continues at coordinate 10,438,946 of NC_084467.1, read as the reverse complement.
GGTGGAAATAGTGTGGGCAGGCCTGACTGGCCAACTAAAAACAGATTATTTTCTTTGTCTTTCCTTTTAGAGATTTGATTTTATTTTAGGTCATTTTTCTGGCTTACCACAGTGCCAGGAAGCAAACCGTTCTCCTTGCTTTTCCTTGGGCACCTACTACAGGCTGGTTGTCTCCGTTGCAAAGCAAAGGAAGGTGGAAACATAAAAAAGTGAGACAGCCAGCCCTCCCTGGGACCCCACCGAGGCGGCTGGGCAGGGGATGCACGTCTTTCCTTTTCAATGAGAGGTCAGATTCTTCCTGGTGTACTTCATGGGATGAATTACTGCATTCAGGTTAAAAAAGATCCTTTAGACCTGGAAAAATGCTAAATTAGAGTCACCTGGAAAGTAACCCTTTTTCCAAGTTAAAAATCTGACTCATTGGCCATGGGCTTCCACCCCAGATTCTGAGCAGTGGCTCTGGAAATTCCATGACTACATACAGTTGCAAAATAAGTGAGCATATCATCCCAAGAGCGGGGGGGCGGGGTGGGTGCCTGGAGACTTCTTTGTGTAATTAAAGAGCAGATGTTTGTTTGTATCTAAGCAGTGTTCAATTAGCAATCCGTTCTTTGCCTTAAGATACCTTATTTTTCCCCTCTGCTCAGACAGCCCCGCCAAAGGCACAGCTAATAAATATTTGATCATAAGTTCTTCGCTGATGCCTAGAGGAAGGAAACCTCTAGTGTAAATTCGTTTGTTCTACGAGGCTTCTCTTTGCATCTAGAGTCTTAATCCAGTTGCTGATCGATGGGTGGCTTTGGAAGAGCTACTTAAGCATGTGCATTTATTTTTTTATCTGTGGAGGGCGGGGGGAAGGCTTTCACCGGTTAGCAATAACTCAATACCTCAGTGCACGCAAATGTTTGCCTTCCCTCGTGGCCATTTGCCGGGGTAGGGGTTGAGGTCGTGATTGGCATACCCAGGATTTATGACTCTGTGGTGTAGGCAGATGTTTAATGTATTTATCAAGCTCCAGGGGAAACATCCCTTTGCCAGGCTAGTAGTCCTCATCAAAAAACGAGGCATCCCATTTTTTTTTCCTTCCTCCTCTGGTGTGAACTCAGTTCACAAATCATCCATTTTTAAATGTTTTCTGGAGCTGATCAGCAAAAACACTTGCTATAGGGAATCTCTAACTTAGCAAAACAACCCTTGCTTTAAAAAAAAAAAAAAATCAAGTACTGAATGAAGTTGGTTCAAATGCTTTCATAGAAAGCTCAGTTCATTGATAGCGTAACACGATGAAAATTCCTTCTGGTTCATTTCTACCCTTTGCCCACAGAGCCAAGTACTAAAATCACCCTGAATAGACAAAGGGTGTTTTATGAATGACAGTCAGGATTAAGAGGCATGTCTTTTGTCTCATGGCCCTGGTATTCTTTTTGCTCCCTGGGAAAGTTGATATTTAACAAAAGATCGTCAATTGTCCCCCTTATTATTTTGACCTAAGGCTTCCCTGGGGTTCTTACTAGGCCAGCTGCCTTTTCCCTTCTCTTGTGAAATTCAAATCGAACTCACTCCCCAATCCCTTTTCTCCTCCTAAGACATGTGTGTGCATGGGCTCACACAAACACACACCCATGCAAATGCACATATGTGCAAACACACAACTGTTTCTGTGAGTGCAGCATGACTAACCTACTACAACCGTAAACCAGCAGTCACAGCCTGGCATGTCGGGTCAGTTCTGGCATGGTGTATGCTCGGCCACACCCAGCCTCAGCCAGAGCGTGGGTCAGAATCAATGGAAGTTTCCAAACACTATGACAACCCATCCATTTACTTTGGGATTTTTTTGTTATTATTATTCCTAGAAAAGCTAGGCCAAAGTCTACACTGACTGTGAGAAACTGATTTGATAAATCAATTTCACCTTAAGGTGCTGAATTTTGAAAACAAATAAGAATTGAAACAATGCTTCTTGTATCAAGGTGCTAATTATGATTTTCATCTTTGCATTAAAGTCTAGTATCACTAAAGAAATTATTCTAGTGTACGCACATTTCTGGGACAGCATTTCTTTAAAAATATTTTGGAATTTATTTTTTGTGGCTGGCAGGTGCAGGAATCTGAAATATATATAATACATATATATATATATATATATATATATTTTTTTTTTTTTTCCTTTTTTCTTTTCTGGTGGCTGGCTGATAAGGGAACCACGGTGTTACAAGGCTGTGCTCTAACCAACTGAGCTAACCGGCCTGCCCTGAACTTTAGAATTTAGATGCAACATTAAATCAGGCTATTGTGGGTATTGTACTGTAATAATCCCAAATTCTTAATGGAAATCTTTGGAATATGTGATTAATCACTTGGTTTTATTTACATTTCTTTGATTTGTGACAGTGAGTTGTTCAATCTGTTGGCCATTAGGAATGTCCTCTTTTGTGACCATTTTTCTCTTATGATACTCCATTTTCTTTTAACAGTTTTTTAAGTGCTCTTCATACCCTAAAAATTCATTCTTTGGAATATATCTGCAAACTTTTCTCTTTTTACTAGCTGGCATTTACATCTCTCTTTTGAAAACGACAGGCTGGCAGAAATTAAACATAGTCAGCTTGTTTTCTTCCTTTGATGCCACGGTCACAAACCCTTCCTCAAAATCATATAAATATTTGCACATCATACTGTGAGCTAAAAGAATTTTTAAAATTTTTAAGAATTATATAAATATTCACCTATGTTTTTCTTGTTCTTTTGCTCTTACACTTAATATTTCTTTTTGTCTCATGTGTATTTTGAAGTATTATGTAAAATAGGAGTATAATTTGATTCCCCACCAAGAGATTAGGTAGTCATCCCAATAAATCCTCTTTTATCCACTGCTTCAAAACTAGCTCTCATTGAGAGAAAATTCTTCATTCAAGTACTGTGTCCTAGTCACAGGGGAAACATTTACAGAACAAGGCCCAGCGAAAGGCCTGGACACTGCTGACTGTCTCCACTTCCTACGACCCATCTGCAGACTCTGCAGAACTGATTTCTAAATCTGTGCTTTCTCCACCATGACCGCCCTCTTCCGCCTCATGTCAGCTGTCTGCTGCCAGGTTAATTCAGTGCCAGGGATGCAGGTGGAAAGAAAAGGGTGCAGAGGACAAGGACAAGAGTGGGCTACTCAAACACAGGTGCATCTGGGGGTCTTTCCACGTTCTGTTCAGATGCTGCGCTGTGAGTTCTCCTTAACACAGAGGCACCGCGGCACGGGAACAGTCTCACTCACATGTGCTCAGCAATGTATGGTTGACATGGTGACTTCCAACTGACTTCTCAGCCCAGTGGGTGACCGTGTGGCACTCTTGTCCCCTTTAACAGACAGGGAGGCTGAGATAGAAAAAGACTGTCTCCTTGACCAAACATTTATTAGGCTCCTCCAAGCACTTTTCTCAATTAAGTCTTGACCTCAGGCTTTTGTGTCCATCCCCATAGAGTCCAGTTTTAGCAAGAATCCTGCCAAGTCAGTTTAGAGGGAATCTCCCACTCTTAATACCTGATCAAGTCCTGCATCCCCCACCTTTCGATGTCTAAGCCCTTGGCCTGCCTTGAGCAAGAATCTTGTTAGGCCAGTTTAGCAACAAGCCCCCCCACCAACTCTCAGTGTCTCCTCTTAGTAATTTCCCCCTCATTCTGCTAGTTGTCTTTAAACGCTGACTTGTCTTTGTAATCAGAACTGAATCTGATCTCTCTCCCCTACTGCGATACCCCTATTACAATAGTCTTGAATAAAGTCTTCTTTACTGTTTTAAGAAATGTCAGGATAAATTATTTCTTTGACAAATTCAGAAGTGATGTCTCAAGTTTGCCTGATTCGTGAGTGGACACAGAGCCAGGTGTTCCGACTGCGCATCCCTGGACTCACCAACTCAGGACCAAAACCAGCTCTGCTCCTTCATGATAGGCTCTTCCAGCAGCTTTGGGCTAAAACAGCCGCTGCTTCCTCCCTGGGTTCTGACAATCTTCTTCTTTGGTCCCCCCCATCCTCATTTGCCTGTAAATGATATTCCTGGTCGTCAGAAGCAACTGCTTCTTATAAAATCCCGTCTTGCTAGAATCTCCCAGTCTTCTTATTTAGTGACCACAATCTCGACTTCCTCCAATGAGTCCCCTTCTAAGGAAAATCTGGGAGAATCTAAACTTGCAGTAGTGGCAGATTGTGATTTGCTTAACAAAGGGATGTGCCTCTCTGAGCAGCTGCTCTCTTCCTGGCCCTACAGGGAAGGCAGCAGCAGCTGGAGCCTTCCCAACTTCACCGCTGTATCCCGAGGCAGTATCCCCAGCTCCCAGCACTTGTATGTGATCCACAAATATGTACTGAGAACCTACTATGTGCTGGGCACTGGAGACATGTGTGAACAAGGCAAGGTCCCTACTGTCATGGACTTGGGTACTGTTGGAGTGGGCTGGGGTGGGCCGGGTGGACTCACAATAAGCAAACAAATAAGAAAAATAGCAAGATAGTGTTATCTCCCCCCCCCTTAGATCTCTGCTCAAAGGGCACTTTCTCAGGGAGGCCTTCTCCACCACCCCATTTCAATGAGCACCCCCTCCCCTTCCGCCCACACACGGTCCAGAATATGTACCACCCACATGCTGTATATTCACTGTCGGTCCCACCAGAACATAAGCTCAAGAAAGGCGGTTTTATCTCAATGTCCCTAAAATACCTGGCACATAGCATGCACTCAGTAAGTGGTTGTTGAATGAATGGGTGAACTCCAGGTGGGTGAAGAGCCAGTGCCAACCAACCCTGAAGCCCAGAATGAGCTTGGGGCACTACTCGCTCAAGAAACAGAGGTGGTCAGTGTGGCTGGAGTGTGGTAGGTGAGGGGACTGGGGAGGCGGGGAGGGCCAGCCTGGTGGCACCGTGTGAGGAAGGGTTTTTGACTTCACTGGGAGTGTGTGTATCTGAGAAGGTGCCACGATCAGACTGCAGCAGGGAGACCATTTAGACTGTCATTCAAGGGACAGTGGGTGGTGCTTGCACCAGGACAGTGGCAGTAGAGAGGGAAAGAACTGAACAGGTAACAGCCAGAGAGCGTTTGAAGTCGTTACCCACCAACAGGCAGAAATCAATGAGAAACCCCAGAGCCAAACATTCATTTCGCCATCTGTTACAGCTCTGTTGACAAACAACATTTGGGGTAGAAACAGATCTACAGAACAAAGAAGGATGTCCCTATAAGGTGCTGAGTCCTTTGCTGATGAGGATTTCATCTTATTTTACTGGGGATTTTCATAAAAGCCCTGTACATGAGGTTTAGGTAAAGAGCCTCTGCCTGTTTCCACGTCCACGTCCCATTTCTGCTGCCTGCAGCTTCACATTTTGACAGCTGGAGAAGCAGTTTTGACAGCATTTTATCTCGAAATGGTAAAGTTGATTTTAAAAATAAAGCAGTCCCAAGTTGAGTTACCCTCGGGGTTTTCAAAGAAAACCTGTGGTGTTAGTCAACAGATTAAGGCAGTCTTTCACAGTGCCTGGTGGTTTCTAGTGTCTTGGGCTGCTAAGTATCTAAATGCACAAATATGCCTTTGAAGGTGGATGACTAAATGGCCTTGGAATGATTTTTATGTCCCTTGAGAAGTAGAATGTTCTTTTTTTCTTACAACATCCTAGGAAGTTCTGGTTTTCCCCTATAAGAGAAACTGCAGGATAACTAATAAACAATTAATTCTAGCATTCCCCACCCCCCCCAATTACATTCGAGATAAAGTAATGCTTCTGAAGGGACGTCAAAATGTCTATTTGGAAAACAAAAAACATCCACTTCTGTTCCTCTGCACAGGCTTTTGTGTATTATTTTTTTATCATGCCTGAACACTGTGCCAAGAAGCCTGGAAATAAACAGACCCAAAACTGTAGAAAGGTGCCAACCTGCAACATTCTCCAGCACTGTGCCCACCACCCGCTGTGGTCACTGATGTACTCAAACAGCCCTCCATCTCTGTTCAGAAATGTCCCAAACTCAGCTGTTTGCTGGTGTTTCCTTTACTTCCACAAAGTGGGTTTCTGCACCCAGGAGAAAGGTGTTATTAGGACTTTGCTTCTATTTACCACAACCTTTGAGTTATCGGTGTGTCCCCTAGGCTGGCCCAGCTCCTGACCATGTGTCAATGCTTTTCTTTGGAATATCGATGCAGCCACAGATCTTTGAAATCCAAAAGCTCCTTTGCACAAAGAAAGCCACTCCCGCTGTGTGCCCTCAAGTCCTGGCAGATGCTGGGTGTGATCAGTGTAATCACTGATGTGGCCAGTGTGTTTTTTCTCCTCCTCCCGTCCGTGGGTCTTTGGTAAATTGCTTACTGGGTGCCACGGAAAATCAAGGCAACGCTTGGTTAAGGTAGGCAACTCCTGGAAGGCTTTGGCCTGCCACTCTGTGTCCCACAGGAAAGCACGTTCGCTTATTTTTCCTCCAGGCACGGGCAGTGCTACCCTAAGGCCCACACTGCCCCATATTCCCTTTATCTGGCACCATGGCAGACGTTTGTTAAGTGACTGACTGCGCAAGTATATTCACAGCTAAGTAGAAAATTTCTTCTGAATTACCCCTTCGATTACAATATTCCTGCCACCGGGTTTCAACCCAGAGTTGCTAAATACCTTCCCCTGAGGAAAGAGAGAGGTTGGCTGTGGGTGGAACAAGGTGAGGATGAACCTCGCTGCCGTGCAGTTTGATTTTTAATGAGCAGTGGCATGTCCGCTCACTGCAGCAGGTCCCGTCAGCCCCTGCAGGCTCAGGTCAAAGACGAGATGAGACTTGACTGCCTGCCATCAGCATTTGGGGCGTGCGCCTCTTCCATAAAATTTAAGAGAAACTTGTCAAAGCTGAGAAGATCAGACAAGTGTCACTAGTTCCTCTGAAGAAATCAGAAGAAATCCTACACATTAAGATTTGGAGCAGCGTCCCCTCACTTCAGAGGGAGAGGTGGTCATGCACAATACCCCATGGGGTTCTTTGGGCTCCGGGTGGGGTGGTCCTTCTGGGTCCCCTCCCAAAGTTGAAGGCGGCATTTTGAAGGTTTGTGCAGCTGAACACAGGCAACAAAGAAAGAAAGCTGGGGACTCAATTTGCATTTTAATAGCAAGGAGTCACATGATGTCATGAGAAGGGAGAGGGGGCAGGACATCAGATCCATAAGACGTAATACAGGTTCTCAGCCAGATCCATCCCCTCTCCCCTCAAAGAACTGACACTTTTGTGTATACCTGGCAAATCTTTGCATTTAATTTCCATGACTATCCGTCAAAGAATATTTTAAGAATGGCTACTATGTATTGAATTTATAGGAGAATGTGCAAAACCAGGTGGCACATACTCCTTCTTGATCTTTACAAAAATGATTAGCCTCGTTTTTTAGATAAAGATGATGGGTTGAGAGGCTCACTGACCTTCCTGCACAGAGAGCAAGGGGACAGATGTCACGACCTATCCAACTCCCAAACCCACGCCCCTAGCCCTGTGTCTCGAGCCTTCACACGCCTTGGTCACTTGTACCCAGCACCCATTCATGCTTTTCTCTGCTCCTCAAAGAAAGGGCTGGAGAAGTTGAGGCTTCTGCGGGAGCCTGTGGCCGAGCTGCCAAGGCACATGCAGGTTCATATGTCCAGTCCATCACCACCTGGGTAAAATCCCCTTCCTCGAGGTGCCAGGGGAAAGTCATCTGCTCTGAACTAGTATCGGACTTCACAGTATTTGGGCATTTACTACTTTCTCCCTACTGGCATCTATAAGTTCCTCGAGGGCAACATTCCATGTGGCTGCAAGTTTATGGCCCCGCCCCGAGCATCGAGCATCGTCTCTGCTGGCCGGCTGAATGAATGGATGAGCAGTGGTCCTATTTCTCAGCATTCACAGGAGTGAATCAACTCACCCGCTCACCCTCAAGCACAAGCAGGGCTCAGAACTCCTCTGTGTTCAAACCAGAGGCTGTTGATTACAACCTCAACCAAGATTACTCAACTGAGGGAGCTGTTTGCCTCTTGACCAAGAGTGTTCTCAGTAAAACTCAGGAAATGAGTTCACAGTTTTGTAGACGGGAATCACACCCCTGTAATAACTTTTCTGGAACTCAGCTGGGGGCGCAGTCGTGTACGAAAGGCCACCGTTTAGAAAGAAAGGGCTGCTTAGCGCCTGAGTCACCAGACGGTGAAAACCTGCTTTAGAAGTGCTGCCCTAGAGCATCGCATCCCAACGGGTGGTGGGGTGTTTGGGAAGCATTCACCATCTGCTCGGAAACTGAATGGAAACCTGAGGTTCTGATTCACTCAGGGCCATCAGCTGAGCAGGCCCTGATTTTGCAAGAGTGGAAATAGATGCCCCTCTGGATGTGAGCTCACCCTTCACCCATGTGGCTCAGACAGCCCAGCTGTGCACACAGGAGGACGAGGCCTGCAGGAATGTGCAGAATCTGGCTGTTTCTACTAGCTGCCTTTGGCCTTGATCTTAGGCTCGGCTTGGGAGCTTGAAGTGTACCTCGGTAGATTTTTTAAAAATAGTTGTTGGCTAGGAGGATCTTTCTTCGTTTGTTGTGATGCATGGGAAATTCAGGCAGCAAACTTCTCCTCCAGGGCCTGGCCTCTGATGCTCTGTCAGTGAATTATCCCCCAGGTACTCACCAGACACACCAAATATGATGTCTTACTATCACCTCAAACTCACTGTGTCTAAAACAGAGCACACAGGGCTGACCTCTTCTCATCATGCTGGTTCATCCCTCCTAACCGATTTTCATATTTCTATCATCTGCCTTCTTGTCACTTCTGCTGAAAGGCTTAGATCCTCCTGTTTCTTCTTCCTGCCACATGTTTACTATGTACCCATCCTGTGCTCTTTTAAGTGCTCTCTTCTCTAAGGGACAAGAGCTGTGCACAAAGAATTAAAATACGGTGATGAGAATAGTCAAGACAATTTTGATAGAGAACAAAGTTGGAGGATCCATATTCTCTGATTTTAAGACTTACTCCAAAGCTACAGTAATCAAGACTGTGTGGTACTGGCATAAGGATACACATAGACGTCATGGAAAAGAACTGAGAGTCCAGAAATAAACCTATACATTTATGGGCAATTGATTTTTGACAAAAGTGCCAAGATAATTTGATGGGGAAAGAACCATCTTTTTAACAAATGATGCGGGATCAACTGGATATCCACATGCAAAGAATGGAGCTGGACCTCAACTTTACACCATGTAAAAAAAATTAACTCCAAATGAATCAAAGACCTAAATGTCAGAGCTAAAACTACGAAGAATAAATCTTTGTGACCTTGGGTTAGGCAATGGCTTCCTAGATATGACACCAGCAGTACAAACAACAAAAGAAAAAATAGATAAATTGGACTTGACCAAAATTTTTAAAATTTATGCTTCAATGGACACTATCAAGATATTGAAAAGACAACCTACAGCGTGGAAGAAATACTTGCAATTCACATATTCAATAAGGGTCTGGTATCCAGAATACATAAAGAATGTTTTCAATCAACAATGAAAAGAGCCCCGTTTATTTTATTTTTTTAGCTATAAAGTATTTTTTAAAGGAAGGTTTGTACATCATTTTTTTAGAGATAATGCTATTGCACTCCTAATAGACTTCAGTACAGTGTAAACATATTTATATACATCGAGAAACCAAAAAAATTGTATGACTCACTCTATTGTGATATTTGCCTTATTGCAAGGGTCTGGAACTGAACCCTCAATATCTCCAAGGTATGCCTCTGTGTATGCGTGTATGTGTGTGTGAGAAGAATCCACTTTTAAAATGGGCAAAGGTTTTAAATAGACATTTCTTCAAAGTTATACAAATGGCCAGCAAGCACGTGAAAAGATGTTCAACATCATTTGTCATTAGAGAAATGCAGATCAAAAGTACAGCGAGATACCACTTTGCCCTCATTACGATGTCTACTATTTAAGTGCGTGCACACACACACACACACACACACACACACACACATAAGTGTTGGCAATGATGTGGAGAAATTGGAACTTTGTGCATTGCTGGTGGGCGTGTAAAATGGTGCAGCCATTTTGGAAAACAACTTGGCAGTTTCTCAAAAAGTTAAACATAGAATTACCATCTGATCCAGCAATTTTACTCCTAGGTATATACTTGAGAGAAATGAAAACCAATGTCCACACAGAGACTGGGACTTGCAATGTTCACAGCAGCAAATTTCCATAAACTGGTGAATGGATAAACAAGATGTGTTCTGTCCATACAACAGAATATTACTCAGCCATAAAAAGGAATAAACTTCTGATACGTGCTACATCATGGACGAACCCGGAAAACATCATGCTAAGCCAGACATTTCATTGATATGAAATACCCAGAACAGGCAAATCCACAGAGACAGAAAGTGGATCAGTGGTTGCTAACCCCAAGTCCCATCTCCCCCACGAGGCTTTTTCGAGCTCCTCGCAGCCACGAGACTTTTTCAGCTGCAGACTCCTGCTGACAGGTATTGGTGGGTACTGCTCAGGACATGCCATTCTATGCTACCTCCTATGTTCTTTTCACATATGCAACACGCACCCCTCTCTCTTGCCTCTCTTTGCAAGCTGCGATCATGCTGCACGCTTCCTCTCTAACTCTTAAAGTTCTTAATAACATGTGCTCTGTAAATGCAAGAGGGCAGGGACAGCGTCCTTCAATGCGGTACTCCCAGTATTCGGTACACGTATGATCAGAATGAGGTATGCAACAAACAAAATTGACACAAACAAACAAACAAAATGCTGTGTGTAACCAGAACAAGTGGTGTTGCTTGTGTACGAAGTACTTGAAGGAATCAACTGGCTGACTTTTCTGGGTATTCTTAGTGACATTAACTCCAAGCATAGCTGGGTATTTAGCTCGGTGATTAGGGGCTCTTGGGTTGAGCTATCTGGGTTCAAGTCTCACTACTTACTAGCTCTGTGGCTGTATGCAAGTTACTAAACCTCACTGAGCCTCTTAACTTGTCTATAAGGTACAAATAGTTCTTACCTTGTGGGTTTGTTGTGAGGGCAAGTGGCTGACACTAGCTAAGTGCTCATTAAACGGTGGCTGTTATGACTTAGGTACCGTTATTAACACCACCCATTCAGAATCTAATTCCCTTAGCTTTGCAGATTCACATTTAATCTTGCCATGGGGTGATCTGGCTCAGATGAAACTGTTTCACATTAACTAAACTCACAAGAGCCCAGGAAACCAAATAGTTTATTGAGAATGGGAACAGTTTTCCAGTGCTTTGTACACACACTTGCTATCTGAGACGTGCCCTTCTCAGGAATGAAATACCTGGGATGGTGTTTGGTCTACAGAGAACATTAGCAAAGGGTGGGCTGTTGGGCAGAGCACACTCCCTGAACGTGATAGGACCGAGATCCCCGACTCGAACCATCTTGACTGAAGTCAGAATGCCCCTGGCCACAGATAGGACGTCTTTCATACCAGCTGTAAGCAGCCATAACATCCACATGTTTCCCCACTGCCTGACTCACACGGCGGTTACTCAGTAAGTATTTGTTAAATAAATGAATTCCTTGGGCGGGACCAGTTTTATGTCAACAAATCCTTGTTCTTTTCCTCTCCCTTCTGGATTCTAGGCAAACTGACTCCCTTCTCCTTCGGGCAGGATACTATTCGTTGGATCACAGCTTTTCTTACATGAGTTGTGTTTTATTCTCCTGGAGGAAGATACCTTGATGACTTGTGGGGAATACCCTGCTGTCATCAGTAATATGTTCATAGATCTTCTAGCATGTCCCTTTCCTGTTTCCCATTTATACTGTATGTAATCAGCATTCCCCTGCATGCTACAAACGTGACAATGGCGACTGTCACCCTAGAGTGGCTCCGTATTGGTTCCTCCACTGCCTGGAGCACTTTGCAGCTCCAGCCTTCTGGACAGAGGTCAGAGCATGTGTCTTCCTCTGGAAAGGTGATTATTCTTCTCATAGGTTTTTCTTTTTCTTTTTTTTTTTTTTAACTGCATTAAATTTAGCATTGCCCTAACAATTTCAGTTTTCAGCTCCTCACACAACTACATGAACGAGTTGTACAAGGTTGCAGGTCTTCCCTCGGACCTAGCTTGATTCACTTCAAAGGACAAAACGAGCTCCTCTAATCAACTCTCAACGCAATACACTGGCCAGAAAAAAAGGAGGGCAAGCCTGTCTACCGCTTTCTGTTAAAGGTCGAGGGAGCTTGCCATCAACTGGCCGGCCACGAACAGGTGGGGTGACAGGCATTGCGGTTAGACATGTGGCAGGAAGGAAACAGTCACCTTGCTTTCCTGCCTTGGATGGACTTGGCAGAATTTCCGTTGGTCCCTAGCCTGGCTCTATCTCAGAGCCCTTGGATAAAATGCCTTATCACTTTCCTTTCCCCAAATTTAAGAAACCAGTAGGGAAAGGATTCCAAACTCCAACCAACAGGCACTTTCTCTCTTGCCCACCGCATGAGAACCCTAAGACAAATCTCGGGAACTATTCCCTTGGCTTTAGAAGTACCCCCAGCACCTGATATTATTTGATTCTCTTCCCACAAAACACTCACACTAAGTATCTCCTTGAGAGGTTTTGGGTGGCAGGAATAGCAAAGCTTCCTTGGAGAGCCCTAGATTCTATCCAGATTCCGTAAATGAGTTTCACAAGGGTAGGACCAGGAATTTGAGTTTTCTCCCCCTGTACGTCCTCCCCCGTAATATTTCCACAAGTTGTAACCTGGCATGCCTGCTCTCAGAAGCCAGAAATATGACAAATATTCAGATAAGCCAGTGGAATGCAGCACAGGTTCACTGCTTTGCTGGTAAAGACACTTTTTCACGTTAGGCAAGAAGGGCAGGTGCCTCTCTGCTTTGAATCCTGCACCCAGCGCCGTACCAAACAATCAGGAGACACTTAATAGCCATTTGCAGAATGAATTAATGAATCCTATTTTAATGTACTGTGGCAATTTCATCTTAAAGGAATATTATGGTGAGTATTTAAAGAAATTTTTGTTTTCATGTTTAAGGGGCTTAAAGTGAGGGTAATTTTTAATTTAAAGTTCAACCTTTGTGATTTTTTTTTTTTTTTTTTTTTTTTTACAGCAGAGAAGTGTAGTAAAAAGAGCTTGAGATCTGGAGTTAGACCCATTTTAGAATCCAGGCGTGGCATATTCTGAGATAATAGTGTATAATTATAGGAGTTGTGACGATTAAATGAGGTCCCTGGTGACACTCCCAGCACATGGTGGGGGATGGGATTGGGAGGGAGCAGGTGTCCTTCCTACTTGGCTGGGCCATCCACTGTCCTGCCAAGGCTCGAGGTTATTACTCGCTGGTATAGAGTCACCGATGGGCTGCCCATTTCACAGAGCAAGGAAAAGGGAGTTTACTTCTGTGGGCCATGTCCAGACTTAGGCTTCCTCTGCTCAGACACATTTTATAAAATGTGCTTTTCTATACTGAATGCTATTTTGGATCTTATCCCTCTTGAAGCCCCTATCGGACCCGATCTTTATTAAGTACCTTAAGTGCAACAAAAACACTTAGCAACTCGTGAAGATTTCAGGGCCTCCAAAACTGGCAAGAATTTCGGGGAAATCACAGGGAAATTTGTTTGCCGCATGATTAACCCTGGGTGGATTGGTCCCGGAAAGCACATGTGAGTTAGCAGCAAGCGGCAGCTTGCAGAATTTCACAAAATACACTGTCGAGCAGAGAGGTCCCGAAGTATGTGTTTTGCATAAAAGTTCAGAGGGAGGGTGGGGCATCCAGGAAAATGCCAGATGTGTGGACAACAGACCTCCTTTCAGTCCACTACATCCAAAGGGATGACACATGGGGCCAGATTATAACACCAGATGAGGGAAACCCAGTACCGTGTAGAGTCCTATGAGAAGGACGATAAAATTCATCACATAATTACCCCCAGCCCAGCTCCCCCAAAGAGCCAACAATAGCTCAGCTTTATGACGTTATTCATGCACATGCAGGTCGTCTCCCTCATTATCCTTGGACAAAAACCCTTCTGGGCCTCTGCCCCCTGCCTGCAGCCCAGCTCAGTGTCCACACACAGCCAGCCCCGACATAGCCTGAGCAAGCACACAGGGCGTATTTCTTTAGCAGTTTCCAGTACCAGCAGTGGCTGTTTTTTCAGACAAGGTTTGATGCCACACTTTGGGAGGATTTTTGACATTTAGGAGCTGGCTTGAGATCATTACAGCTAACGTTCCTCTAGGTGAACACAGAGGATGTCCAGCCACGATCTTTCCTTAGCAGAGCTCGGATACACACGGCTCAGATTGGAGGCCTCCCTCACCTTGCACAGGTGAGCTCAAAATGGTGTCATTTGCACATTGTCTCGCCAAAAAGGAAATGTAACTGAAATACAGAACTGTATATATTCCGGTGGAAAGAGAAGTTCCAAAGATAGGATTGCCATGAATAGCCCACAGCCCCTGTAAAAAGAGTTGCTCCGTCTCCTCCAAGCAGGCAGTCCAGCATAGAATAGTACACTCTGTATAATTTCCCTAAGTCTGGGTATTTTTTGTCTGTGCAGAATTGTAGAAACCTAGGTTTGGTCCACCCCTCCTGCAAACCACTCCCTTCAAGAAGAATTCCTCTGGTCCTAGGCCTACCTATGGAAGAGTTTACCTTTCAAGCACAGCTCAGCACCCTCCAGCCCCAAAGATCACTAGTCAGCCTACAATTTCTTCAGCCAATATTTAGTAAGCAACTACCACATGCCAGACATTGTTTTGGCCCTGAAGATCAAGTCCAGACATCCCTGTGTCCTCTAGAACTTATATTCAATTGAGGAAACAGACAAAAATAAGAACCCAAGAAAAGAAATAGAACATTGACAAGTGCTCACAGAGGCCACCAGCACAGCACAGTGGACAGAAAGAGGTGAGAGATGAGAAGAGGAAAGGAGAGGACACGAGGGGAGGGAAGACGTGGCCAGTGGGGCAGGCGGTGCGCCCCACCACCGGATGGAATCCATTTAGTCTAAGGAGTCACCAACACTGATCCAGTCATTGAGGTTGATGGCCAAGTTCAACACATGGCCCCAAACCCACTTAAACCTCAAAGATGAACCCCAGCCCTCCTGAATGTCCCTCCCAATCCCGTGGGGCCAATTTCTTCTGAGGCTGTGGGTACTTCTCCAACACAGCCCCCCAGGGGGAAGCCCGGTGGTTCTTATCCTTCGACCCCTATCTCTTGCGAGCTGACCTGGAGGGAGGCCCCCTCTGCTGCCACCCCTGCTGCCTGCTCTGGGCACACCACAAACTGTTTCTTTGGAACCTGGCACGGCTAAGCCGCTGCCTGCCCTCCTCGGTGCTGATCCGACTCGCGGGCACACACACACTCCCAGCTCCCCCGCGCTCTCCTGGGCGACCTCAAATACCAGGCCCAGGAATTCCAGCAAGTCTCTGCTCGCTGGTCCCCAGCAGCTGCAGCAGGAAGCCACTCGCGCTGGGTCTTACCTCCTTCTGCCAGGACCCACAGCGATGCGCTTCCCAAAACGAAGAGCAGGACTGAAACCTTCCACATCTTCCCAGCTGACTTGTTCTCTTTGGGGCCCAGCCACGACTTTTTTGTGCTGGGGGATGATCACAAAGCTCTGCAGGCACAGGCCCAGCCTGGAGGAGTCGGGATGCGTGCAGCAGAGTCCCAGTGCGGGAGGGTGCCCAGGCTTCCTTCACCCCAGGCAGCCGCAGGAGCAAACTTTGCAACTGGAAACTTTCCGAGTGCAGTCAGCATTTATCTCTCCCGATGAGGGCGGGGAGCAGCTGTAAGGTGGTCTCAGTCCCGGGCGTGCTAGGACCGCCCTCCGGCTCTGCCTGGCCAGTGCAAAAACGATGATCTCAGGCCAGGTTTAAAGTTACAGGGCCGCAGCTGGGGGGCTGCCAGGACCACGAGGGCCCTGAGCCCTGGCAAAAACGGGCTTTTATTCTGTTCGACAACAGGAGGGAAAGGGGCCACATGCAATAAACAGTTTTGCTCTTTTCATTGATTTTTAACCGTACTTATTATTCTGTTTTTTAAGACTGAAGCACAAGCCTACGTTTTTCTTCCGATAGGCTGAAGGGAGAAGTAAACTGTTTCTTGTGTGGCCCATAGTTTTAGAACCAAGCATGGGATTGTTCTTGTAAATATTGAATTTGATGGCTTAAAAAAAAAAAATTGGCCGTCATCTGGCTGGGCCAGAGGCAACTCATGCTGGTCAATCGCACCCTTGTCCAGGGGACCAAGGCGGGCGGGCTCAGGGGGGCTGCCTGAGAGCTGGCTGGTGTAGCTTGGCAGACCCAATAACTTTGGCAGTTTTGAAAAAAAAGGCTGAGCTCCCCCTCCTTCTCCCGACCCTGGGATGCACCGCTGTGATGCTGGGGTCCTCACCGTGGAATCAGGTGCTGTACCGGTGGTGACCCCCATGGTCACCCAACCTGTGTCTGTTTCCAGCTTGGATTCATCCCTTTTCATCCCGCAGTTTGGCCCCATAGTCCCCACTTTACTGGTTTAAATAATCTTGCCTTGATCTCAGGTGCCAGCAGCAACAAGAGAATTTATATCTTTTACCTTCTTCCCATCTGAACTGTTGGAATTAAAAAGAAAATTAGGAACAGGAATATGGGAGGTGGTCTTTGCTCCACTCCCAGATGCCACAAATTCCATTCAACAAAAGAACCTGAAGATGAATGCCCAAAGCTCCACACTGGGGTAAAGACTGGTTGTTTTTGGATCTTTATCCTTGACCCTGATTCCCAATTTATTCTATCATAAGAACCACATGGGAGATTGTCATAAAAGCTCAGAATCCTTGGTTCCACCCCAAACTCATGTAAATTGGACCCTTTGGGAATTCTTACTTTAAACCAGTGTCCCAGGAGAACTTGTCTACAGGAGCATTTGCAAACCTCCCTCAGGGCTTCTCAGAGAGAATCACTGGGGGTGGGGTGGGGGTGGGGTGCTCGTTTTCCTGCAGGTGCAACCTCTGCGGATCTGGGCAGGGGAGATTCCGCATTTCTAAAGATCTCTCTGGTCCTGGGCTACAAGATCGGAGCTGTGTACCTGAAGTAAGGGGGGTTGGGGGCTGGGATTGGAAGCATAAGTAGAAAACTGGAGACAGAGAAGATACTTTTCCCTGAGCTGACTTTCCCGTCTTGCTGATATGTTTTATTGTTATTACTCAGTATCAATGATGACAGAGTAAATAGTTACCTGCATTGTCTGTCGAGCCTGTTAGGTAGAGAATAGACACAAATCCGCTCCAAGATCACAAAAAAGAAAAAGATGGACCACTTTCACTTGGAAATTGAAACGGAAGGAAGCTTGGGGGGTGGAGAATGGGATACAAGCAGCTAATGTAGAGGGATGCTGGGGGCTGGGTTATGAGTCAAGAAGACACTCCCTGTACCTCTCCTCCCGCCCACATGCACGTGTCCAGATTCTACGAGGTTGGTCATCTGACCCTCTGGTAAAGGATGAAGGGGGGGGGGGCAGGTAACAGGGAGGTGGATCCTTCTGGAGGCCCTGGACAGGGGCCAGGACAGGGGAGTCCATGGATGGGTGTGGGTGCTGTTGGTCTGAGTAAATGGAGAGCGGAGACCTACAGACCAGAGAGAAGATCTCAGCTTCCTCTCCCATGGCAACAGCCAGCGGATTGAAAGAGAGGGAATGATGGCTTTGGGCACAGTTGTGACCCAGGATCAGGCTACAGAAGCTGCGGTGAAGCCCAGGGGGTTTGGCAGCCTGAGACCTAGCCCAGCTGAGGGGAAGAAGGAAGGAAGGAGGGCACATGCCTGAGGATTTCTCCATTCCTGTGGAATAAGAAATTCTTATGCTCCTAAAGCGGTGACCATTAGTAACTAGTGAGATAACAGTCACAGCAACTGACATTTACCTTGCTGCCAGGACCGTGCACTATCTCATTTAATCCTCAAAGCCACCCTTGAGCTAGGAATATTGATAATACCCATTCTACAAAGAAAGAAACAGGTTTAGAACAGATTCACCTGGAGGGCCGGTGAGATACAGACCGCTGGGCCCCACTCCCAGAATTTGCACGTCCGGCAAGTTGGCAGGTGGTGCTGACGCTGCTGGTCCTGGGTCCCACTCTGAGAACCACTGTTTAGAGGTCCCTCTCTGCAAATTGTCCAGGGTCCTACAGTGAGTGAGTGGTGGAGCCACGGGTCCCTCTGTTGCAGAGCAGGTCTTGAGCTGGTTGCTAGTGCTGTGTCTTGCTTAAGGATTTGATAGCAGAGGTCTAAAACTTGCTTTTAGAAAGCAGGAGACCCCCAAAGAAAGCAGGCTGTGAAACTGAGAAGGAGCCAAACCGCAACGTCCTAGAGGGAACCCTCCAGCCTGGGATCTGGAGATGGAATGTTAGGGTCTCTCCGGCTCCCCGTGTTCTTTGAGGCCCTGCATAGTCCAGAGAGCAGCCGGCTGAGCTGCTCCAGGCTGCCTGAAAAGGCACCGTGGGGAAGATGCTTCTCAGCACACGATGTCCCAGAGCTGAGAAACCCCCAGTTGAATCTCTGATAGCAAAGGCAGCCCTGGGACCCAGGAATAAATAAGTCTTGCACTTCGGGGTATGACCTGGGACCAAAATGTACAGGCAGGAGAGAGATGAAGCTGTCGCGGGGCGGGGGGCACTGGAACTGAAGGAACTCACAGCAACTTGATTTGTTAGAGGGAGCCAACGTGTTTGGGCATCAAAATCCAGCTCCATGGTGGCCTCAGGCAGCACGAGCCTCAGTTTCTAATTCTTTCAAATGGGGGTGTTATTCCTACTTTGGAGGGTTCTGGGCACAGCAAGCAGTATTGCGACTATGATCACTATGACATTTGTTTCTGCCAGGCCTTGCCTGATTCTTGGCCTCTTGAGTCCTCTGGAGCCCACCTGTGCCCACTGGTGCCCACTCGTGCCCACCTGTGTTCACCTGTGCCCAACTGAACACTGAGCCGGCTCCAGCCTCTAAGACAGAAGTTCTTAACATGGTTCCAATAGAACTGGCTTTTTTTGTCCTTAGGAAACCCAGCTGGACTAGTACACAGCATCGCCCTCTCTGTTAGCCCAAGCCTCACCTTAGGTCTTATTCCTGAGTCTCCTTGACTCTCGTCCTGCCTCCTGAGCCTAAGGCCTCCTCTTGAAACTGGATTACCTCCTAGTTCCACCTAGGAGCTGGTGTTCTGCACCAGGACTCCGACCTGGAGGCTGGCTCCTGCCGTTTCATGAGCAGGGAGTGGCTTGGATTGCTGAACCACTGGGCTGCCTCCATCTGCCAGAGCTCCCCGCTGCTCTCCCACAGTCTCCCAGCTGCTGACTGCCCCTCCAGTGGTCCCGGTCAAACCATCTCATGCCCTATTCCAGTGGGCTGCACACGAAGTTGCTAAAAGAATTTTGAAAAACTATGTACCAATTATTTTTCACTGTAGAGTTAAATAAGTATATGTTGAACAGGAGGTAGACCATATTAAACACTTCATACAAAGAAATAAGATGAAGATTGGCTGTAATCAGAAAAAACAGTTCATGAAACAATTTGATCAAACTGACCATAAAACAAAAGATACAAAATTTTACCTGTAAATTTTAATCTATACATCTCGACAGTTTTCATACAAGACCTGGGAAACTTTCCAGTTACAGTTAAAATAATCAGCATGACTCACACATATTCTTTTACAAAAATGATGAGCATTTATTAATTTTTCACTATAAAGATATGTATGTATTAAAGGAGGTGTGAAAAACAGGAAAGTAGAAAAAATGATAATATGCCCTGATTTCCTTGTGCGTTGTTTGCAACTTTTTCTTTTGACACAATTTCAAATATACAGAAAAGGTGGAAAAGAAGTTAAGAGCTCCCACATGCCCTTTTCCCAGATTAACCAGATTGTTTATATTTGGCCCCATCGTTATCAACATTTGCTTCCTCATTATCTCCACCTTTATTTTTTGTTCTGGATCACCCAAGAGTAATATAGATATTATACCCTTGAAATTTACACCCAAGTATTTAGCACAGTCCTAAATACTTGAATGTCCTAAGGTCAAAGACATTTTCTTTCAGCAGGATTATCAAAGTCAGGAAATTTAATATGAAAACAATACTGTTGTCTAGTCCACAGTCCATATTCAAATTTTGACAATTATCCCAATAATATTCTTTACAGATTATTTTTTTCAAGAGCTATTCCAGGACTACTTATCACATGTGGCTGTCATGTCTCCAGAAGATGCCAGAACATTGCTTCAACCTTTGTCTTTCTTAAGCTTGATGCTTTTTGAAGACTACAGGCTGGTTATTCTGTAGAATGTCCTTCAGTTGGGGTTTGTCTGCTGTTTCCTCACAATTAGATACAGGTATGCGTTCTTGGCCAGGTGACCACAGAAGTGATGATGAGTCCTTCTCCATGAACTACCTGAGGTGGCCTCGTGTTAGTTCCCAGTACTGCTGAGGGTTACCTGTGATCCTTTGGTTAAAGTGTTTGAATTCAGGACACCCCAACATGGGCCAAGCTTCTTCCTTAACAGTATGTTTGCAAACAGGGAACGACAGTGTTTCACATTGGTACCCTGGGACTAAAGAGATTTTTTTCACCCCAGACAGTGCTCCATAATAAGATTTGGGATAGATCAGAATCTGCCTTTCTTTGGTAAATGGGGGATGGGCTATTGTGAAGGCATGGTATTCTCCCAGTAGCTTTAGAAGAAATTTTATGAACGTCAAGGTGTTGAATATTTGAGTCCCTTAAACCCATGCTAACTGACATTCTCTTAGGGAAATCTGTGTACCTCTGCCGCTTGAAGACCCCTGCCCTGTCCCCCTGCTGGGCTGGGTCCCTCCCAGCATTGGGGCTGCCTCATGCCACCCCACTGTACTTAAAGGACTGAGCCCAGTCTGTTCCCAGCTATGGGGACTCCCTGCCTGCTTTGATGATATTGTGAGCTCCCCAAAGCCAGGAACTTAGCTTATTGATATATTCATATTCATATTCAAATATATATATTTGTAGTCTCAGCATCTGGCACTGCTCCATAAATATTTGTGACATGACAGTCTGGCATTTTCTGTAGACCAACAGAAGGTCTTCATCATAGAGAAACCCCAGCCCTGCCCAAGACTCAGAGACTGATTCAATGGCACATGATACACAAAATCAGCCAGCCTGACTAGGCAAAGACAAAACAAGCAAGTGACATCTGGGATTTCTGGGAAAGCCCTGCCAGCACCTCTCCAGCTCTTGGTACACTTCCCTCCCTGCAAACTGGCTGATGGTTACACCCCATAGACATTCCTTAGCTTAAAGATGCAATCCCTTTGGGCTGCAAGAATACCCGGGGTGGATTGCATGATTAGCACAATCTTGCAGACCTTGATGTGGATGGGTTTTTTTTCCCTTTCCCAAGAGCAAGATTTTTTTTTGTTTTTTATTTTTTGGCTGCTGACCTATAGGGGCATCCAAACCCTTGACCTTGGTGTTGTAACACCACGCTCTAATCAACGAGCTAACTGGCCAGCTCTCCCAAGAGCAGGTTTTGATAAGGTGTCAAAGGTACTAGTCTCTTGGAATCTCCCAAGAAGGAGAAAATGCACAAAATAAAAAAACCCTGGGATGCTAAAGACACATTTTACCTATTTCATACTTTCATTTGGTCAGGCAGGACCTGTTGGCTGCGACATCTCCTGGGTTTAGCTTGAGCTGGTCACCCTCTCGCTGGTCTCTATCTGACAGATATGACATGTGCTCAACCCCTCGGTCACCAGCTCCACTTTTCCCACTCACTTTGGTAGGGAAGGTTGAGTCTTCACAAACTGTATCTTCAGTGGCTGAGGTGGGGCCCCGCATGGCTGTCTTAGGACAAGGAACGTGGCATGATGTTTAGTTTTTCACGGGTCTATTAGAAGCATCGGCTTTTGCTTGAAGCAATAAGGGGAACATTCAGCTCTGTATTGTCCTGGGGAAGCCTGGGGCCTCGCTGCTGGACATGGTCGTGTGTACAGAGTGAGCTCCACATGCCCTGGGAGAACTAAAAGGGCTGAGCAGGCCAAGGGTATGAACACGACCTTCACAGGGAAGGTGGCACCGCATTATATATACTTCACTTCTGATGTTGGCTCCACACCACGCCAAAGAAGTGCAAAAAGAACTCACTCGGGCCACTGGTAATGGTTTTCACAAGGGCACATTGCTAATACACTACCCTTCCCTCCCGACCAAGAGGCAAAGTTGACTAAATCTACCCATCGATAGGAATTCAGGTATCTGATGGTTTGGGTGTAAAGGGTCACCGATTACTTTAACGGGTTGGGAGCATAGAGTCCGGTTGGGTGTTTTTTGTTTTTGATAAATACTGAATTTTAATTGGCAGACACGCATTGGGAAGGTTGACGCTTTTTACCATTCAGACCAATACTCACAGAAAGCTCCTTTCACTGGTGTGTCCAGAGAGCCCTTGATTATGAAGACTGAGCACTCTGCTTGGAAAACGATCTGAATGAATGTGTTTCAGTGTGGGAGGCTGGGGAGTCAAGTAGGGACACGGCTGGGGGGGCGGGAGAGAGGCGGCTGTTGATCTCACTGCTGCCTGGAAGGGTGGTGGCCTTGAAGATATCAATCCCAGGCTTTCTCTCCCTCAGTTTCCCTGGGTGGAAACTAGGCTTGTGACAATGACAGTGATAAGATCGCCGCTTGTCTCTGAGAATACCTACCTGGAGGCATGACTGTGCTGACCACTTGACCAGAGCCAACTCACCCTCTCCTCTGCCAGCTCCTGCTTGCATGCTGAGGGTAATGACGGCAAACCACCACTGCCACAAACTCCTGCCATCCCAGCCTGGCATCTGTCCCCAGAGCAGATGTCACACTCCCCAGGGATGAGGCCATGAGGCCCACAGGCGAGACAATGGATGTGATCCCTTTGGAATAGTCTGGATCTTGTTGATATTTTGAAATCACTTTTGTTGAGGTCCCCAATCTGTTTTAATCACCGTTCAGGAATCTAATTCAAATATTCAGACTTCAGAGTCTGCCAAGAGGTGGGTTTGGCCACGACAGGAAAACAGGAAAAGGCTTAAAAGTTAATAAAGCTGGAAGAAAACAGCTTTTATGTCTTCCGAGAGGGGAAATTTGGTGCTGGAGAGGGTGAGGACTCTCCTTGTGTTGGAGCAGCCTGTTTAAGGTTTCTGGAGATGGGCAAGAGGCACAAGGGAGTTTCTGGGAGAAGTTACTGGAGGAATTTAACTGTTTTTGTTAGCAGAGCCAGGGAGCCTGTTTACATGTTTATTACTGGCACCAACAGCAGGGAGTTACTGTACAGATTGTTTATTCTTCCACTTGACAACTATCGAACATCAGTTGTGTGCCAGACAGTGTCATAGGTTCCAGGGACATGGCAGGGAACAAGGCGTCCAGGTCCCTGTTTCTGAGCCTCTTACATTCTGTGTGGGCTATCATTCAGATGATAGGTATAGAAATACAAAAGGTATTATTTAAACATTTATCTAATCAAAATAAAAATTTGAAGACCATTGGAATGGAGAGTGACTGGGGGTAGGGGGATTGCTCTTTGAAATAGGGGGCTTCTTTGAAGAGGTGAGGGGTGACTTTCAACCAACAGCTGAACTACAAATACAAAGATGGGGGAGAAGAGTGTCCCAGGCAGAGAGAAGAGCCAGTGCAAAGGCCCTGGGGTGAGAAGAGAGTTAGAGAAACAGATGGTATCCTGGGGAGGGAAGGAGGAAAGGGCTGTAGCAGGTGGGCAAAGAAGCTGGCAGCTACAGATTCAGATGCTGGGACTACAGGTGTATGGCAGGACCACCTCAAACGCACCAGGACATCAGTGCACCTGACTTATTCTGTGGTCTTTCCCCCTGTCAGCCTCAGCAGGGTTTCTCAACCTTGGCACTATTGATATCTGGGCCTGAATAATTCCTCTTTATGGGGGCTGGTCCTGTGCATTATAAGATGCTCAGGAGCAACCCTGGCCTCAACGCACTAGATGCAAGTAACACACACCCACTCACCCCCAACATGACAACCAAACAAGAACTTAAAATTTGCCAAATGTCCCCTGGGGAGCAAAATACCTCCACCCTACTCTGACCTTGAGAACCACTAAGCCAAAGGCTTTTATGCTTTGGGGAGCATTGCTTTGGATAATGAGGGATCGTGCAGAGAAAAGAGCTCATGTTCAGTTTTTGTCCTGCAAAACAGATTCCAGAAACCATTAGCAATAAAATACCTTGAAAGCCAAGCTTTCTTGAGAATATCTAAATGTCTTCAGCAATGTTTCAAAGTAACAACACCCAAGACCAGCCAGCTTGGACCATAGAGTTTTTCTCTTAGCCATGGCTAGAGAGAACTCAGGAGGTGACATACGGGCACAGCTCTCTCCTAGGGAGGATGTGACAAATGTTTCCAGAGTGACAAGGAAGAGTAAAGAAGACACTGAGAAGGGAGCAGAAGGGGAGAACAGGTGCTGTCTGAGTACCTCGGGGCTCTGCCCAAGATCATCGTTAATAAGAAACCCCAAGTAGGTTGAGGGCACATTCCAAGAACTTGCTTCCAGAAACATCCACCATGGTAAGGGACAAGAAGCATGGCACAGTGGAGGGGGATGTCCAGGTAGGTGATCCTGAAATGGCATAGCTGACTCCTCACAGAGAGAAGTCCTTCATGCCCTCCTGGGGGAAACAGAGGTGCTAAGAGGACCAGTGGTCCTTACAGAAGCTCAGATGCAAGGCAGGGAGACCTCAGGCAGCAGTGACCTTATGACCAGAGCAAGTGGCAAAGCTGAGAATCAGCAGCAACAGCAGATGCCAGCACATGGCTTAGGACCCAGCAGGACTAATGACATCACCAGTCGATTCAGCAAGGACCTGGGCCAATGCCCAAAGGTAGGCAGGATGCCTAAGGACAAAGCCAGAGCAGCCAGACCATATTAAAGAGCCACAACCTCTCTCACCAGTGTTCCCATGGGACACGACAATTTTCCCTGCATCCAGATATCATTTAAGTAGAGAAACTCTGAGAGACTGAGCATTTCCCAAAAAGGAAAAGGATAGATGTCAGGAGACTGTTTGAAACCAAAAGAGATCAACTTAGCAATAACTACGATGTTTAAGTCCTTCTAATACTGCCAATATCTGGTTCCTAATAAGGACATCATCTACAGAAAATAAAGAAAATTTCATTGCCCACCCAGCCCCAACATAAGTGTTTAATTTTTGATATCTGCTATAGTGTCTTCCACTATATTAAATAATAGTAAATCACACGGTGAGAAAGTTATTCTTCTTTCAATTCCCTTTTATAAAAAAATTATTTAATAATTGATACAAGCAAAAAATATACCATAAACATAAATTATAAAGCACCATAATAAAATGAATATCTGTGAATTCACCTTATTACTTAAGAGTGAAAATATCACCAATACTGTAGAATCTTCCCCCATCCTCTGTCAACCCCCCTCAGAGCTAACATCATCACAAATTTTGCATTTATCCTTCCCTTGATTTTGTTAAAATAGGTTTACTGCATATGCATATATACCTAAATATTGATAAGTTAATTTGCTTGTTTTCAAACCTAAAAGAAATTATTTCCTAAAGTATGTGGTATTCCTAACATACACAAGTTGCTTCGTTTATTCAAAATTAGGTTGCTAATATTCATCCCTCTTGTTGCCCATAGCATAGTTTATTCATTTTTCACTGCTGTATAGTATTCCACTGTGTAGAAATATCACAGTTTATTTTTTATCTCTCATCTATGGACATTTGGGTTGTGTGTTTAGCTTTTTGCTCTCATGAACATTCATTAATAAGTCTCTTGGTGCCCACTTTCAAAAATTTTTGCAAACCAGTTATTCTCAAAGTGTGGTCCCTGGACCAGCATCAGTATCACCTAGGAACTTGTTAGAAATGCAGATTCTTAGGTCCCACCCCAGATTATCACATCAGAAATTCTGGGAGTAGGGCTCAGTAATCTGTGTTCTTACAAGACCTCCAGGCAATTCTGTTACACAGTAAAGGTTGAAAACTACTGGTATAAATACAAGAGCACATTTGCTAGACTATAAGAAGTATGCTTGTGCATTTCTAACTTTGCAAGATAATGCTTAATTGTTTTCCAAAGTGATTCATTGTTCTAATTGACAGCCCTGCCCGTTCCCTCCAGCGTCAGAGGAGAGATCCCATTAGGACACCTTGTTTTTGTCTGTTTCTTTGGTGGCTGGCTGGTGCAGGGATCTGAACCCTTGACCTTGGTGTGATAACACTGCACTCTAACCAACTGAGCTAACCAGCCGGACCACATTACACCACCTTCTGTCAACACTTGTTGATGTCAGACTTTTAATAATACCATAGCTAATTCTTACATAATGCTTATTCTGTATCAAGCACTGTTTTGTATTTTACATATACAGATACCTTCTCAACTTATGATGGGGTCATGTCCCAATGAACCCATTATAAATTGAAAATGCATTTATTACACCTAACCTACTAAACATCATAGCTTAGCCTAGCCTACCTTAAACATGTTCAGAACACTTACACTAGCCTATAATTGGGCAAAATCATCTAACACAAAGCCTATTTTACAATAAAGTGTTCAGTATCTCATGTAATTTATTGAATACTATAATGAAAAAACACAATGGTTGTGTTACCAGTTACAGGTCTGGCTGCCTGCCCCCTTTTGAAAGCAAACCACTCAGAAATCAAATGTTGGGGAAAATGGAAGTCAGCTTTTATTCAGGAATCCTGGTGACCTGAGGAGAGATGTTAGACTAAGCCGTCTATCCAGTAAACACGAAAGACGATGGCCAGACTAAAGCCACCTCAAAGACTCAGATTTACTGAAGGAGTTTTGAAAGAGGGGGCTGAGGGAATGGAACATGGGCAGGAGGAAGGGGGACATGAGCCGTGGGGGCTCCGTGCAAGGAGCCAGGTGCAAAGTCTTGTCAAGACTCTGGTTTCTACTCCTGTCCTTCCTGTTATCTTAAGGTCCTGCTGGAGGGCTGTAATCGGCACAGCTTTACTGATGTCTTCCTCAGTCTCTCAGGCTCTGGATAGTACATGTGAGTCTGCAGCTCCAGGCTGACTGGAAAACAACTTTACATTCATGTAAATAATGTCATCTTGTCCCATAACCAAGATTCAAAATATCAAATAAACCATGAAAAAGAGAGAATTTAGAGAAATGCGTGCCAAGAAAAAAAACTGTGTCCTTTAAAAATCTTTTAGAGCCCATGTGGTCTTAAGAGTCAACATGGCTTCAGTCCTGCTCATTCCAACAGTTGTACATATGGTGGGTACCATTGTAAAGTTGGAAAATTGTAAGTTGAGCCCTTGTACATCGGAGACCGTCTATACTAATTTTCATGCAATACTACAGCAATCTTATGAATTAAGTACGACAGACAGGTACCCTGCCAACAGTCTATAAATGAGGTCCAAAAATCCAATTGTTTAAGATATTAGCTGGCATTATTCGGGGTTTTGGGAATTAAAAAAGTCGGGGTGGATGATGGGAGCCAACTTCCAATAGGATTTTACTGGGTTAATGTCCTATTTTACAAAGAGGAAACAGAAGCATGTATGCAGGTGTTGTTACCCTCCCAAGGCCTTGGAGAAGCCAGAATGGAACCCAGCCAAATTGGCTCTAGAGTCTGTGCGCTCAACTCCTGCACATGCAGATCTAGAGGGTGTAAACTAGTACAGTTCATTTGGGTGCTATATGCAAGTGAGTACCCGATTACAAACAAGACGGATTGTCGTTCCCCTATGTTTAGCCTCTGTATACAGTTTCTCTTCTGTGAAAGGCTCGCTCGTACCTTTTGTCCATTTTACTCTTAGGTTGTTTGTTTCTATTATTGATTTGTAGGAATTTAATATACGTATATATTCTTTATATGCTACCAATCCTTTGTAGCTGTATGTGTGCAAATACATCCTCAATTCATGGCTTGTTTTTTAAATTTTCTTTCCAGTATCTTTTGATGAACATAAATTATTAATTTTAATAGAGTTCAATGTGTCACGTTTTTCTTTTAAGTCAGGTAAAAAAATCTTACCTTATTCTACGGTCACAAAAATATTCTTTCATATTTTCTTCTGAAATTTTAAACTTTTGCTTTTCTCATCTAAGTTGTCAATCCACTTAGTATTGATTTTTGTATATGGTGTGAGTTCCCACCCCGGGTGAAGAACCAGTTATCTCAGGATTTGTTGCATAGTCCGTCCTTTACAACAGAACTGCGATATCCTCTTCATGTATCAAGTTAGCAAATAATTGGGGGTCTGTCCTGTTGCATTGATTAGTATGTCTGTAACTGCATCAATATCACACTGTCTGCCTCAGCAGTTAAGTGCAAAAAAAGAAAAAAAGACAGAAAGAAAGATCATACTGTCTAATATAAGTTAATAAATCTTAATATGGGGTTAGGCAAATTTCTCCACCTCATTTTCCAGCCAGTCTCTCTCCACCCTAATACCCTAAAGCATCCATTGTACGTAAAGAATAAACTACTCTCCTAGGCATCTAGGGTGATACCAGTTACTACCATCCATGGGTGAACTGATAAATAATCACTGAAATCATTTTGTGTTCTTTGGTTCGGAGGAGTAACTCATTGGGGAAAGGGTCTAGGTTCTTTTTAGTCCCATTGCCCATTTTTCACATACATTTTGAAATCCACTTGTCAAATCTCTCAAAAAAACAAAACAAAACAAAACAAAACATGTTGGGATTATGAGTAAAATTAGATTGACCCTAGAGATCAATTTGCAGAGAACCGATATCTTCACATCATGCATTTCTAACCATAGCGCAGTATTTACTTAGGGCTTTAAAAAGTGTCTTTCAAAAAAGTTAAAAATTTTTCTCTATTAGCTTATTGCTCATCTTTTGTTATATTTATTCATAGATACCTTTGATTTTGTTGCTATTATAAATGGCATCTTTTGAGACATTAATATGTTCATTTGCTGCTTGTGTATAAAAATACAATTAATTTTGGCATACTGATCTTATTCCCAGCCACTTTGCTAAACTCTATTATTAATTCTAATAGTTTGGTCTGAAATTTGGGGGGCTGTCTCTTTGCAGATAATCATGTTTTCTAGGAATACTAACATTTTTGTTTCTTCCTTTCTCTTTTGTTGGTGGCTGGTTGGTTCAGGGATCTGAATGTTTAACCTTGGTGTTATAACACTGTGCTCTAACCAGCTGAGCTAACCAGCCAGCCTTTGTCTTCTTTTCTAATCCTTAATCTCTTGTTTTTTTTGTTTGTTTGTTTGTTTTTTTTTCTTGTCTTAATGCCCTGGCAAGTATTCCCAGTACAATGATAAACAGAAACAGGGGATGGTGGTTCTCCTTGTCTGGTTCCCGATTTCAAAGGGAATGTTTCGAATGTTTCTCCATTTAGAATAATGCTTGCTATGAGCAGTACTCTTCTATTCCTGATCTGCTGAGAGTTTTAAAAATAAATGGGTAATAATTTTTTTCAAATGATTTTTTGCATCTGTTAGGATGATCATATGATTCTCTCCTCTAACTTGTTAAGGTTGGATAAGTTGTGTTTATAAATTTGTCTCATGTTAGACTACTCGTATTTTGGGATTAAATTCAGTTTGGTCTGTTGTATCTTTCTTGTAGATTGTCAAATTGAGTTTGGTAATATTTGGTTTCCAATTATTGCATCAATATTTCTGAGTGAAATTGACTTTTAATTTCCCTTTCTAGCATTATTTTTGTCTAGCTTTAATATCAAAGTTTTATCAGCCTTGTAGAATAAACTGGGGAGTGTTTCCTTCAATAATCTGTTCTTTGAAAGTTTGGGCTCACTTGTAAATGCCTCTGAGACTGGTGTATGCTCTTTTAGTCAATTTTAACTATTAATTCAATCTGCAATGTCCTTAATGGTTATATAATTGTTCAAATTTTCTACTTCTCCTTTAGTCAGCTTTGGTAAGTTACATTTTCTATTGACTTGCCTATTTCATCTATATTTTCAATTTTATTGGTATAATGTTTATAGTATACTCTTACTGTTTTTAAAATCTTAGCTATATCTGCAGTTTCTCTTCTTATGCAAGATCTTGTTTATTTGGCAGTCTCTGTTTTTTCTTGATTCATCTTGCTGGAGGTTTTAACATTTTTATCAAAAGAACCAACATTTGGCTTTTTTTTAATACTAATTGCCAGTCACTATTCTAAGTGCTTTACATCTATTAACTAATTTAATTTGGTATATATAATACTTTCTCATTACAACTTCCTTAGCTCTTATATTTTCCACTTTCTCGTCTCTGTTTTGCATTCCAGATACTTTCTTCAGGTCTATCTATTACTTCACCCATTCTGTCTCTAATCTGCTGCTTAACATCTCCAATGAGTTTCTATAATTATATTCTTCATTTCTAAAAGTTCTACTTGGTTTTTTTTCTAAGAAATCTATATGATTCTAAATCTGTATTTTGTTAATTCTGTTGATCTCACTCAGTAAAGTTTATTTCCTTAAGTATTTGATAATTTTTTTTATTGTGAGCTTATATTGGTTGAACATAATCTGTAGGAATCCTGGGAGCCTCTATTAGTGATACTTTTTTCCAGGGAGGATTTATGTTTGCTTTTCTCTAAAGCCAGAGGCTGCTACCACACCCGGAACACTTGAGCTCCCTTCAAAGAATCAAAGCTTAAGGCAGGAGTCTCAGATTTAGTTCTCCCATCTTACAGAGAGCTCATGGCTTAGTGTCCAGATCCCAGGGCTGGTACTCAAACCATGTTCTGCTGTCACATTTATAGACTGTTTCCATTCAAATACTGTCAGTTCTGTATTCTCCTCCCATCCCCCTACGAACCTTGGAGAGGATCCTTATTTTCATACAAGCCTAGTAATGCATAGAAGTATGTTTATATTGTAATTCTCCTAAGATCTAGTAATATCGTAGTGGAAGGAGCCTTCAGACAAACCGATTTGCCGTGCACCTGGAAGAGGAATTCAGTTCATTTTTAATCTCTGGATTATATCAAGGAGAAAGTTTGAATTAAGTGTTCTTGCATCTTTAACCCCTCTTGAACCCCTGTTAAGAATCAGAGACTCCACCAGCAATAGCATCTAGCTATAATTTAAATGCCATTGTTTTGTTTTCATAATATTTATCACATGGCAACATTCTATCATGGCAAGTGATACTGGTTTTCCATTTGCTATAGTGACACACAATTTCCTTTAAAGAGGAATTAATTTATATACGAATAATGGTTCGATTTAAAGAAATTGTTAAATAAACAGCAATATGACTTGTTGTCAAATATTGCAAAAATCATATGAGAATGAGGATTGAGAAACATCAATCTGTATCTTCCCAATTTCTCAGACTCTGTATCCCTGATAAAAGCCTCTCTTCTCAGCCCAGCCCCAGCGTTCCCTCCTTCCTCTGAGTGACTAAAGAAAGCTTTGTGGCCAGGACCTTTTAGCGTCTCTACTGATAATCACCCCTTTGTTATGCGTCCTGCACCCCAACTCACCCCAAGACTGAAGCAAGCTCCTTGTGGACAAATAAAAACTCAAATCCAACTCCCCATGGGGTAAGAGCTCCCTCATACCTCTGTCTCCTCCTGAAACGTTATCTCCCCACACAAACTTGCTTCCCCAAATCTCTTCATGAGACCTTGTCTCTTCAGGTCTCCCTGCATCACCTCGTCTCCCCACATCACCTCGTCTCCCCGCATCACCTTGTCTCCCCGCATCACCTCGTCTCCCCGCATCACCTCGTCTCCCCGCATCACCTCGTCTCCCCGCATCACCTCGTCTCCCCGCATCACCTCGTCTCCCCGCATCACCTTGTCTTCCTGCATCACCTTGTCTCTCTGCATCACCTTGTCTCCCCGCATCACTTTGTCTCCCCGTGTCACCTTGTCTCCCCACGTCACCTTCTCTCCCCACATCACCTTGTCTCCCCACGCCGCCTGGCCTCCCTGTCTCCTATGTGATTTTTCTCTCCCACTATCTCCCCATATCTCTCCATGAGACCTTGTCTCCTCATGTCTCCCCACATAAGCATCTCCCCATGTCTTTCCACATGACCTTGTTTCCCCACGCTTCCACATGCTACCTTGTCTCTCCATGAAACTTGTCCTGTGCCTTAAACATAATTGGTGCTCAAGTGGCCGTTGGTCAACTCTGGTTGGGTCTGGACACTTAAATGAGGTCACAACCAGATGGACACAGCTGGGTTTGGGGGTGGGGGTAGCATCCTAAAAGGTGGGCCAGCACCAGTGGACAACAGCCAGTGGGCCGTCTCTCCCACAACGCCAGCAATTTGAGTGGCGGCATTAACACCCTGAGCAGCCTGTCTCTTGGCCCTTCGTTAGTCTGCGTCATCAAGAAACGAACTCTGGAATTGTGTTTCATGGGAAGTACAGCATAAACTCATCCCCATTCCCTGGTCCTTGGAGACAACAAGCCTGCTGTCGAGCACAACCTTGAGCCTCCGGTGGGCATTTAGGGGAGCAAGTCTCTCACCTACTCCTGCCCGCTCAGGTCTCCCGAGCAGCCCTTGTTTTAGTCATGGAGGTGGCATCTACAGATGTGGGGGGAGGTGAGAAGAGGCACCAAACTGAAAAGAAAGCCGCTTCCCAACTCATGTTTCTGCTTTTGGGAAACTATTTATGTGCAAGATGCTCTTCCTTTTTCCAGCTTTAAGTTTATTTCTAAGTCCTGGAAAAAGCACGTTGAGGTTCTCTCTAGAACTTGCTGTGGTCCAACAATTTTACTTATTTAGGCTTTCTTTCCTTCTTTAAGTCAATAGTTATTTTTGAATTCATCGATTTTAACAAATATTTAATAAACAGCCTCGTGAGCAAGAGCAAGGCTGTGAAGTCAAACTGGCGGGCTTCGAATCTCACCTCTGCCTCCTGCTAACGGTGTCACCGGGCACGTTAACTTCTCTAAGGCTGACTTGGCATGTCCTTTAAGTGGGGATAGTAATAGTAACTGCCATAGAGGGTTACTGTGGTTGAAGGAGATCTCACCTGTCATGGAACTAGGACGCTGCTTGGCACACGCTAGGCCCTCAGTGGTGGAGGAGGATGATGGTGACGATGCACATGTCACACACCTTGAGAGGTCCCCACATCAATGAGAAACAGCCCTTGACCACAGGGGTCCATAAACCACCCATCAGATGTAGCACCCAGTGGCGGAACAGAGTGGACTGCACCAGGGATTGCCTGGCCTTGAGTTCACACGAGGGCAAGTCTGCCAGAGGACCACCCCCAGCCCCTAGGGGAGAGGAGGAATGACCTAGGCTGGGCAGTTGGGAGATGCTGCTGAGCCTGCCCAGCTCAGCCCACTCTCTCTGCAGAACGTCGTGTTCTCAGTGTCCATTCTCTGCTCCTGCATGCATTAAGCCTCCCTGGCTTGCTGTTGCTCCTGCAGGGGAGGCTGTGGTTCCCCAGCCCACCTGTGAGCAGGAGGCTAAGGGATGAGGGATTTGGAAGCCTCTTGTGGCCACACATCTCATGTCACATCTTTTGATGCGGCTTTTTCAGTTAAAAAAATTTTTTTAATCTATTTTTTATTTGTTATTTATTGATTTATTACACATATTCATGTGGCCCAGAGCTGACTGTCAGCACCTGTGCCCAAAATGTATGATCAGATCAACACTGTCAGCATGCCCGTCACCTCAGATGGCAATTATTCCCCATGTCCACCACCCAACTTTTCCTCACCCCCCCTCCCCCACACCAAACCCAGCACCGCTAGGACTATTCTCTCCCTCTGCAAGTCCAATGCACCACTGTGGTTTTTCTTCCCTTCCTTCTTTCTCTCTTAGCTCCCACTTTTGAGTGAGGGCATGTGGTATTTTTCCCTCTGTGTCTGGCTTATTTCACTTAACCAAATCTTCTCCAACCTCATCCATGTTGTTGCAAATGGCAGAATTTCATTCTTTTTTATGGCTGAGTAGTATTCCATTGTGTATGTATACCACAGTTTCCTTATCCAGTCATCCATCGATGGACATTTAGCTTGGTTCCATATCTTGGCTGTTATAAATAGAGCTGCAACAAACATGAGAGTGCATGTATCCCAGCATAATTATTTCCATTCCTTTATGTATATACCCAGAAGGGGGATTGCTGGATCGTATGGAAGATCTAGCTGTAGTAGTTTGAGAAACCTCCATACTGTTTTCCATAGTAGTTGTACTAATTTACAGTCCCACTAACAATGCAGGAGAGTTCCCCTTTCTCCACATTCTCACCAGCATTTGTTATTCTCAGTTTTTTAAATTATTGTCAGTTTACCTGGGGTGAGATGACATCTCAATGTGGTTTTAATTTGCATTTCCCTGATGATTAGTGATGTTGAGCATTTTTTCAAGTACCTGTTGGCCATTTGTATGTCTTCCTTCAAGAAATGTCTATTGAGCTCCTTTGCCCATTTTTTAATTGGCTTTTTTTTTTCTGTATAGTTATTTGAGTTCCTTGCACATTCTGGAATTAATCCCTTGTCAGATGTATAGTTTGCAAATATTTTCTCCCATTCGATAGGTTGTCTTTTCACTCTGTTGTTTCCTTTGTTGTGCAGAAGCTTTTTAGTTTGATATAATCCCATTTATCTATCTTTTCTTTACTTGCTTGTGCTTTTGTGGTGTTATTCATAAAGTCTTTGCCCAGTTCTACTTCCTCAAGTGTTTGCCTTTTGTTTTCCTTTAGTAGTTTTATAGTTGCAGGTCTTATACTTAAGTCTTTCATCCATTTTGAGTTGACTTTGCTGTATGGTGAGAGGTGCGGGTCTAGTTTCGTCCTGTATTTGGATATCCAATTTTCTCAGCACCACTTATTGAAGAGGCAGTCTTTTACCCAATGAATGTTCTTTTTGCCTTTGTCAAAGATCAATTGGCTGTAAGTCTGTGAGTTGATTTCTGGGTTCTCCATTCTGTTCCATTGGTCCAAGTGTTTATTTTTATGCCAGTACCATGCTGTTTTGGTACCATAGCTTTGTAGTAGAGCAACTCAATCCCAAAGTTGCTAGACAGAAAGAAATAAAGATCAGAGCAGAACTAAATGATATAGATTCAAAAAAAAAAAACTGTACAAAAGATCAGTGAAACAAAAAGTTGGTTTTTCAAGAAGATAAATAAAATAGACAAGCCATTAGCTAGATTAACAAAAAAAAAGAAGAGAGAAGACCAAAACAACAAAAATCAGAAATGAAAAAGGAGACATTACAACTGGCCCCACAGAAATACAAAGAATCATTAGAGACTACTACAAACAACTATACACCAACAAATTTGAAAGCCTGGAGGAAATGGATAAGTTTTTGGACACATACAAGCTACCAAGACTGAATCAAGAAGAAATAGAAAACCTGAACAAACTGATAATAAGCAACAAGATTGAAGTAGTAATCTGCAGTCTCCCAATAAAGAAAAGCCCAGGACCAGATCGCTTTACTGCTGAATTCTACCAAACCTTTAAAGAGGAATTAATACCAATTTTCATCAGAATATTCCAAAAAATTGAAACAGAGGTCACTCTCTCAAACTCATTTTATGAGGCCAGAATCACCTTGATACCAAAACCAGACAAAGATACGATAAAAAAGAAAACTGCAGGCCAATTCCTCTGATGAACATAGATGCAAAAATCCTCAACAAAATACCTGCAATCAGAATACAGCAACACATCGAAAAAACAGTATACACCATAATCAAGTGGGATTCATTCCAGGGAGACAAGGATGGTTCAACATATACAAGTCAATAAGTGTGATACACCACATCAACAAAATCAAGGACAAAAACCATATGATTATCTCAATACACTCAGAAAAAGCATTCAACGAAATTCAATATCCCTTCATGATAAAGGTTCTCAGCAAATTAGGTATAGAAAGAAAGTACCTCAACACAATAAAAGCCATACACGAGAAATCCACCACTAATATCATCCTAAAGGAGAAAAGCTTTCAGCTTTTCCCTTAAGAACAGGAACAAGACAAGGTGGCCCACTCTCACCACTCCTATTTAACATAGTATTGGAAGTACTAGTCAGAGCAATCAGGCAAGAAAAAGAAATAAAAGGCATCCAGATTGGAAAAGACAAAGTCAAACTGTCCCTGTTTGCAGATGACATGATCTTATTTATAGAAAAACCTAAAGATTCTACCAAAAAACTCTTAGAGCTGATTAACAATTTCAGTAATGTTGCAGGATACAAAATCAATGCCCACAAGTCAGTAGGGTTTATATTCTCTAATAACAAACTAGCAGAAAAAGAAGTCAAGAAAGTAAGCCCATTTAGAATGGTCACTAAAGAAATAAAATACCTGGGAATCAATCTAACCAGAGGAGGTGAAAGATCTCTACAATGAGAGCTACAAATCACTGCTGAAAGAAATTAAAGAAGACACAAAAGGTGGAAAGACATTTCCTACTTTTGGATTGGAAGAATCAACATTGTGAAAATGTCCATACCATCCAAAGCGATCTACAGATTCAAGGCAATCCCTAACAAAATACCAAAGACATTCTTCGCAGAAATAGAAAAAACAATCCTGACATTCATAATGAACAACAAAGATTCCAAATAGCTAAAGCAATACTGAGCAAAAAAAAAAAAAAAAAAAAAGCCAGAGGCATAACACTACTTGCCTTCAAATTATACTACAAAGTTTTTTCAGTTTTAAAGCCATTATTTTGTTCTCCATCTTTCCAATTTCTCTGTTTCTGTGGTAGGCAGCATCTTGGATGGTGCCCAATAATCTTGGTCTAATATCCCAGCCTTTGCATAGTACCACATTGTATTGGGGGTGGTCTACATGACCATAGCATATGGCAAAATGATAGTGTGTCCCTTCTGGAGTCTCTCCCTCTCTCATCACTCAGTCTGGGGAAGCCAGCATCCATATCCTGAGCAGCCCCAGGCAGCAGCCCACGTGGCAAGGAATGAAGCCTTCTGCCAACAGCCAAGTGAGTGAGCCTAGAAGCGAATCCTCCGGCCTCAATGGAGCTTTGAGCTGACTGCCGCCCTCGCTGAGCTCTTAACTGCAACCTCGTAAGAGACCCTGCCCTATCATCACCCAGCCAATCCACTCTTGGGTTCCTAACTCTCACAAACTGTGAGACAATAAATATTTATAGTTGTTTGAAACTGCCAAATTTGGGAAGAATCAGTTACCCGGCAACAGATACCTCATATGGTGTATTTCTCAATTGTTTCTGCACTCCAAAGGGGAGTGAGGGTGTTATTGACTGGCTCCCCACAGTGTCAACAGACGCCAGGATCAGAGGTGCAACACCTGGTAGACCCCACTGCACTCCACTCCAGGAGAAAATGGTGCAGGATGTTTGAGCACCTGTCAGGCACACCTGGGTTTGAATCCTGGCTCTGCTAATTACTTCCTCCTGCATTATCATGGGCAAGTCACTTAACCACTCTAAGCCTTGGGCCCTTCATTTAGTAAATGGAGATAACAATATCCCCCTCGTACAGTCGTTGGAAGGGTTAAGTGAAATAATGCATGTAAAGATCACAAGGGGAAGTGTGCCCCACGTGCTATTAACGTGACTGTACACCATCTCTTACCAACTCACAAGAGGTGCTGGGGACATACTCTTCTGCCATTCACCCTCCCATAAGGTGGGAGGAGAGGAGGACCTTGATTTTGAAAGCTAAGTGGGATGTGTTTATATAATAGCAAATACATACTAGTATTCATTTTGGAAATCACCCCAAATCTCATTTTAATTTGTGCAAACCGCAAAATAATCCCACAGCGGGACATGGACAAACAGCTCTACTCACTGATTTGGTGGGAAGATATTTGGGACCACTGGTCCCCTTCAGAGCAAGTCCTTTTTTCATTCTCAGGGAGAATAGAGTCTGATTATTTTATCAAGAGTCCTTCCCAAGGAATGCCTCCCTAACAGACATTCAGGCGCTTGAAAGCAAGCATAATGCCTCAGTATAAATTTACTGGCTAATTTTAAATCTCTGGGCATCCATCATGTACTTAGCTCCAAATTACAGGTTGGGTCTGGGTTTTTCTTAGGCCTCATGCAGGCAGCAGGTAAATAAAACAGCTCTGTGAAGGGACCATAAAAAGCTTGTAAAGGCTCAGTGTTTCTACCCTCCTCGGGTGAGGGCTGCTAGTCTTGGGGAACCGTCATCCAGCTACTGTGCAGTTTGGCAATCCCAGGAGTATGAGTCGACCCAGGGTAAATAACAGCCCGGGTTAAGGGAGGTCACCAGCCCGAGTGGTCCTCAGTGCGGCTCAACCCTCCTTCTGGCTAAACCATCACCATCAAAACCCGCCTGTTCCCGCTTCAGCCTTTGGAAATAACCCCGCGAAGGGGCACATGCAATGCCCATCGTGGCCACCAGAGGGCAGAAGAGCAACATTCCGCCGGGGGTGCTGCGGCCGGGGAAGAACCATTTAGCATTTTCCTTCCAGTCCCCCAAAATGTCGCCTGGAGACAGGACAAAAATAGTGTAAACAACAGTCAGAGGCTGCAATTCGGGTGCCTCAGTCTCGGAGGCCAGCTTCTTCTCTTTCTTTCTTTTTTTGACTTTTTAGAAAAAGGTCTAGTAAGAGGGAAAGGCGCTGGGTGTTTGCAACTTATTAAGCCGTTTTTTTCAGGTCAGGGTCTAGGCTCAGATATGCCAGGTGGGAGCAGGGCCCAGGTTTTTCCCACGAATGAATAAATTCAGTCATTCACAGTCGACAACTAGTTATCGACAACTGCATGTGCCAGGCCCTCTGGGGACACCAGGAGTGCAAAGGACTTGCAAGGGAGCTGGGGAGGTGGGCGCTGTGGAGGGGCGCGGAGGGGCCGTGGGAGCTGAGGCTGGGGCCGGCCTTTGGAGGGTAGGGTCCAAGGATGAGTGAGTGTGCAAGGCAAGGCCCCGAGGATGCGAGGCACGCGGGGAGGGTGTGAGCGCGGACCCTGCAGTCTCGGGAGCTGGGACAGCTCAGGCCGGTGCAGCTCCACCACCATCAGTGGCCTTCCAGCCTGCTCCCTGCCTCCCCCCAGACACCCACGCACACCAGCCTCCACCCACCTAGTGGATCTTCAAAACTGTCAATCTGATCAGGTCCGACCCTCATGCAAAGCCCCCCCTGCCCCCGGGGGCTTCCCATCACACCCCTTGCATGGACCACCAAACTCTGCCTCACCTGTCTCTCTCTCTTATGCACCTTGCTTTTTAACAAATTTTGTTTTATTTCTTCATTGTACATGTTTATGGGGTATAGCTTGTTTTTTCGATACATGCATATATTGCATAATGGTCTAACCAGGATATTTAGCATATCTATCTCCTAAACACTTATCGTTTCTTTGTGGTTATAACATTCAAGATCCTCTTCTGTGGCTTGAAATATACACTACGATATTAGAGCTATGGTCATCCTAGAGCACCAGAACTTATTCTTACTGTCTAACTGTAACTTTGCAATTCTGTACCTACCAGTCCACCAACATTTCCCTGGCCCCTCCTCCCGCCTCCCTTTCCCTGCCTCTGGTAACCACCGTGCTACTCTCTATTTCGTTTTTTTTTTTTTGGTTTTTTTTTGCTCTTTTTAAAATTTATTTTTCTTAATTGACCCATGATAATGGTATATATTTATGGAGTACAATATGATATTTGGGTACATTTATACTGTGTGCAATGATCATATCAGGGTACTGAAACTGACAATTCTATCCACTGCCTAAAACATTTGTCACTTCTTTGTGTTGGGAACATTCAAGTCGACTGGCTATTCACAGATACACAGTACTTTGTTGGTAGCTGTCGTCTGTCTATATTACTATAGATCACGAGATGTCATTCTTTTTTCTACTATTTTGTATCCACTGCTGGATCGTATGGTCGATCTATCTGTAGTTGCTTGAGAAACCTCCATACTGTTTTCCATAACAGCTGTGCTAATTTACAGTCCCAACAAAAGTGTATAAGGATTCCCCTTTCTCCGAATCCTCACCAGCATTTGTTATTCTCTGTCTTTTTGACGATAGCCAAAAAGACTTACCTGGGGTAAGATGATATCTCAAGGTAGATTTGATTTGTATTTCCTGGATGATTAGTGATGTTGAGCAGTTTTTTTAGGTACCTATTGGCCATTGGTATGTCTTCTTTTGAGAAATGTCTATGCAACTCCTTTGCCCATTTTTTAATCAGATTATTTGTTTTTTTACTATTAAGACATTGGAGTTCCTTGTATATTGTGGATATGAATCCCTTATTGGATGCATAATTTGCTTGTCATTTTCTCCCATTCTGTAGGTTGCCTTTTCTCTCTGTTGATTGTTTCCTTTGCTGGTCAGAAGCTTTTTAGTTTGATACAATCTTATTTGTTAATTTTTGTTTTTATTCCCTGTGATTCTGAAGTATTATTCATGAAACCTTTGCCCAGACCTATGTCCCGAAGTGTTTCCCCTATGTTTTCTTCTAGGAGTTTTATAGTTTTGTGTCTTACATTTAAGTCTTTAATCCATTTTGAATTGATTTTGGTTTATGGTGAGAGATAGGCATCTAGTTTCATTCTTCTGCATATGGATCTCCAGTTTTCCTAGAACCATTTATTGACGAGCCTGTCCTTTCATCAATGTCTGTGTTCTTGGTTCCTTTGTCAAAACTCAGTTGGCTGTAGGTATGTGGATTTATTTCTGCATTCTCTATTCTGTTCTATTGGTCCTTGTGTCTGTTTTTGTGCCAGTACCATGCTGTTTTGATTACTTAACTTTGTAGTATATTTCAAAGTCACGGAACATGGTACCCCTGCTTTGACTTTTTGCTCAGGATTGCTTTGGCTATTTGGGGTCTCCTGTTATCCCATATAAATTTTATAATTGTTTTTTCTATTTATGTGAGGTATGTCATTGGTAATTTGATAGGGATCGCATTCAATCTGTAGATTACTTTGGGTAGTGTGGTCATTTTGATGATATTTATTCTTCTATTCCATGAGTATGGAATTTCTTTCTATTTTTATGTCTTCTTTCATTTCTTTAATCAGTGCTTTATAGTTTTCATTGTAGAGATCTTTCACCTCCTTGGATAAATTTGTTTCTAGGTATTTTATTTTTTGCTGTTGCTGTTGTAAATGGGATTGATTTCTTGATTTCTTTTTCTGCAAGGTAGTTCGTTGTTGGGGTATACAAATGCCACTGATTTCTATATGAGGATTTTGTATCCTGCCACTTTACTGAATTTGTTTAGCAGGTGTAGGAGTTTTTAAAATAAAGTCTTTAGTCTTCTCTCTGTATAAAATCATGCTCCTACTCACCTTTCTGATCGCCTCTCACTCCCTTTCCCCCCAGGCACACCAGCTTTTCTTGTAATTCTAGAGCTTTCCAGGCCCATTCAAGCCTTAGGACTCTCGAACTTGTTCTTCCTTTTACCAGGACCTGCTTCTTGGGCATGTGACCCCGATCCTAGAAGGGCGCACGTTAGCTTTAATGCTCTGCATTTGCCATCTCAAAATTCTTAACTTTTGAAGGAGTCCCTGCATTTTCATCTTGCACTGGGTCCCCCAGGTGGCTGTGTCCCTCTCAGAGCTGGCAGTCCTGTCAGCACCTGGGGCCTATGAGTTGAGCGCAGGAGACAGGACTTGGGAGGGTGGTCGGGTGAGGCTGATGGGGCAGGGGAGGCCTGTGCACTGAGCTGAGGAGTCCTCCTTGAGGAGCTGGTGGGCTTTCTCCTCACCCTTTGGAGCTGTTCCCCTCTCTGAGTCCAATCAACAGCCCCTTCATTTGTCTCTAGTAGGCCC
The DNA here is from genome assembly GCF_027409185.1 of Cynocephalus volans. NCBI lineage: Eukaryota > Metazoa > Chordata > Mammalia > Dermoptera > Cynocephalidae > Cynocephalus > Cynocephalus volans. The sequence goes on along the minus strand of NC_084467.1, from coordinate 10,397,105 downwards.
TGTTCACTCTCCATGGGGTCATCTGCGCAGGGGTCACTCAGAGGCTTTCTATCCCAGCCTGCTGATAGCCCTCGCCAGAGCAAATGCCCATCGTCCACCTGGAGGTCAGTTCACATCAGCCTCAGCAACAAGGAAGAGAAAGGAAGGCCCTCTGCTGCCAGGGTCGGAGTGACTTTTGAGTTAGCTGTTTGGTCGTTGGGTTTTGTTTGTCTTTGATTAGCCAAGCTCCTTGTTCCTCTCATAGACCATAGAGCTGGGTGGTTTTCTTTTCTTTCAAAATCTTTGCTCAGCACTGGTGTGCAGGCCGAGGCTAGGTGGCTCCCCTTGGCTCACCAGCCTTGCTGTCTCTGTGTCCTGTACGTGGCACAGACCGTCCTGGCACATACGAGCTGTGAAATTCTAGACCAGGATCAGGGAGAGCGAATTCCTCTCTGACGTCAGCAGTTGATCCGACCTGTGTCCTGAAGCCAGAGAAAATATGACTGGCATTTTCTCTCCCACTTGGAGCCTCTCCGATGCAATCCCAGAGACAGAGGGGAGCCCATCTGCCCAGGCAGGGCTGTTTATAGCTCTGGGCACTCGGCAGCTTGATGCCAGTTAAGTCAGGCTTAGGTTATTGACTGAATGTTTGCACGGGCATGTCCAAGTTAGAGTGATCCCGCAGCAGAGCCCTTGAAGGAGGTCCGGAACTGCACAGTTGTTGCCTCTGAGTCTGTATTTTGCTAACGGATGAGGTTTCCTCTGCAATTTCTCTAGCGTGGATGATAATGGCTGAATGAAGGCTATGGCTTGAGACAAATGGTCACAATTGTGCTGCAGGCTTTGTATTGTCCAGTTAAGAGTGTGACTACGTTATTATTACTGTTGTTGGTTGGTGATTTGCCCAGAACTAGAGGGCAGGACTGTCGCCCTCTTGGAGAAATGGAGTCTCTTATTTAATTACTTCAGGAAATCCTGATTGACCATCCACTCTGTAATGAGCAGAGTGCGACACTCACTTGGAGGGACCCGGAAGAGAATCGTAACAGCAGTTATTTAGGCGTCAGGCACTGAACTAGCTACAGTATGTGTGTGATCGCTCTGTACCTTGCAGCCACTCCATAGACAGCTGAGAAATCTGAATCCTAGAGGCAGGTGAAGCCACGTGCTGAGTCACCCAGCTGAACTGGACCTCTCTGACCCAGTGCCCAAGCTTCTGATCACCACCCTGTCATGCCTTTCAGGTCCTGTCCTGAGACAGGAAGAAAGATAATGACCTAAACTCTTGGACTTTGTCTGCAACCTGAGGATGGGTCTGCCAGCCCCACTGAAAACTAATTACCTTACTACCCCCTGTTTTGTCTGTAAACTTTGGAGGAATTGCCCCATCCGCTCCATCCAGCAGAATAACCTGGCATCAGGCACGTTTTCTGGTGTCGTGCTGGCCGCATTGCCTCAAAGAGCTCTGCAGGCTGTATAGCACACCTCCAGGAGACGCCACTGATGTAAACTACTGTCCCCTGAAGTTGTACAGTGGCTAATTGCCCTCTCCTAAGCAGTGGCCCTCAGTTCTTATTCATTGCCTTAATGAGTTATTCAAGATAAAGGGAGTGAAAAGGTAAAATGAGCTGGAGGAAGGAGGAGAGAAATTATCAAGGATGGGTACAGCCTGGCCAGATATGGTTCAATGCCAACAATAGGAAAGAAAACAACGTGTATTAGGGAGCTATTGCGGCAGCATGGCAAATGACCCCAAACCTTAGCTGCTTAAAACCACACACTTATTACTCACAGGTTCTGTGGGTCAGGAATCTGGGAGCTGCCGAGATGGGTGTTTCTAGCTCGTGTTCCTGAGGTTGCAGTCAAGACGTGGGATGGGGCTATAGTTGTCTGGGGCTGGAGAATCCGCTTCCTACCTCATTTATGTGGTTGTTGGAGGAGGCTTCTGTGTCTTGCTGACTGTTGGTAGGAGACCTCGGCGATTTGAGAGAGAGAGAGAGAGAGTGCAAGGCAGAGTGCCCAAGGTGGAAGTTGCAGTATTTTTATAATCTTCATCAGAATTGACATATCAAGAGGAATTGACACCGATTCTTTACAAACTATTCCAAAAGATTGAAATGGACACAAATCTCCCAAACTCATTCTATGAAGCAAACATCATCCTGATACCAAAACCAGGTAAAGATATAAGCCAAAAAGAAAACTACAGGCCGATATCCTTGATGAATATAGATGCAAAAATCCTCACTAAAATACTAGCAAACAGAATACAGCAACACATACATAAAATTATTCACCACAATCAAGTGGGATTCATCCCAGGGATGCAAGGTTGGTTCAACATACGCAAATCAATAAATGTGATACACCATATTAATAAAGTCAAACACAAGGACCATATGATCATCTCTATAGATGCTGAAAAAGCATTTGATAAAGTTCAGCACTCATTCATGACAAAGACCCTCTATAAGTTAGGTACAGAGGGAAAGTATCTCAACATAATTAAAGCCATATATGACAAACCCACTGCCAATATCATCCTGAATGGGGAAAAGCTGAAAGCTTTTCCTTTAAGAACAGGAACTAGACAAGGATGCCCACTCTCACCACTCCTATTCAACATAGTGTTGGAAGTACTAGCCAGAGCAATCAGAGAAGAGAAGGAAATAAAGGGCATCCAGATTGGAAAAGATGAAGTCAAACTGTCCCTGTTTGCAGATGACATGATCCTATATATCGAACAGCCTAAAACCTCTACAAAAAAACTCTTGGAATTGATAAATGATTTCAAGCACAGTAGCAGGATACAAAATCAACACACAAAAATCAGTAGCATTTCTTTTCTCCAATAGTGAACATGCAGAACGAGAAATCAAGAAAGCCTGCCCATTTACAATAGCCATCAAAAAAATAAAATACTTAGGAATTGAGTTAACCAAGGAGGTGAAAAATCTCTATAATGAGAACTACAAACCACTGCTGAGAGAAATTAGAGAGGATACAAGAAGATGGAAAGATGTCCCATGCTCTTGGATTGGAAGAATCAACATAGTGAAAATGTCCATACTACCCAAAGTGATATACAAATTCAATGCAATCCCCATCAAAATTCCAAAGACATTTTTCTCAGAAATGGAAAAAACTATCCAGACATTTATATGGAACAATAAAAGACCACGCATAGCCAAAGCAATGCTGAGCAAAAAAAATAAAGCTGGAGGCATAACACTACCTGACTTTAAGCTATACTACAAAGCTATAATAACCAAAACAGTATGGTACTGGCATAAAAACAGACACACTGATCAATGGACTAGAATAGAGAATCCAGAAATCAACCCACACACTTGCTGCCATCTGATCTTTGACAAAGGCACCAAGCCTATTCACTGGGGAAGGGACTGCCTCTTCAGCAAATGGTGCTGGGATAACTGGATATCCATATGCAGGAGAATAAAGCTAGATCCATACCTCTCACCATATACTAAAATCAACTCAAAATGGATTAAGGATTTAAACATACACCCTGAAACAATAAAACTTCTTAAAGAAAACATAGGAGAAACACTTCAGGAAATAGGACTGGGCACAGACTTCATGAGTACGACCCCAAAAGCACGGGCAACCAAAGGAAAAATAAACAAATGGGATTATATCAAACTAAAAAGCTTCTGCACAGCAAAAGAAACAATTAAAAGAGTTAAAAGACAACCAACAGAGTGGGAGAAAATATTTGCAAAATATACATCTGACAAAGGATTAATATCCAGAATATATAAGGAACTCAAACAAACTTTACAAGAAAAAAACAAGCAACCCAATTAAAAAATGGGCAAAAGAGCTAAGTAGGGATTTCTCTAAGGAAGATATACAAATGGCCAACAGACATATGAAAAAATGCTCAACATCACTCAGCATCCGGGAAATGCAAATCAAAACCACACTGAGATACCATCTAACCCCAGTTAGGATGACTAAAATCCAAAAGACTCTGAATGATAAATGCTGGCGAGGTTGCGGAGAAAAAGGAACTCTCATACATTGTTGGTGGGACTGCAAAATGGTGCAGCCTCTATGGAAAATGGTATGGAGGTTCCTCAAACAATTGCAGATAGATCTACCATATAACCCAGCTATCCCACTGTTGGGAATATACCCAGAGGAATGGAAATCATCAAGTCGAAGGTGTACCTGTTCCCCAATGTTTATCGCAGCACTCTTTACAATAGCCAAGAGTTAGAACCAGCCCAAATGTCCATCATCAGATGAGTGGATACGGAAAATGTGGTACATCTACACAATGGAATACTACTCAGCTATAAAAATGAATGAAATACTGCCATTTGCAACAACATGGATGGACCTTGAGAGAATTATATTATGTGAAACAAGTCAGGCACAGAAAGAGAAATACCACATGTTCTCACTGATTGGTGGGAGCTAAAAATTAATATATAAATTCACACACACACACACACACACAAAAAAAAAAAATGGGGGGGGGGAGAAGATATAACAACCACAATTACTTGAAGTTGATACGACAAGCAAACAGAAACGACATTGTTGGGGGGGAGGGAGGAGGGAGGGAGGTTTTGGTGATGGGGAGCAATAATCAGCCACAATGTATATCAACAAAAGAAAATTTAAAAAAATAAAAAATAAATAAAAATAAAATAAATAAATAAATTAATTAATTTTTTTAAAAAAAGAATTGACATACCATGTGCTATTGGTCACAGAGACCCCCCTAGCTTAGTGAGGGGGAGACCACACAAGGATGAGAATACCAGGAGGGGGGACCATTGGGAGTCATCTTGGAGACTGGCTACCATGCACCTGCCAAACAGAAATACTTGCATCTTTATAAAATCAAATGTCGAGGCCAGCGACTAGACCCACCAGCATGTGCCTCCTAGACTCTCCTGGCTTTTGGAGTTTTAGCAGTTGAGCCCTTTTACTCTGATGTGTGCTCTGTCGATGGGCCCCCCTCTTGGTCCTTTCCAGTCTGGTGTCGAGTGGTTGGGCTTTTGTCTTACCCGCTCAGCCTTGCCTGTGCTGTTACGAAAGGCAACAGCATTCACAAATGGGTCGGGGCTGCGTCTGAGCAACAGGACGGGTGAGTGGGTTCTTATCCCCCAAAGGCCCCTGGAGAAAAGAACCTGTGAGAAACCAAGGCCGTGTGGTCTCATCCAGCAGCGGAGGTTGCTGTCGCTGGGGTTGTTGTTTGCTAGGTTTCTTTAGTCCTTTAAACCGGGTAGCTGGGGGGGGGGGAGTAAACCAAACCCAGGGTCACTTAGACCTGGGTTTGATTCCATCTTTGCCACTTGCAGTTCATAAACGTGGGTAAGTTACTTAATCACCCTAAACTTTTTTGTTGTATCAAGAAAAAAAAAAAAAGAAGAAGAAGATAACATCTAGCTCATAGAATTGTGGTGAGAGTTTAATTAGATACCGTGTAAAAATGCCTCACCTGGTGCCCCAAACTTAGAAGCTCCCCAGTAAATAAATGGCTGTTGATATTGAAACTATTGTACCATGTGGTGAAATAACCCTACCTATTTTATTTCATGTGTTTCAGCTTTTTCAGAATGTGATTTTTTAATATAAGAAAATGGTCAGTTCCAGCTATAAAGTGATAATGTTTAAAGGTTTGCTGTAGTCTTACATGTTTTTTTATTACATCCTAGAGCCTTGGAATATTCTGAGGACCCATTTTTGCAAGGAAAGTAATGAAAAAAATGATTTGGGCTATAAAAATTCCAATTTGCAGTTCACTTTTCTGGAACACATCTCGTCCCTAAAGTGAAGGGCACGTATATTTCCCAGGTGACAGGAAAACTCCCCTCACCCCTTTCTGTTCATTCATTCCTTCATTATCAGGCAATTGGTATCTTTTGGCAAAATACCTGCCTGTCTAGGTGCGATTTCTCGGAAACAATCACCTAATTTTTCTTTTTTTTTTCTGAGAGTCTCACCTGCAAGGTGCTTTCTCATCGAGGATATATTCCTGTTTTCAAGGCAGCAATTTTGGTCTCCACTCCCACCCCCAATATGCATTGTCATTCTGGGCAGAGGACTCCTGTCCTTAGTGCTACACTTCAGGATATTGAAAGTCACCACAACTCCAATGTAAGTGTCACCCATCAACAGCTCTCGAATAACTAATCAAGAGTGGGAAATGGAGCATCACAATGCAGAACTCATTTTCAGCTCTTACAAGGGCTCATGATTAAGCTGAGGAAGAGGCTCTGATTCATTGTGTGTGTGTGTGTGTGTGTGTGTGTGTGTGTGTGTGTGTGTGTGTGTGTGTGTGTGTGTGTGTGTGTGTGTGTGTGTGTGTCTTGCATTTGAGAGTAAAGGTAGACCAGAAGGACTCTGCCTGTAGGGCCAGGTAACAGGATGGGAAGTTGGTAATTAGGTGTCATTTCCAATGAGGCATTCCCCTCACCTCTTCCCATCGTTTCAGGTGATGAAATCCACCTTCTGCTGAGGTCATTTGTGCCCTAAAGAATCAGACAGCTGGTCTTCTATTAGACACTGGAGGGTTTCCAAATTCATCATCTCCGATCTGATTTGAGTGACTGCCTGCGTGCTTCCCCTTAAACCCCGTGATGATTAAAAGCATTTTCATGATGAGCCAGCCATGCCAAGATTAGGGTTTAAGGACTGTTGAGAACCAAGGACCTATGCCTATGCCTCAGAATCTCTCTCCTCCCAACTACCTGGTCCAGGGCTGGTTCGGGGCCCTGCATGCACACAGGAGGTGCTCAATAAATGCTTACAGGCTAACATGGTTTTTTACACACATGACTAGCACATTTTACTTAATCCATTCCTTTCCTTGAGTGATCTTAGGCTTGTGTGTGCCCCACTCTCCTTTCCCTCTGTCCCCGGTCACTCCTGAGCCCTCTCCAGCCCTGCTCAGAGGCCCGAGCATACCTCCCTGCAAACTGACGACCTCCGGAGAAGCCAGGAATCGTCGTCTCCTTCCAAGCTCTGATCAACTTACCTACTTGAAAGAAGAGCCAGGAAAGTTCATGGGTTTGAATGAGGTGGATGGTGGGGATTTGGGGAGATAAGAAAGTGCCGCTGACACAGAAACAAAGCTCGGTTTAGTTAAACCCTCTCTTTGAGGAATGTGTTCTCCCCTTTGTGCAGAGGAGGGATTGGAAACATAGGGAGGCTGGGTGCTGGGGTCACACAGCTAGCCAGTAACAGAGGCAGTGATGAGAAGCGGGTCCATCTGGCTCTCCAAGCCCCAGGAATCAGCCACTTCAGGAAGTCTGAGTATGGTCACATTGGTGACCTCTGGGGAAGAGAAACCTGAGGTGGGCGTGTGCCCTGGGACACCCCTGAATTGAATTTCTGATATCATAAGCAGATTATCAACTCCTAGTTATTAATTTTGTGTCTTCTTGTTCAACTTGTAATTTTAAAAATTTAATTTAAAAAATGTGTATTTTTAATTATGTGTTTTATTTTACTAGGAATTAGAAGTCAATGAGGGGAAAGACTGTGATGAGCCCTCTTTTGTTTCTCTGGTATGTTTTCTCTGACACCAACCAGTTCTCCAGTTCTTCTGGGTGTGGAACAATTCAGTTGCCTTCGGACACCATCTACTTGGAGTTAGCATCAGATCCTACGAGTCGAGGGTTCCATCCACAAGACTGCCCCCGCTTCACACACCAGTCGCAAGTTCCAGACCACCCGTACTTGTGACCAATCAGCTATAAACCTGGGGCTCCCATGACTCCTCCTCTGGATTGAAAATTTGCTAGAACGGCTCACCAAATTTAGAAAAACATTTGACTTACACTTACCTGTTTATTATAAAGAATACATCTCAGAAACAGCCAAGTGGAAGAGACACATGGGACGGGGAAAGGAGGGGTGGCTGTGGGCAGAGCTCCCTTGCCCTCTCTGGGCTCGCCACCCCCAGCATGTCCACGTGTTCATTAATCTGCAAGCTCTCTGAATCTCATTAGTCAGAGTTTTTACAGAGTTCAATCTGCAGCTTCCCTCCCCTCTTTGGAGGTCAGTGGAGGTCACCTTCTAATCACTTGTTCTTGGTGACCAGTGGCATCCTGCAGTCGCACATCCTGAGGCTGTCTAGGGGCCCCACACTAAATCACCTCATTTGCATAAGCTCAGATGTGATCTAAAGGGGCTCTTTATGAATAACAAAAGACACTCCTGTCACTGAGAGCACTCTGAGGATTTTAGGAACTCTGTGCCAGGAACCAGTGATGGAGACCAAATATATATTTTATTATACCACGTATGCAAAGGTGACCCTGCATCGGTGCGGCTTACACTTCGGATGGTTCGTCCAAGTGTTCCCACGTTTCCCCCAGGACCTCTTCTCATCAAAGGCACTCAGTTGAGGGAGCGCTGAACATAAGCTGCTGGTTCTCATGGAGGTGGTATCTATTGTTTGCCATTGTTTTTCCAGTTGCAAGAGACAGAACAAATTTCAGATTGGCTTAAGTGCAAAACAGGACTTCATTGGCTCATGTAACTGGAAAATCCAGAGCTTCTCACTGGCCTCCATCCACTCTGCCTCTCATCCATTTGTCCACAGGCTCCACGCTGGTTCAGGGCCCTGTGTGTACACAGGCAGTGCTTAATAAATGCTTACCATGGTCACTAAATGGCCTCAGCAGCTGCATGTACCATACCCTGGCCCCACAGCATCTCAGCAGAGGGAAAAGATGCTTCTGTTTCTCAGAAGTCCCTCCAAACAGCTGCTGGGAGCCAACTGGGTCATGTGTTCAGGCCAGAACCCATCACCTGGAGGCAGGTGGGATCTGTCAAAGAGAAAAAATCTATTCATGACACCTGCTCAAGCAGTAAGGCAGACTTTCTTCAGGGCTATCCCCATAGGTGTAGGGGCTAATGCAATTAGGTAATGGAGTTTTGCAATAGAGGGAGAGGTCGACTTAATTCCCAATACAACAAAGAAATGTGAGAATTTATAGCCAAGGAGCAGGGTAGCGGGGGCTGGTGGATGGGAAATTAAGAAGAGATGTCAGGGGTAAGGGGGCATTCTGGCTAAACCGACTTGGCAGGATTCTTGCTAAAACTGGGCTCTTGAGGATGTGTCACAGACAGGTCCTAGTTAAAAGAGCTCAGAGGAGCCTGACTAGCGTCTGGTCAAGGAGGTAATCTTCATCAGATCAGTATCCAAAACTCAGGGCTGAGAATGGAGAAGGGCTAAACTCACCAACGGGAAAACCATTGGGAGGAAAAGAGGAAGGAACAGTGAGGAGATGATCAAAACACATCCAGTGCAGGATGGGACCAGGGACCCTAAACTGCAGAACATGGTGCTCGGCCTGAACTGCTGGGTGCAGAATTAACCTGGGTTTGTTTCACCTGTTGACCCAGCATGCCTCTTGTTAGAGAGAAGATTCCCCAGGAAGGGACCTTAGGCATCATCTAGCCCAAGAGCCTCCTTTTACAGATGAGATGGAAGACAAGAGAGGTTTGTGATTTGCTCACAATGACAAAGTGTGCTAGAGGCTGCAAAGGCCCCAAAGCACAGACCTGCTGACTCCTCACTTAGGGCTTTGTTGTCCACCTGAAGCTGCATAAACAGCGACAACCGGTCACCTACTCCTGCCTGCTCCTGAGAGTCAACCACTAAAGGTTTGGGAATTTTGTAAGTCAGTTGGTGTATTAGTCAGTTTCTGTTGCTTATAACAAAATACATGGAACTGGGTGATTTATAAGGAAAATGAAATTTATTGCTTACAGTTTCAGAGGTTGGAAGTCCCAAGTCCAAGATGACAGAGCTGGTGAAGGCGAAGGTCTTGCTGGTGGCAACAGTGACAGCAGAGTATCACATTGCAAAAATGGCAGAGCAGAAAGAGCAAGAGCAGGGCGGAGCCCGTGGCGCACTCGGGAGAGTACGGCGCTGGGAGCGCGGTGACGCTCCCGCCGCGGGTTCGGATCCTATATAGGAATGGCCAGTGCACTCACTGGCTGAGTGCCAGTCACGAAAACGACAAAAAAAAAAAAAAAAAAAAAAAAAAAGAAAGAGCAAGAGCAGAGAGACAAGACTCTCCTTTTAAAGCCCTCAGAACCATGCCCTTGACCACCATTTTTAATCCATTCACTGGGGCACAGTCCTACAATCTAATCACCTCTTTAAGGCCCCACTTTCAATTGCCATAACAGGATTTCCCACCCTCTTAACAGTCACAGTGGGGGCTAAGTTTCTAATACATAAAACGTGGGGGGCACAATTCAAGCTTCAGTGAGTTTTGGGGGGACGTAATTCAATCCACTACAGTTGGTGAACACAGCCATTTTTTTCCCCTTAGATTCTTCAGGCTGATACAGCCATTATTCAAAATTAACTTATATAAATTTACAATTAAATAAGTTATATTAAAAATGAAGATAATCATGAGTGTTCCCCAGCAGCACTATTTACAACAGCTGAAAGGTGAAAACAACTCAAGTGTCTGTGAACAGATGAATAGATAAACAAAATGTGGCCTATCCAGACAGTGGAATGTTATTCAGACATAAAAAGGAATGAAGTACTGACACTGCTACAACATGGATACACGGTGAGAGAAGCCAGACACAAAAGGCCACATATTATATGATTCCATTTATATGAGATATCTAAAATATGCAAACCCATAGAGACAGAAAACAGACTAGCGGTTGCCAGAGGAAAAGCGGATGGGGGATGAGCGCTTTATGGGTAGGGGGTTTCCATTTGGGGTGATGAGAGAGTTCCAGAACTAGATAAGGGTGATGGTTGCACAACATCGTGAATGTATTTAATGATACTGAATTGTACACATTAAAATGGTTAAAATGGTTGAAAAAAAGAAAAGGTAATACGTACTAAAAATTCAATTCCTAATCATTTTACTACTTTTCCTATTATCTATGCTCTTGAGGTTATTTACATCTGTTGTGTCTCTGTGTCAGAAATTCTATTAAATGGTGAGCTTCTGCCCACCTCTTCCCAACTCTGTGCTCCGTGACTTCACACTGGTAGCTTGAAATCAGCCATGATGGGAATATTTACACCATAGGAATTGGAAAACACTACACATTAGCGCCTAATACGTTGGGTTTTTAAAAAATTGTACAGACTTAAGAAAGGGCCCTCTCCCCCAACTTCCAGAGAACTCACTGATTTATCATGCCATCCCAGGAAGAAAACATTCTTGGTAGAAAACAGGTGCATCTAACTTCTCTGCAGAAAATGTTAATGATGCAGGTTAAACCAAAAAGTATGTTATGTCTGTAGCTGATACAGTGTAGTGTATTGTGCCTTGTAGCTGTATTGCAATTAGCACACAAAAATGGAAGAAATAGTCTGGTATTTGAAAACTGTTATCTGATTCAGCAAAAAGATTTGCTCACAATCATTAATGAAGTTTCCAACATATATCTTCACTATCTTACTTTTATTTTATTCATTAATGCAAATGAAGAGATCAATCAACATTCATGTTGGAATGACACTCAATAGTCAATGACGTAAGCAACTTCTTTGCTGAACTTGATAATGATCAAGCAGTTATTTGTAGTCCAATTTTTCCAAGACATGGTTGAATAACAACCACAGGTTGGCTACAGATCAAGCATAAAGCAAAAAATATGCAAAACTGTTCTGTGAGAATCAATTGGCTATATGGAATTTACATTAAAGAGTACTATATAATTTATCATTATTTTTAAATCATGTGCTATCCATCCTCTATGTCAGCAAAACTGTGCACATATATGAATACATGTGCATATGTACATATATACACACATACATTTTTTTCTCTGGAAAGCCAGAACACAGCAGCATACTCCTGTTTACAATACATTTCTAGGCATAACAGTGTCCAACTTAAATGGGTAACATATATCAAAGATTCCCCCAAATGTGACAATTGCACTAGAGCTCTCATAAGTTATTATCCAGACCCAGAAACAGAATGTCAGCAGCTTGAGAGTAAGGGGATCTGGCACTTTATATAAAAAGTAGGTTCAGTTTATTTCCACCTGCCAGCAGAAATGAATTCACTTTCTCCACTCAGAGGAGCAGTGCGCAGTATATTCTTCGAATCTCCTTGCCTCTCAGAGATCAGTCAGGGAACCAAGTTGTTTGATGTTTCGATGAATAAACAGAACAACTCTAGCATCTTGGTTAGAGTATGTTGCAGCAAATTCGAAGCAAAATAACTTGGCATCCAAATGACCTATAGTTCCTTCTATAAGTGTCAAGAGAAGCATAATCTTTGGGGTCAGTAATTTGGTAGGACTTCCCCAAAAACACCAGGATAAAGTGCCCTCTCCTCAACCTCTGAAGAACTCACCGATTTATCATGCCATCCCAGGAAAAAAACATTCTCAGTAGAAAGCAGGTGTGTGTAACTTCTCTGCTGTTACACACGTGAGTGAAGGATGGGCGTCTGAGTCTTCAGAGACGTGGGAGAAAGGGGGTCTTACGTTTGCGAAGGACTTCAGAATTCCCAGGAGCTTCGCAGATTATCCTATCTAATCCTTGCAGCAAACTTGGGAAGAGGGTGTTAGAAGCGCTCTACGCGAGGCGAGGAAACTGGGCTCCGAGGGAGAGGCTGGTTCATGTAGCCTCCTATAACTTCAGGAGAAATTGGATTTGAACTCCAGCCAGAAGACAAGCACATGCAAGGGCCAACCGATGAAGGGGAAGGGAAGTAGCCCTACAAACTATCTAGTGATCACGATGCCCAGAGATGAAGGGGTCACTTCAGGGAGGGGCAGTTACAATCAGCATCCGCACAGCTTAGAAAGAAAGTAAGAGAGTGTAGGCCCCAGGCTCACGGGTAGCAGGCAGGCCAGGCAAAGAGGCATAAGCGGGGAGGTGTTGGGGTTTGAAGGGGCCCAATAAATACCACAGCCCATCCGTCCCTGGGCTCCGAATCAACTGAGAAAGAAGAGGGCTGTTAGTGGACCGAGCACTAGAACATTCTCTATTACTAAGGAAGCTGACATTGCAGAAGATGACTTAAATCTGAGAGCAAGTGGACATCCTACAACAGAAAGAGACAGATGGGCCTGCCCTGGTACAGGCAGAGCTGGGCCAGCGTGCACCTCTCCACTCCGAGGTTGGAGCTGCCTCTGTAAGACCCCCACCTGGAGGAGCACCAAGCCCCCTGCCTAGGTTGAATGTCCCCCCAAAACTTAGTCCTCACTATGACTGTTAAGAGGGTGGGAAATCCTATTACGGTAATTGCAAGGTGGGGCCTTGAAGAGGTGATTGGATTCTGAGGGCCATGACTAGTGAACGGATTAATAATGGTGGTCAGAGGCCTGGTTCTGAGGGCTTTAAAAGGGGAGTGTGTGAGGAGTTACCTCTCTTTTTGCTCTGCCATGTGAGATCCCTAGAGCACTGTCACCACCACCAAGACCCTCACCAGATGTGTTCCCTGGACTGTGGACTATTCAGCCTCTGAAAATGTAAGCAATAAATTCCATTTTCTTTTTAAATTACCTAGTTCCAGGTATTTTGTGATAAGCAACAGAAACAGACTAATACAACCCCAAAGCAACAGAGAGATGGGAGAGCTGGGTTAGGCGAGCTCCGTTTCTCTCAGTTGCTCTTCTTCCCCTGGGAGGAGCAGGTGGAAAGATGGAGAGCCGCTCCTGCCATGCAGTAGAAAGCTTGGGCACTGGCACGAACATCGTCCCTTCGAGGGCTGTGGCCAGCCGTGGCCTTGGCTCATCTGCATGTTGCACAGCCCGTTTCTACACCAGCATTGTATTTGTGTCTAATTTGGCACATTATAATATGCATTCTAGTAAACAGGATCTAGAGAGAGACAAGTCCCCTTTCACCTCCACAGCGCCAGGGGCTGGAGCATAACTGCACCCTGGCGCGCTCGGCTGTGAATTCTCCTTAACCTTCTTAGCAGAGTCCTGTCCTTTCTAGCCTGCTTTCTGGGCTTTTTTTTTTTTTTTTTTTTTTCCCACCGACTGAGCTAGCTGGGCTGGTTTCTGGGCTTTTGAGATACCAAATGAGACAATAAGCAGAGAAAAGCAGGAAACAGGACAGAAAAGGTGAATGGGTTGGGTCTTCAGAGAGTGTTGAGGGGGAGGAACTTGGAATGCTCCGCAGACTTAAGGGAATTGGGAAGAGAGAACCAGAGAGAGATTTTTAAAGAGCTGCTGTGCTTTGTTATTTGAGGAGCGCCAGCAAAGACTGAATTTATGTTTTAACTACTTTTAGGCTACAGGATGCTGTTTCCTTGACTCTGACACCATAGAGAGTTTTTGCATGGATTCCTGGCTTGTAATTAATTGGGTTACCTAAGAGATTTAAACAACAGGCCTTGACTGAGCACCTATCACGCGCCGGCAGCTGTGCTTGGGACTGAAAGGAAGAGTCACAGGTTCTCTCCTTATGGGGCTCGTGGTTTTGTGCAGGAGACAGACACATGAACAATGATCCGTACGTAGCTCAGCGAGGCTGGAGGTACCCTAGGGTGAGCACTAAGCACTAGGAGAACACGGCTAGGGAGGGGCTCGCTCCATCCTGGGGAGCAGGGCAGGTGGGCCGGCTTCTAGGAGGGGGTGACACAGCAGACAAGAGCATTGTGCAGGGAGGTCACAGCAGGGTAAAGACACAGAGGGTGAGTGACCAGCAGGAGAGAGGGCAGCAGAGACTAAGGTGGGAAGCCCCAGGCTGAGGTCACATGTGGACACTGAAATCCTTAATCAGTCTTTGGACTTACTGTAAGGGCAAGGTGAGTCCTCAGAAGTTTTTACTTTGATTTCAATCTCTTTTTCTAGATTATCAAATTCCACTTAGAGATAAGCTCTGTTCATATTTATTCTTTTATTCCCTATCTCTGTGCATCTGTAAAACAAAATTGGAACTATCCTGCACACAGGGTTTGGTAAACAGCTTAGTTTCATGTAATCACATGACTTTCCATGTCATTAAATCGTCTTCGAAAACAAGATTTCCAAGAGCTGCCCAGAAGTTCGCCATGTGGACATTCCGTAATTTATTTAAGCAGCTTTCTGTTGTTGGATACCTCAAGTTCTTTTTTTTTTTTTTTTTTTTTGTCTTTTTCGTGACCGGCACTCAGCCAGTGAGCGCACCGGCCATTCCTATACAGGATCCGGACCCGCAGTGGGAGCGTCAATGAGCTCCCAGCGCCGCACTCTCCCGAGTGCACCACGGGCTCGGCCCATTTTTTTTTTTTTTTTTTTTTTTTTTTTTGCCATTATACAAGGGGACTTCAGAAGTTCGTGGAAAGATTCGAATTCTCTTTTAATCTATTTTTCCGTAAGCTTTTTGAAGCGCCCTTGTAAAGATGTGATGCACATCTTTTGTGCTCGTGTCTGGTTATCAGAAGGCTTTAGGCAAAGATCAGATCTCTTTTTGAAAGATCATAATGGCAGGAATGCTGAGTGTGGTTTAGGTCATGGCAGACACTGGAGACAGAAACCGATTAGGAGAAGAAATGTTTAACCACCACCAGCATCGTGAGTCTGACTCCTCCAGACCATGACTGTGGTCAGGCGAAGAAAATATGATTGGAAATCTCCAGGACTTGGCATCAAGGGACGTGGAAGTGGAGGAGAAGCAGCAGCATCTGGGCACAGAACAGTGACTGTGATGAAGACGATAATTGTAACGGAGCTAACGTTTATCAGATGCTGTTCTAAGCTTGTATTATTTCTTTCAATCCTCACACAACCCTCTAGGGGATATACTATAATTCCCATTTTACAGATGAGACGAATGAGGCACAGAACATTTAAATAACTTGAGCCAAGACCCTAGTTACAGGTGATAAGGCTGGTGTTCCAGCAGGGGCAGGGGAACAGTGCCATCTTCAGGCTCAGTGCTGCGCTCTCAGTCCCTGCTCGGACCCTCCAGTCAGGCTGGTGGTCCTGCCAGCACAAGAGGAGACACATGGGGGAAGCGTGTCTGGGGCCATTTCATTCCCCAAATAGAGCACAAACCCTTGGTGGCCCCGAATCACCCTGCAGCATACACATCTGTCCTCCCAGGGCAGGGTGGTTGGCACAACAGGTATTAGGTAGATATTTGTCCAACGAGTGGATGGCCACATGGACCAATGAGGGACTCTGGCCAGAAGGAGGGTGTTGCTGGAGGAAGACAACCCGGGACTCGGACTAGCCGCGCTGCCTGTCGCCAGGGGGGACCGGGGGCCGAGTGTATCCGCCGGGCGCTGCTGGGCTGGGAAACTCGGGATGCGGCACAGGGCACCTGCCCAGCCAGCTGACCGGGGCCGTCACTCTCACTGTGATGGCAGCACAGATGAGATGCCACAGGGAGAAATGCCATCAGCCAGCCCTTGAAACTACCTTCCAGAGTCTCCCTGCCTGTTTATCCTCCTCCCTCATCCCTAAATCCTCCTCCCTGCTGGGGTGGGGTCAGCCTCCTGGATAGGTGAAGTGTGGGGTCATCGAAAATGTGGTGACCTCCAGGGGCTCCCAGCCCCAAATCCCTGCCACCAACCCTCCTTACCATTGGGGTGCTGCTCCCCAAGTTCCATGCAGTCCCCTAACCACTGTCAGTACTTTCCATATCCCTGTCTGTGCTTAACTGTTTTCTTTACATAAACTCACCCTTTTAAACCTGATTCCTGACTTCCACTTTGTGGTAAGCGGTGAGATCTGTGAAATGCCCACTACTAACCAGAGGATGGTCCCACGGGTCCCCCGGGAAGTCAGCTCTGGAGGGACCCAGGTGATGCTGGGGAGACACTGAGTTCAGTCAGTGTCTCCAGAAGGACCTTACTTGATGCAAATGTATCTTCCTGGTGAGGGAAGATTATTAACCCAATCTTACCCAATAGCAGGATTCATAAATGAGTGCATCTCCCCCAAAGAAAGCAGGCTTCCAGGACCAGGCTGAGGTCTATTCACTTGGAATGGGGGTAGGTGGTAATGGAAGCCTGGAGGAAGGAAGGCGTGGAGGATGGAAGGAATGTCGGGCATTCTCAGAATGTCCGTGGCCGCCAGCCATCCTAGGAAACCCCAGGGTGCAGTGAGGTCTCCAGTGTCACGCGAAGACGGACGGTTGGGTGGGTCAAGGGTGGCTGTTGCTGAGAGTAGGTAGGGAATGGGAGGTAGAAACCTAGCTCCTACTGAGGACTTCCCATGTGCCAGGCCTCTGTCTAATCCTCACGACAGTCGTACAAGGGAGGGAGGTTGACCTACTTCCCAGATGAGGAGACTGAGGCACAGAAGCAATAAGTAATGTGCCGGGTCCCCGCAGCTAGTAAACGACACCAGGATGCGAACCCACCTCTCTCTGACTCCAGCGCCCTGTGGCTCCCCCTATAGCCCTCTGGACTTGAATCACGTGCCTGGCACTGCCCCTGCCCATTTCACCCGAGGCTGCAGTGGGAAGACGGAGTAGCGAGCAGTGAGGGTAAGAAAAGCAGAGCTGCGGGGGGCTCAGGGCGGTGGTGCCTGCGGTAGGCAAGTCCTCAACTCCGTCCTCTCCCTCTGATCTGCCTCTTTGTAAATTTCCAGCCCGCTCAAAATCAAGATCCTAGCTCAAGACCCCATCGTCACATATAATTTACATACCGTAAAGTTCACTTGCTGTAAGTGTACAAGTTAATGATTTTTCATAAATGTATAGAGTTGTGCAACCAACACCTCAATCCAGTTTTTGAACATTTCCAATCACTCCAAAATGTTCCCTCATGCTGTATGCAGTTAATTTTTATCCTCACTCCCAGCTCCAGGCAGATACGCTTTCTGTCTCTGTAGATTTGCCTTTTCAGCATGTGTATTAGTCAGGGTTCTCCAGAGAGACAGAATCAATAGGATATGGTGTAATTATATGAGAGGGATTTATTAGGGGAATTAGCTCATGTGACTATGAAGAAAAGTCCCACGACAGGACAGGCCGTCTGCAAACTGGATGCCGGTAGCGTGGCCCAGTCCAAGTCCAAAGGCCTCAGAACCAGGGAAGCTGATGGTGTCATTGGTGTAAGTCCTGGAACCCTAAAGCTGAAGAGTCTCGAGCTCTAATGTCCACGAGCTCTAATGTCTCTAATGTCCAGAGAAGTGTGTGTCCCACCTCCAGCGGATCGAGAGAGAACTTCACTTCTTTCCTCTCTTTTGTTCTCTCCAGACCCCCAGCAGACTGGATGGTTCCCACCCACACTGAGGGTGGGTCTTTCCCACTCAGGCTGCTCAGACTCTCATACTAATCTCTGCTGGAAACACCCTCATGGACACATCTGAGAAGATTCTTTACCAGCTTTCTCAGCATCCCTTCACCTAACCAAGCTGACACCTAGAATTAGGCTTCACAGCGTGTTTCACATAAATGGAATCATACAATATGTGGTCTTTCATGTCTGACTTCTTTCACTTAGCGCAATCTTTCTGAGGTCTGTCCATGTCGTAACATGTATCAGGAGTTCATTCTTTTTTATCGCTAAATAGTATCCCATTGTATGAATATACCACATTTTGTTTTATCCATTTACCAGCTGAAGGACATTTGAGTTGTTCCCAGTTTCTGGCTATTATGAATCATTAGCCTAAGTGTCTGCCCAAGTGTCTTCAGGTGGGCTTATGTTACTCTTCCTTTCGGGCAGATTCCTAGGAGTGCTGGGGGACATCATCTATACTTTGAATTGCTGGAAATGTCATCTAAAACTGGCTTTCCTTTTCCAGTCTTGCCCTCTTCCAATTCAACCCCTGCATGCCCCAGAGCTGGCTGTATAAAATGCACACGCAGTTATGTCTCTTTCCAGTGTAGAACCTTTCAAGAGCTCAGGACAAAGTCTAGACTCCTTCCGGTGCAATATACAGTGGCCTTCCTGGTACAGCCTGCCCCTCTCCAGTCCCCTCTCTCATCTAAGGGATCAGATTGGCCTAGCAGTGTCATCCTACCTGCAGTGCTCGAGTCCATATGTTGGGGTCCATTTAGAAGGCACTCTGTAGGTATCGTTGGATGAATGAGTGGAAATTACAGCTCTGTGATCAGATAACACCCGGGGTTGCCTGCCAAACCCTGAGACAGCTGCAAGAGAAGGTCAAAAACTAGTGTGGACTAGGAATCAGGAGGCCTGGGTTATTTTCCGGTGTTGATTTCAAAGGTTTATTGAGCCTTTCTTAAATGTTCATAGCCAGATTCATGAAGCGTTTTGCATTGTTAGACCTCTGGGCCTTTATGTATGCAGTTCCCTCTCTCTGGAACATATTTTTCCTACGTGGAACAGATTCCTCATCTGCTTGGAGAACTCTTGTCATCCTTCAAAACCCTGGCCCACCGTCACCTCTTCTGTGATACCTTCTCTGTTCTCTCCCATTCAGGTAGAATTAGTACTCCCTTCCTCCTCTGTACCACTGTATTTTGTACATACTTACATCATGATATCTTTTGCAAATTATTTGTTCACATGTCCGCATACCACACTAAGTTACTGTCAAGGTATCTAAAGGAAACATGTCCCATTCATTCGCCTTTTTTATCCCAGTTCTTTGGCATATAGGAAATCAATGCAGTTTATTTTTTTAACTGAACTGAGCATTTCCAAGCCTCAAGTGCCCCTCTTATCAAAGGGGGCTTTAATGATGATACTTTCCCTAGCTGCTTTGAAAGATTTCTAAAATGAAAATAAAATGACTAATAAATAAAAATGCACTGGTAAAAGGCATCAGAGACTCCATGAAGGTCAAGTCCAGTAAACTCCTGCTTGGCCGGAGCACCTGGTTACTCTGCTGGACATAAGTTGACCTTATTTAGTTCAGGAAGTGCTTGAGGCTCTCCTAAGCCTGCGACATTGTCACTGTGCACATAGAGTCAACTAAGGACAGTGATTAAAAGCTGATAACTCTGTCTAAAAATGCGACCCATCACTCTCCAGCCCTTCCCTGTTTTGCTTTTCTTCTTTGCAGTTACTGCTCTCTGACATCATCCAATATGTTTACAGTTGACCTCTGAACAAGTCGGGGGGTTAGGGGCACCAACCTCCTTCGCAGTCAAAAATCTGCGTAGAACTTTCCATGCATCATTACTTAAGTACTTAAGTATTTAAGTAGTTGGCCCCGTGGAACCCGTGCATAAGAAGAGTCCACCCTCTGGTTCTGGACCCTTGTAGTTCAAACCCGTGTTATTCAAGGATCAGCTGTAAAAGGGGTCTTCAAAAAAGTTCAGGAAAGCATTTGCATTATCTTTTATTTTTTTGGCACTGGCCCATATGGGGATCCAAACCCTTGACCTTGGTATTATCAGTCAGCACCACGTTCTCTCAAGTGCACTAAGCAGCCAACCCTGTGTTATCTTTTAATTCACTTTCTCCACAAACTCTTTGAAGTACCCTGGTATTTACCTTGTGAATGTCAATGGGCAAAAGCTGCTGGTTGCCCCCCTAAATCCATTCTCCCTTCCTCCTTGGTCCTTGGCCAGACCCCATTCCCTAGCCCATCTTGAAGTCAGAGGTGGCCATGGGACTGGGTTTGTGCCCACAGAAAGGAAACTAAAATGGCAGCTCCCAGGCCCAGGCTTAACACACTGGGTGTGGCCTCTCCATGCTCCATCCACCTTTCTGTTGCTACACTGATATGTGGCAGCAGCCCAGCCTCACCCAAGCAGGTGAAGACAGTGTCCTACGTGCTTAGCAGAGCAATGAGTTAGAAGGAACCTGGGTTCTCTGTATGACCATGTGGATGGAGCAGCCTGGGACACACACTTTGAATTACTACTCAAGGACGAAATTCACTTTTTTGTTCTTTCATTTGGTAAATCTTGGGATCTCTTTGTTATAGCAACTCAACCTTACCCTAACTTGTATATACAAATGCTTTGTGACAACTGAGACTGTCTTTTTTGTTTACTGCAGTGTTCCCAGCACCTAGAATAATATCTGGCTCATAGTAGGTGCTCAAACTAATATTTTCTATATAAATGAATGGAGCCAGAATGCCTGTGTTTGAATCACTGACAAGCCATGGCCCTCAGTTTCCTAATCTGGAAAATGGAGATAGTCATTGTACCTGCCTTTTGGATTATTGAGAAGATTAAGATAATATAAGTCAAGCTCATCAAGCAGTGCCTGACACATAAAATGTGTTCAAGAAGTGTTAGATATTATTATCACTAATATTATTATTGCACCAATATCATGTTTTCTGAAGACTTTGGGGTCTTCAGTGATACTTAAAATGATTTCATGTTAATTTGGAAGAAACTACAGGAAGAAGTCATGGCTGCTTGGGCTGTAAATGTGTCCACCTCTGCCACTGGCTGGCACAAATGAAGTGGCTTTATCTGTTAATCGTTTGTTCCAAGAACTCAGTGAAATGACTTTGGGAATACATGCAAATTTATGCAAACCACATACAAATTCACATAAAAATAGCCTCGGGTGTGCCTCTGCATTTACTAGAAAGAAAGAATTCTGGTGGCATAATACTATTCCACCTTCGGGTTATGTCAGGGTCCCAGGCTGCACTCTCAGAATGATTCACCTGGAAGGGGGGAGGTGTGTGCACATGGGTGTGAGCACACATCTGCAGTCTGGGTGGGGGCAGGGCAGAGGAGGCTAGTGAAGACAGCTTAAATCCTGCTTGACAATCAGGTATGTTGGTGATCCAAAATAAATTTTAAAATTCCAGCATCTGAGGCTCTGATATCCTCCTATTATTATGCAACATGCCCATTAGCCCACAGAGCTGCAAAAGGAGCAGAGGAAACTTGTTCTTAGGTTTGAAATGACAGATATCCTCGGGGTCATCAATTGTGTAAAGGTGAGTAATCAGTGAACCATGCCAGGCTCGGTTTCTATAAAATGGACACAAGGACACATAGCCTGCCCCTGACAATTGCTCTGAGGATCAATTGAGATTATGGGCATAAAAGGGCTTTGTGGTTGTAAATGGTTAATGAGACTGCTGGGGATTGCCGTCATGATTACTGTGAGGCGAGGTTGTGGGCAAGGAGCTGAAGTCACGAGGCCACTGAGCTGGCTGGTCTGTAGCATTTGTGGGGTTGACTACAGACAAACATACCTCTTGAGCTTTCCAAAGCCATTTAGGTTTCAAGTACTTTGATTATCATTCCATATGGCAGAATCAGTTGTTCATACATGAAGGTACTCATTCATTCATTCTGGAAAGATACATTGAGCATCTGCTCCAGGGGGGGCCCTATGCTGGGTTTCAGGATATAAAGATGAAGAAGACACAATCTTTGCTCATGAGGATGTTTTGCTGCTGTCCTTGTCTGCAAAGACCTCTCTCTTTTCATGCCAGAGCTCAGTAACAAGCCAGTAGGGCTTGTTACCAAACATGTAATCAATAAAAACCATGCCACATGCAAGAGACAGTAACAGAAGCTGGACAGCAAGAGATGCGATGGAGAAGATATTTGGCTGTACCCAGGAAGGTCAAGGCTGCACGAAGGAATACATGGTGTCTCAAGGGTGAGCAGGTCCCTGCCAGGTGGACTGGCAGAGGGAACACCGTGCGCCAGGGTACAGAAGCATGGAGCCACATAGCATGTGCTCCAAGATCCAACTTGGAAAATATGGTCAATAGTGTCAAGATGTGCCTTTCCCCAGTCACCCCAGACTCCTCCAAATGCCTGTGACATTTATTAACCCCTGGAATTCACTTGGCAGTTACTATATACAGCAAGTCATTGAATTGTTCGTTGTCTGCTGCTGCATGTGTCCTGTCTCTTCAAGGAGATTGTGAGTCACCTGAGAACTGAAGCTGTCTATTCTATCTTTGTCTCCCTGGGACCCAGCTCAATGCTTTCCTTTGGAATACGAAGCAGGCAAGAGACCTTTTTTGATGGAGGTATTCAAATGGATGGAAACCTTCCCACCACCTTCAGGATTTGATTATTTAGATGTTCCAAATGCTAATTTGTACATTATCTCACTTAATCCTCACAATAACCCTATGAGGTAGATACTGTGAGTCCCCATTTTGCAGATGAAGCTACTGAGGCTTAGAGAGATGACTTCAAGTACAGAAGAAAAGCAGCCTAGACGTGATGAAACTGGGGTTTGCATGCAGGCTGACTGGTCCATCAGCCGATGCTTTTAGCTCTGACTCTACCCAAACTTACTGCTCCTACTTCAGTACACTTAATAAAACAGTGTGAATTTCAGTTCTACAGACAAACGTGTTAGTCCTGAGCTCTAACGTAACTGTGGTTATTTTTCCTTAAGGCTGCATCCTGGGTCGTGGGCACCTTGGGCATGGAGTTGTGCCTGATCCGTCTCTGTACCTCCATACCTAGCATGGTGCTTATTCTTCTGGAATGGAGAATGAAGGGGGCTGGGGAATCATACGAGATAATTCTGGAAGGACTTTCTGGAGGAGGCCAAATTTCTGTTAAGCCAAACTTGAACGTAGTGAGAGGCACCCCAGAAAGAGAATATGTATGAAGGCTTGAAGGTGGACATGATAAAGTCATTTTGGGGGTGCCATGTGCTTTTAAGAGTGAAGGGGAGCTAGAAATGTGTTTGGAGGAGTCCCAAACTCCCAGGCTACTGCAGGGGTACAGCTGGAGTGCTCTGTGCTCCCCACATGAATTCCTCACCTTCCAGAGCTGAGGCCAGCTTTGGAGGGCTGAAGGCCCTTGCTCCACCAGAAGAGGTATGTGGGCACCTCCAGGTGAGCCAGCACTGGGAGCTACTCAGAAGCTGGCTGCCTCGTTGAGAAGCATCATTTGTAGGTGGCAATTGGTTAATTAAATATTTCTGAAGTGCCTATTATGTCCTGGGGCTGATCTGAGGAACTGGAATAAAGTATTGGCCCTCACAGAGGTTCCATTTCAGCAGGGGAAAATAGAGTGAATAGTGAACAAATGAGCCGGGTAATTAATGCAGGTTGTTGTAAGTGCTCTGAAGAAAATGAAACCAGGGAAGCATTGAGAATGACTGGGGAAGATGGGGAGGTCAGTGGAGGGCAGTGTGAGCAGGTGACATTTGGACTCAGAAAACCCAAGTGACCAAATGGCACCAACCATGCCAAGAGCTGGTGAGAAAATATTCCAGGTGGAGGGTACAGCAAGGGCGAAGGTCCTGCGTGGGAACACACATGAGGAATTAGATGTATGAAAAGACCAGAGTGGCTGGAGAGTGGTCAGCCAAGCAGAGAAGGGGCCACACTGAGGTGGGAAAGGCAGGTGGGCCAGACCATGTGGGGTCTGGTGGGATCATATTCCAAGTGCCACAGTGTATTAGTTAGCTATTGCTGCATAACAAATTACCCCAATGTAGCAGTTTCAAACAAAACACTGTTTTTATCTTATGGTTTCTATGGGTCAGGAGTCTGCACATGCCTCTGTTTCAGGGTGTCTCACCAGTTGTAGTTAAGGCGTTGGCTGGGCTGTAGTCAAGTCCAGGGTTAGCTGGGGAAGGTTCTACACTTCAAGCTCCTGTGGTTGATGGCAGGATTCAGTTTCTCACAGGCTGTTAATCTGAGGCCACCCTCAGCTCCTTGCCTTGCGGGCCGCTCCAGCACGGCAGCCTGCTTCAGCAAGAGTCTGTGAGCAAGATGGAAATCACCATCTCCTGGGCCTAATCACAGAAACGCCATCCATCACGTTTGCCATATTCACCTTGTTAGAAGCTAGTCATGGGCCTCACCCTCACTCAAGGAGGTGGGGATCATGGAGGGTCATCTTAGAAGCCGGCCTAACACACACAGGAGGCCACTGGAGGTGTCTAAGCAGGGAGGTGACATGATCTGACACATATTTTCAAAGCATCACTTTGGCTTCCTTGAGGACTGGGAGTGTGAGTGGGGGATGGGCACAAGTGGAAGCCAGAGCCAAGTAGGGGCTTGGCCGATGGATGGGAGATGGGGGCAAGTGCAAAGGAGCTGGGATAACTCCCAGGCTTGCTGTGACAGGTGCCTCCTCCCTATGGGGCTCTTGCTTTTCTCCTCCTGGAACAGACAGGGTGGCACTATCCCTACCGTCCTCCAGCCCTACCCAAGGTCACACGTTTGCTGGATGGCTGGCCAGCGTCAGGAGCACTGGCCGTGAGCAGAGAACAGATGTCTCCTTATGTCGGGATGAGGGACTGACCCCACGTCCTCGGTCTCATTAGTCTGCCCACACTAGACCAACTGAGCCAGCAAGCCAGGGGGAGGGGAGCTGCTCACCTATCACTGTGCTCCCAAAGCCAGCCAGAGCCAGAGAGGGCCAAGGGGTGTGTGCATGCGTGTGTGTGTGTGTGTGTGTGTGTGTGTGTGTGTGTGTGTGTGTGTGTGTGTGTGTGTGTGTGGTGTCAGTCTGTCTGTCTCAGATGGGCTACAGTTGGAGTGAGGAATGGTTCAGGGCAGGGAGAGTTACTAAAACCAACCATAGAATGTTAGGGCATCACTAATAAATCCCAGAGACTTTGTTCCTTTACCTGAAGAATATCCACCTCTGTGAAATCTTTATCTGTAATCTCTGTAAAGATGGAGAAATAGATCATTATGTAGCTGTCATGACTGTGTTACTACTACATGTCAGACTGGCTATTAAGTACTTGATAGGTGACCAGACTGGCAGCTAAATTAGCCAAAGTCCTAGGCTCCAAATTGTAAACAAGATGATGTTTACATTGTAAACATACAATCCTCGGAACAACCCAGTGAAGTAGACGCTAGTGTTATCCCATTTCATGGATGGGAAAACTGAGGCTTAGTGAAGTTAAGAAACTTGACCAAGGTGACACAACTAGGATGTGATCCAGGTCCGTCTGACTCACGCTACTACCACCCGGTCTACCATTTAGGCTGTTGAAGATTCATTTCCTGGTTCCAGAGGTGAAACTAAGGGAAGGAGTTTTCTTCTAAAAAGTGAGCCAGGGTTGCCAGGGAGTCCTCAACTGCTACATTGACAGTAAGCGCTCAGCTCTGACCAGTGCAGGCAGCAGATGGTGTCCCCTGGTGGTGGCAGCTAGGAAGGGCAGTGGGGTGGGAACACGGAAGAGCTTCCCCTTTCATTTAATTAGTTAGTAGGAGACAGAGACACAGCAGTGCCTGTAGATCAGGGAGCAGGTTCCATCGAGTCAGCCTACGCCAGGCAAAGGACTAGAGTGTGTGTCCTTTCTTGGGGCCAATGGGATGTCCTCCTGACTCCTGCCCAGGTCAACCAGGAGCTAATCAGAAGTGATACACACCACTAACCCAAATGACATCACCAAGCATCAGCCACACTGTTATCATTCAAACCTAGCATTTGCACCTACATTCAGACTCCTGTACATCACACACCGGCATCATCTTGTTTACAATTTGGGGCCTAGGACTTTGACTAATTTGGCTGCCAGTCTGGTCACCAAAGGGGAAAAGCCTCATTATGGATTGTGTTTGCTTACAGGGACTGGGCCCCACATGGGGATGTCCTGGGGTCTGCCCTCCACATGGCTCCCCAAGGCCCAGCCTCATGGGGAGTCAGACAAGGATGGGAAGCAGGACAAGAGGGGAATTCTGCTGGGGGATCTGGGGAGGCATGACATCAGGTTTTTAAACATCAGAATACGTTGGGTATTGGCCACGCCTGTTCTGAGCCTCTTGAATAGGAATTACAAAGCGTGTTGACTCAGAATAAATACAGAGACAGAGCTGACAGATGGAATCTCTGAGAGTTTCTCCAGGTGTAGTCACCTGCAATACTTGTCCTCAAGCTTAAGAGGCTCCCTTGCTGGGGAGAGAGCAGGGTAAGGGGGTGAGTGGAGCAGGTGAGGACTCAGAATACCCCTGTTCTATTTCCAGCTGCTATCACTGACTCACTGTGTGACCTTGCTGAGGTCACGGCTATGTTCTTCTTGCTGAGGGAAAAATCAGAGGTGGCAAAGCTTGCATTTTCCCCAAGGGATGGGAGTCCTGGAATCTGGGAGACCTCCCTGCTCCCCATGAACCCCAACCCTGTCTAGTTTGGCTGTTATTAATGAAAAAATAAATGCCTAGATTTGGATCCAAAAAACTTTGGGGACACTTAAAGCAAGAAGCAAGTAGTTCCTGCCTAGCAAGACTTATGGCCACTTTTATATGCAATGTGTTTCCACTTTTCAAGTCATATTCCCGTGCAAATACTTCCCCACGTGGCCCTCACATTGTCTGTGAAAGAGGAGAGGGAAAGTATTTTCTCCCGAGTTTCAGGATGAAAACATCAAAGCTAGGAGTGGTGTTTCTCAACAGTTTCATTACCAGGAGCCTCTTTTATTATTTTACTACCATGCATCCCCCTGTTTCGCAAGCCCTTGTTGGCTAAATACCCTGCTTTTATTAAGTAGAAATTCCTCTCTGTTTTCATTAATTAAAGCCACTGATGAGCACCAGTTAAAGTCTCTGCTCAACACAGGAGAATTAGTGCTACCATTGAGTTCATTGCCAAGAACTGCAGCATTTACTCTGGGTGACCTCCTCAAAGGTAAAGGTCCAATTTTCATGAGATGTTTTTAAATTTTGAAAAGAAAGTAGCCCAGGGACTGCTGGCTGAGAAGTCCCCAGAGAGATCAAGTGGCTTGTGATAGATTCCCTAGCTAGTGGAGGGGACAGGATCATATCCAGGGTCCTGATGCATAGATCAGTGCTCCAGCCATCCAGATGACTTGGCAGGGAGGGCTTGTGTGCACACTCAAACATTCGGACATGTGGGCCCACATGTGCAAGATGGCAGCCCGGCCAAACCCAGTGTCATGAAGCAATGATGCTAAGGAACGGCTCAACCCAGTAACAGGTTCCCCTCAGTACTCAGTGAGCAGCCAGAACCAAGCCTGAGACTGGAAAAGGGCAACAGATCATTTCAGGGTGCTTCTGCAAAGTTGCAAGGGTGGGGGACGTGTTTATTCTGCCACCTGTCTGCATTTTGTCTGGCTCTTCAATAATGCATCCTTTGTGCAGGCTAAGGACTTTCACCCACTCTGGGTTCAGACCATTCCACCCCCCAGCACCTGCCTCTTCAAGAGGATGACACCTGAGTGGGGGGGCTGAGCCCCTGAAGCTGGGGATGACAAAGGCAAACTGGGGACCCTGGGAGAATGGGGACACAGACAGGGGACTTGGGAGGTCTGGCTTGGTGGCCTGGAATCTAAGCAAGGAAAGAGCTGCAGGACTCCAAGCAACTGGAAGCTTCCCCCTGGTCTCCCCCACCCCTTCCCCAGGGCTCCTGCATCCTCTTCCCCCCGCCCCCACAATCGCTCCTGCAAACCACTCCTCCTTCCGTCCCCCTTACCCCTCCCTGGGACTCCTGCAAACACTCTCCGCCATTGAGCCCTTGGCTGGGTCCCAGAGGCTCAGTTTTTGATCCCATGGCTCAGAGGCATCAAAACTGAGTGTACCTTTGGAAGAAGGCCGGGGGCTTAGCTTGTGGCTGCAGAATCCCAGATTCCACCAATCCCCAGCCTGTCCAGGGGCCAGGACAGGGTCTCCAGTGGCCTGCTGCCCAACAGCTGTTCCCTGGGTTATTTTGGTCCAGTCGGAGCCTGTCAATTCCAGGGTATTTGGACCAAAATAGCTAACAGCAAGACAATCTCTTGAGGGCTCTGTGGGGACCTCCCCATAGAGAAGTTTCTAAAATGGGGGTGGGGCGAGGGAAAGGAGTTTGGCTTGGGGGTGGTGAAGAGGGAATTCTGCCAGTGTGGGAGACTAACCTCACCAACTCGTTGCTGTCCTTTAAGCCTTGGCACCTCCCTGACCACCCACCCAGGCCATAAACGCTGGAGGTTTGGTGGGAGAGGAGGGGGAAGGAAAGAGCATTTAGAATTTTTTTTCTTGACTCCCTGGTCCTCCCCCAGAGCTGGTGAGACACTATTATCCTTTCTTATTTCACACATGGGGCTCACCGGGTCCAGAGAGGTGGAGGCACTGGTCTGAGGCCACACAGCTCAGAACCCAGGCCTGTGACCTCAGATCAAAGTGCCTCCAGGTTGAGCCTCTGTCATATCCGTGCCCGTGCCCGAGTGGGTGTCAGTGCCATAGAGAAGCTCGGGGCCAGCACGGAAACTGCTGACTGGCGCTGGCCTTCTTCTGGGTCACAGCAGGGACCCTGGCAGCTCACCCTATGGCCTCACGAAGACGGGTCAAGAGCAGGTGGGGGAGGGAGGGAAGCCACCCTCTCGTCCCCAGGAGCCCCGCCCAAACGCAGCTCAGCAGTCCCTGGAGCGACCCAGGTCCTGTTCCCTTTGGCAACGGGAGTGGCACACGGGGAGCGCGCTTTGGCACCCGGCGGGGGCGCGGGGCGCACGGCCGGGACACGCGCTGTGGAAACCGCTCGGGGGGTCGGTAAAGGAACTTCGTCCGCGAGTGCCGCTGGCCAAGTCCGCGCGGCAGGTCTCATTTCCCCCGTGTTTGGCGACGGTCCCTCGGCCACCCCTACGGCTCCCGCCTCTCCCTCGGGATTTTCCAGCGGGTTAATTTCCTGTCCGGGTAAATCCTTTTGCGAGTCCCTCGCCCCTCCCTTCCCGCTTCTCCCCGCTCCATTGCTGCCACCCGGGCTCCCCGGGTCCGTCCGCGCCGCGCTCGGTCGCCCCCGCGCGCCCGGGTGCACGCCCTCCCGGCCCCGGGCGGCTCTCCGGCTCCCCGCGCCCGGCCAGCGGGATCCCGCCGTGCAGCCCCGGGAGCTGCGCCCGCGTCGCCGCGGCTCGCGCGGGCCCCTTGGCCATGCGCCCCCGCGCTGTCCCCCGCGCCCCCGCCGGCGCCGCGCTCGGGCTCTGCAGCCTCCTGCTGCTGCTGCTGCTGCTGCTGCTCGGGCCCGGGCACGCGTGCCCCGCGGGCTGCGCCTGCACCGACCCGCACACCGTGGACTGCCGCGACCGCGGGCTGCCCAGCGTGCCCGATCCCTTCCCCCTGGACGTGCGCAAGCTGCTGGTGGCCGGCAACCGCATCCAGCACATCCCCGAGGACTTCTTCATCTTTTATGGCGACCTGGTCTACCTGGACTTCAGGAACAACTCGCTGCGCTCGCTGAAGGAGGGCACGTTCAGCGGCTCGGCCAAGCTCGCGTTCCTCGACCTCAGCTACAACAACCTGACCCAGCTGGGCGCCGGCGCCTTCCGCTCGGCCGGGAGGCTGGTCAAGCTGAGCCTGGCCAACAACAACCTGGCAGGCGTGCACGAGGCGGCCTTCGAGACCCTGGAGTCGCTGCAGGTGCTGGAGCTCAACGACAACAACCTGCGCAGCCTCAGCGTGGCCGCCCTGGCCGCGCTGCCCGCGCTGCGCACCCTGCGCCTGGACGGGAACCCCTGGCTCTGCGACTGTGACTTCGCCCACCTCTTCTCCTGGCTTGAGGAGAACGCGTCCAAACTGCCCAAAGGTGAGCCGGGCTGGCTGGGCGGGGAGCCGGGGTGCGGGGAGGGAGAGAGCAGGGAGAGGGCAATGAGGAGCCCTGACAACCCTGGGGTGAGGGGCCTCGGTCGAGCCTGGGAGAGGATGCTCCGGGGCTACTGAGCAAGTGGAGTTTCTGCCCCGGAGGTTGGGCGTCTTCCCCTGTCTCTCCAACAACTCACTTTCCCAAGTTAGGGACCTGCGGGTTCTCTGTCACTCCTGGCCAACATCATCGCACTGGGCTTTGGGTCCTAGGACTGGTGGGTGCAGGTTATTTACGGGGGTCTCCTACGGGCGAGGCACCCTACTGTGTGGGAAACACAGCTCCATTCTCGGTGCCCTGACCACGCGGAGAGAACCAGCCAGTTGCAAGGGCTCTGGGCAGCCTCTGGAGCCTGAGCTGGTCTCTCAGCTTCTCAGCCCCAGTTTGCTTTTCTGTCTAAAAGGGGTGGCGAATAGTCCAGGTAAGAATAATGGCAGCCCAGTAAAGCCAGTGATGCAGTAATGATTTATTGTTCTGTGGCTTTTCTGCCCAGATGGGAAAAGCTGAACAAAAGTGCTGTGAGCTGTTGTCCTCCTGCTTTCCTGGTGAACCTTTGCAGTGGGGGCGTGGGCACAGATACCCACTGGACAGATGGGAACGCAGGGGCCTGTGAAGGCTATCGGGAAGGAGCAAAGTCAGAGCCCACCAGAGCCGAGGAGGAGACCCCAGCATCCGTAGGGATGGGCACCGTGGCGAGGGGCAGGCAGAGGTCCTTACCCTCGGTGGATTCCACCTGCGAGTCTGGGAGCTTCAGGTGCACAGTGACCTCTTGGGGCCAGACCCCACCTCCCACCCTGCCCCCAAGGTTTAGGCAGAATTGGAACCAGAGCTGCAAGGCCCACGTTATAAAAAGTGACACAGGTGCAGATTTAGCTTTGGTGTTCCTTTTTTCCGTGTACTGAGATGCTGCTAATCGATGTGCTGAATCCTGCGGTCATTTGCTCTATACTGTTATGCGCACATACCCCACGCATCAGGGTGGTCACTCCTCAGCAGAGGCTGGCCTCTGAGCTGGCACTTTCAGCCCAGGCTGGCTCTACCACAGAAGCAATTCCAAAACAGATCCTGCCTGCGAGGTGCAGAGTCCCCCAACTTTAAACTTTGCCCTCACTCACCTGCCTGGCTCCCCAGACCCTCTCCACGAGAAGACTCTGTCCTGGAGACAGGAATGACAGGACAAAGACTGCTGCGGGAGGGGGTGCGCCTTGGTGCTGATTGCTGCTGCCTTTGCTTCTTGGTGGAGTTGGCATCTTTTCCCTATTGTTGGTTGGGTTGGTATCATTGGCTCCCATTGCCTTCCAGATGAGAGCAAGGCCTTCTGGGGACAGGAGCTGCAGGCTTCTGTCTCTGGTCTGCCATGCATGGCCATGACCTTGAACAGGCCACTTATCTTCTCGGGGCCTCAGTTTCCTCATCTCTAGAGTACTTGGATTGATGTCTGAGATTTCCACAGAGCCTTGGATTTGGATCTGAAGCCGTGGGTTTGCGTCCTGGCTTAACATCTGGGTAACCCTGGGTAGGTCACTTGACTTTTTGAGCCTCACGTTCCTCACACGTGAAATGCATAGTCCATCCGACTGGGTGGTTGTCAGGACTGAAATGAGGTGATGTGGGTGAAAGAAAACAGCAGGAAGGATGTAAAGTGTTCTTTCTCCTACTTTGGGGAACATAGGGAGGAAAACGGACCCCAGACGGGTATGTGTGGCTGGGGAAAGGATGCACTGGTTCAGAGAAGCGTCCAGGGTCCTGGGCATAGGGTGGGGGCTAGAAGAGCCTTGGTCCCATCCAGTGGGAAGAGCACAGAGGCAGCTCGGGGCAGCAGGACGGCTTCGGGCACCCCACAGGGTGCAGTGCCAGGGGCAGCTCCCGTCTCCATGCAGCTGCATGCACTGTGTGGCTAGAGCTGTGTCCCTCTAAACTGTGAGCCAGAGACAGGGTGTGGGGTGGAGGAACCAGCACAGGCCTTGAAGTGAGAGACTCGGTTCAGATCTGGACTCAGATTTCTGATCCTGTCCAAGTCCCTGACCTCTCTGAGCCCCAGTCTCTCTGCCTCTAAATTCAGGCTGTAGTACAGTCTCCACCCTGTTTGCTGTGCGTTTTAGATAAGATCCACTCTGTAAAGGGGACAGTAATGCTTAGCTCGGAATAGGTGCTCAGGAGGTGTTAGTCGTCACCTTCCCTCCTCCTGTGTCTGGGCTGCTGCTTACACTTTTCACAAAGGCAGCCGGGCCAAGTGGCTGAGAGCCCTGACTGGCACCCAGCTGCTCGGCTTCAAATCCTGCCTCTGCGTCTCACTGGTTGTCTGACCTCTTTGCACCCAGGTTTCCTCGTCTGTAAAATTGGGATGATACAGTACCCACCTCATAGGGTGCTTGGGAGGATTAAAAGGGCATTGTTTATAAAGTACTTAGAACAGTACCTGGCACACAGTGAGGACTATGTAAGTTTTAGTGCTGCTGTTGTTGTCCTATTTTAACTAGAAGGCCCAGAGAGGTGTTGGGAGTAACCTGCCCAAGATCACATAGAGGGATAAAAACAGGGCTGGGGATGCACCTGGACCTCCCGGCTCCCAGCCCCCTCGCCACGCCGACCACCCACTTCCTGCTGAGAAAACTAGGCCCCAGCAGGGCATCAGTGCAGGGCTTTCTAGGTGGGCGCCCTGCCTCTCCCAGGGGAGGGGATTCGAAGTGAGGAGCCAGGAGAGGAGGATGCTGTTCTGCGGCCTTTCCACGTCCGCCCTTCCCCCTCATCCCCTAGAGAAGCAGTGCGGAGCCCAGAGCTTTCTCCCTGTGACCTTGACTAGCTCTGACAGTTGCAAAAATGTGTTCATCTGCCAGGTGAGCCTCCCTTTGCAGAGGAGGAGGAAACTCTGTCAAGGTCCCCCGGTCCCCTCCGTTCAGGCTCCTTCAGGGGCTTGGGGGAGGCGGGCTCTGGGTCTAAAGACAGAGGAGGAGCTGCCTTGCTGGAGGGAAGTGGGAGAAGGGATGCCAGAAACCCGAACCAAACCCAAATAGCAAAACAAACAGAAAAACCCAGGACATCCAGTTAATGTTGCATTTCAGGTAAACGACAAGTAATATTTTAGGATAAGTATGTCCCATGTAAAATACTTATACAGAAAATTATGTGTCATTTTCCTGAAATGTGACATTAATTGGACGTCCTGTATTTTATCTGGCAACACTACCACCCTACCTTAGGGCGTAAGTCACTTTGTGGTTTACACATGCTGTCTCTTTTAATACAGTAGCCGTGCACGGCAGACACCTTTACCCACAATTTACCCACCAAGAGACCAGTGAGGTGCAAAGAAGTGAAGTTGTTTGCACAAGGTCATGTAGTTAGTGGCTGAGATGAGCTTGAACTCAGGAGTGTTCAACCCCACACCTGATTCTTTCCGATGGTCGTGAAAGGGACAGTGACACTATTCCCAACATTGTCCCTCTCCTGAGTGACAGCTGGCTGCTTCCTCCTTCCAGCCCCAGATTTTGCACCTGGTCTAGTGATTCTCCCATGAGACAGTGGGTTTCTAGGCAGTTTAGGACAGCGTGTCACCAAGGGGACACTGATGAGCTCTCTTCTCTTAAGTAGAAAGGGCTCCAGACCTGGAAGCCAGAGATCTTGGAAATCACTCAGGTCAGGGCAGAGAGGGAGAGAGTAAGGTCCTGGTTTAAAAGATTGGGAAGTTGAGGTGCAGGGAAACCAGGTGCCCTCCCAAGACCCTTAGCCTGGCCTTCAGGGGGTCGTAGTTTCTGTGCAGTGGGGAGGGGGCAGAGCACTTAAACAAACTGGGCTTCTGGGATGCTGTTGTAGCGTGGGAAGACGTCCCACATGCTGTCCTCAGTTGTGGTCCTGGAGCCACAGGGAGAAAAGGCCACTGGATTTGACAAACCCAAGCTGCAGGCACGGAGCTGTCACTGTGTTTGGCTTTACAGGTGTGGGGAGCAGGGGACACGACCCATGCCAGGCCTGAGAGTGCGTCATGGGAAAGGCACGTGCAGGTCTCCAGGTGGGAGGCTGAATCTGCCAAGGCCACCTCTTGCACCTCCCTGTCCAGCCACAGCCATGTGTGACCTGCAGGTCACAGCCTGCAGGACTAGGGCAGAGATGTGAGTGGATTCTCTCACCCTGTGACCTTGACACCTGGAGGAGTAGGGAGGGAAGGGCTAGGAGTAGGGAGGGACTGGGGTAGAATTACACGGGGCCACACGTCCTACCTCAGAGCTGCTAGTCCTGGCCCCTATGTGGGGACAGCCTCCTAAAGAAGATCCACTAAATAGTGCCTAGTAAAGCAGACCCTGTGGCAGCGTCCTGTCCAGAAAGAGGTGTCAAGGAAGGCAGGTGCTCACCAAGGTGCATCACTAACCCCACCTGCTTCCCAGGCCCAACTCAG
This sequence comes from Cynocephalus volans, assembly GCF_027409185.1. Lineage (NCBI taxonomy): Eukaryota > Metazoa > Chordata > Mammalia > Dermoptera > Cynocephalidae > Cynocephalus > Cynocephalus volans. Next base: position 10,362,396 of record NC_084467.1, on the reverse strand, counting down.
GGCTCTCTGGGGGGAGCCAGCCACCATCTCCCAGTAACTCGACTTCCCTTTTCTTTTCTTTTTTAAAATTTTTTTACCAGCTGTCCGGTACAGGGATCCAAACCCTTGACCTTGGTGCTGTAATTCTGTGCTCTAACCAACTGAGCTAACTGTTGACTTTCCTTTTCTGATGTCAGACACTGTGAGGGCCTACTTTGTTCAGATGAGTGGGAACTCCTTGTCATAGTCACAAAATAAACCACATTTCAGCCAAAGGGACAAAATTTGAGTCTTGCCTGAAGTTCACACTGGTCCTTTCTCTTAGTTGACTCCAAGGTGACCCTATTTCTTTTTCTTCTCTTAAAAAATAAAAGCAGTTTTATTTTCCTGATTACAAAAATAACAGGTTCCTTTTATTAGACAGGGGAAATGTGGATAAGTACCATGGAGAAAATAGAAACTACCCAGAATCCCATCACTATTAAAGCTTTGCTATATTTTATTCTGATTTTATTCTTATGCATACAAGTGTTGTTAAATGATTTGATATTATACATTTTCATACTGAATTTTTTCTCTTATTGAGTTGGGAGCATTTCCTGTCATTACAATTCTTTGAACTTCTTCCTTTCTTTTTTTTTTTTTAATGATGACCGGTAAGGGGATCTTAACCCTTGACTTGGTGTTGTCAGCACCACGCTCTCCCAAGTGAGTTGCAGGCCAGCCCTAATTCTTTGAACTTCTAATGGCCATGTGAATAGGTCATTTTATAGATAAATTCACTGAATCTGTGTCCTGCTGTTAGAAAGGTGGACTGTTTCCTCTTACTGTTTGTCTATCTACAATGCTTAGCTGAGCATCTTCTTACGTGTAAAGTTTGTGGAAACTCCTGGTTGTATCTCTGGGGTTGATTATTTGAAGTGGAAACACAGGGGAGAAATCTGGTTATTTTAAACCCCTGGATACATTTTCGCCTGGGGAGCTGACACCGTTAGCCAATAGAGTTGGGGTCTCACCACACCTTTCCCAGCTTCGTGTATTATTATGTCCAAAAATCCTTTCCAGTTTGACAGGCAGCACAATGACGTCTCCTTAATGCTCTAATTTGTATTATTCGCTCGCCTGCCTAGTGAGCATTTTGCTTGCATTTATGCCTAAGAGATCTAGGTCCTGGGTAGAGGTGGATGGAGATCTTGGGTGCTCTTGTAGGTGGTCCCTGCTTTGGCAGTTCTGTACCTGTCCTGAATGCCACAGGCTCCTGCATTTTAACTTGTATCTTACTGAGCCTTGAGTCACTGGGGTGTCACCTTTCTCACCATTACCAGTGTCCTGAGGCCAGGTGTCAGTTTTACGGGTAGCATGGTCTGCAGTCTGTTGGAGAGCCACCTGCAAGCCTGTCCTCAGGCAACCTCACAGTGAGCCCAGCCTTGGTGGCTCCCTGGGGAGCCCCCACAGAGTCCTGCTGCTCCGGTCCCAAACACCGGGTCTTTCTGAAAATGTTTTAGCTGATCCCGTGACCTCCTGTGCCAGCCTCTTCCAGGGCACAGGATGAGTCTGGAAGCCCCCAATGCCCGCTCTCAGCAAAGGACCCAAGTGGGTTCCCATGGTAGAGGTCCCTCCACCCCTGGGAGCTCTCTCTCAGCTCAGGAGATGCAAGAATATGTTCCTTTCTTCATGAGAAGAATCATGAAAAATCCCCGCTCCTCAAATGAATGGAAAGAATAGCTTTCTTTTTTATAAGACACCAATGAGATGATGTCTGTTTTTAAACATAATCATCCTAAGTCATCTGCATTAGGAATGCAAATTGCACACGGTCGCATTGAGGGGCAATGAGCTTAGAGCTGAGGATCAGGACATCCTGCCCCTGCTGCCACCTCCTTGACTTGGACAGGTCACCTTCCTTCTCTGGGCTTTGGTTCCCTTGTCTGTCACCCCGAGGTTTGTTGAGAGGATCAAGGAAACACGGATGTGAAACAGCTTTAGAAGAAAGTGAGGGAAAGCTGGAAGGGCTGCTGTTAACCCAGTAAAATGACAGCACAGTGGTTTGTGGACCATCAGCCCCCCTTGACAGCCACATGACAAGAACGACAAACAGCGACAGGGCAGCCCAGCATGCACAGAGGGTGGACGACTCAGGCCACAGGACCTGCCGCTGATGGGGAACCGCAGCTCTGGCGTTCGTGTGTGTGGGTGGAAGTCAGAGGGCAGAGGTAGTAAAAGCATAAGAATCCACAGGGCCAGTGCCTGGCAGGGAGGCTGGGAAAGCAGGCGGGGGCAGATGGGGGAGCCCCGAGGTCAGGACAGAGAAGGGAGTCCCATGGAAAAGTGACCGGGGCCGGCCCGTGGCTCACTCGGGAGAGTGTGGTGCTGATAAAACCAAGGCCGCGGGTTCGGATCCCATATAGGGATGGCCGGTTCGCTCACTTGGGAGAGCGTGGTGCTGACAACACCAAGTCAGGGGTTAAGATCCCCTTACCGGTCATCTTTTTAAAAAAAAAAAAAAAGAAAGAAAGAAAGAAAGTGACCAGAAGGATATGCAGCCACACAACAGTAGTGGGGTTTTTTTCTGGGTGAAAAGGTAGCTTCATTTTATTTTATTTTTTAAATAAATAATAGTTTTTAATTTTTTTAAAAGCAGTTTTACATGTGTGGAAAGTTGAGCAGATGGTAGAGAATTCCTCGCAGTATCCCGTGTTATTAACGTCCTGCATTAGTGCAGCGCATCTGTTACCATCAATGAACCAGTATCGCTACATGCTTATTAACGAGAGCCCATAGCTGACGTGACGGTTCTTTCTCTGTTGTACGTTCTGTGCGTTTTGACAAATACAAGCGTCATGGATCCATCATCACAGTATCATGCAGAATAGTCTCGCTGCCCTAAAAATGCCGTTTCCACCTCTTTGTCCCTCTCCCCTCTCTCCTCACCCCCTGGTAACCACTGACCTTTTTACCACTTCTAGTTTTGCCTTTTTCAGAATGTCTGCACAGAATTTAAGACATGGTGACACTTGGATAAGGGAGGTCTGGGGGGGAAGTTGGAGCCCTCAGACACCTTCAAATCATAACTCGTAAGCAGTTCCTGGGCTCCCTGATGATTGAGAAAATGCCACGTACTCATTATATTTGGAGAGTAAGACCCTGCTGACAAAGGAAAATGGACATTCAGCTCTCAAAAGAAGGGACTTAGAAGAACATGGTCCTGTCTCCAGATGTCTGAGGGGCTGCCACAGAACACAGGAGACTTGTTCTGGTCTCAGAAGACAGACCCGTGATTGGGAACTACGGGGAAACGGACTGTGATGCACCGTAAGGAAGAATATCTAGCTGTTGAGGCTCTGAAAATGGGCTGCCAGGTAGGTAGTGAGCTTGCCATCTCTGGAGGCATTCAAGCAGAGGCCAATTGAGCACTTTTCAGTGGTGCTACAGGGAACACCAGGTACTGGGTGAGATTTCTGCTCAGGGTGCTTCAGTCCTCTGATTCTGACTTTCTGGGATTTCTTCATCCTCTCCTGGTGGTGCTGGCTGAAGGAGTCTGTCTTGGAGGAGGGTCAGATGCTCTTATTATCCGGTGACTGCACCTGCCTTGATCTGGAGCAATGGCCCATCTCCCTTCCCTTCCCTGCCCTCACTCATGCTGCTTTCTGCACTTAAACAGGCAAATCTCTTAAGTCGTGTGGCTGGGAGAGAAACGCCAAGCTCCGCTCCTCCTGCACATCTCAGGTCTCACTCTGCTCGTGCCTGGTCCTAGTCGGAAACCAGATCACCTGCCAGCAACCAGATCAGTCTCTCAGTGTGTACCGTGTGCGTCCAGTTCATGTCCAGCTCCCCTGAGCCAGGACACTGATCTTCTGCAGCTCTTCCCCTGAGCCCATGGAACCTGAGTTTCCCGACATGTCAGGGCTGGCCTGCTGTGTGTGCGCCCGGCTCCTTCATTCATTCATTGTGGATATTTCTCATGCTTCTGCTCTATGCTCCAGAGAGACGGCTCCAGGATCTTTGTCACTGACTACTAAATGGCCTCTCAAATCTCATATCAGAAGCTGTCGTCCCCATCTTCTTGCGTCCATAGCTCCTGCTTTAGGCTCAGAACCAAACTTAGTGAGCTTCCCTGCTTCAGAACCTGGCCTTGCAGGGGTTAAGCCAAAGGCAACTTGAACATATGAGCAAAAATCAGAGCAGACCAAACACTTGCCGAAAGCAAACAACTCCAGGTGCTCAGGACATAGTGGTGAGTCTGACAGAGGCTCAGCCCTCTTGGAGTGAACGTTCCAGAACTCTCAGAAAAGCTTAGACTGTAGATTATCTATTTTACTCTTCTTCATTTTTAGATAGGCAGCCACTTGCCACTGACTCACTGTGTGATCGTGGGGGGTATATGAGTTTCCTGTTGCTGCTGGAATAAACCACCACAAACTTAGTGGCTTAAAATGACACAAATCGATTATCTTACAGTTCTGGAGGTCAGATGTCCAAAACAGGTCTTCTGGACTAAAATCCAAGTGTGTGTTCTTTTCGGCTTTCCAGCTTCTGGAGGCTACCCACATTCCTTGACTCACAGTCCCACATTGCTCTGACCTCCGTTTCCATAGCCACGTCTCCTTCTCTGACCCTGACCCACCTGCCTCCCTCTTATAAGGACCCTTATGATTAGATCAGGCCCACCTCCTAATCCACGGTCACCTCCCCGTCTCAGGAGCCTTCACTTAGTCACATCTGCAAAACCCCTTCTGCCATATAGGGCCACATATTCACAGGTTCTGAAGACTAGGATGTGGACAACTTTGGAGCTTTGGGGGGGTCTTTGTTCTGTCCACGACAGAGAAGTAACTTCCCTGCTCCTGTGTCCTCACCTGTGAAAGGAGAGGGTCAGCAATGGCCAGGCTCCACACCTGCCCATGCTCATGTCTAATGACCCCCTCCCTTCGGTACCTCAACCTGCAGTCACTTCCCAACCATGCCACAGCTCTGGCCCCAGGGATGGTGGTGGCTTCAGTGTGGGACCTACTAAAAACTGCCCAGTGCAGGTGGCTGCTGCCAGGGTCTAGGCTCTACACTTGGCCCCTGCTGCTGGAAGAATCATAAATAGAACAGAAAAACAACTTGGCTCCTGACTTGCAGGAATATCAGAATTGTTTTTGTAGGCAAATTGTTTTGGAGCTGTTTGGGGCACAGACACAGTTGATGGGCTGAGGGGGGTGTCAGTACCCACGGGAAGGTGACCCTAGAATGATGGTCACCACAGAGCAGATGGAGAATCCCCAGCCTGGGGACAGAGGGACCCCCCCAGGAAAGTCCAGAGAGAGTCTGGCCTCACGTGGTGAGAGAGAAGGATGGAGTCAGAGGAGAGGAAGTTGGCACCACTGGGCAGAGATATGTCACCTTTTGAATAATAAAAACAATTGTGAGATCTACCTTGTGTTGCCTTGACTGCATTTAGAGATCTCCTGGGTCTAGAATATCATGAGCATGAGTAGGGCCAAACATGTTCTGAGTAAGGGAAGTATTTATAGAGGTTCAGGGCTGGGTAATTGTATGTTTGTTTGTTTTTTAAAAACTCTTATACATGGAATATTTATTCAGCCTTAAAAAGAAGGGAATCTGACACACACTATAACACGAATGAGCCTTGAGGACATTACGCTAGGTGAAACAAGCTAGTCACAAAAAGACAATTATTATATGATTCCACCTGCATGAAGTTCCTAAAGCGGTCAAGTTTATAAAAGCAGTAAATAGAATGATATGGGGAGCTAGTGTTTAACAGGACCAGAGTTTCAGTTTGAGAAGATGCAAAGGGTTCTGGAAACAGAGGGTTGCATAGCGCCGTGAATGTAACTTAACACTAGTGAACTGTACACTTGAAAATGGCTAAGATGGTAAATTTTATATTATGTTTATTTTACCACAATTTAAAAATGTTTTAAAAATTGGGTCAAAAAAAAAATACTCCAAAGCAGCGTGTCCCCCCCTCGGCACTGTCGGGCTGGCTAGTTCTCTGTTGCGGGGCCCCCTGTGCGGTGTTGGAGGCCAGCAGCTTCCCAGTGGTCTTCTGCCCACGAGATGCTGGCAGCACCCCACCCAGTGGGACAACCAGAGTATCTCCAGACACTGACAAACGTCCCCTGAGGGGAAAACTCCCCCCAGTAGAGAACCACGACTCCATAGGATTGATGAGAAAGAGGATTAAATGAAACGATGTCATAGTTCCTGATAAGTAGTAGCAGTTTCAATAAATACTGCTTCCCAATGGAATGTCATCTCCACTGTGTCATGGGAGAGGGCCACTAACATGCCCACCCCTCCTCTTCCCCGGACACTCAGCAGGTCTCTTCTTCCAGCTGGCGTCGAGCCCACCAGCAGAGACTAACTTGGAACACTGGGAGCTTGGAAGAGCAGGTGGACATTGTAGGGGAGGTGGATGTGGCGGGGGGAGGAGGACGGGGGACGGGAGGAGGATGCGGCAATGGCAGGGCTGGCCGAGATGATGGCAGTGATGGTGATGGTGGTGATGGTAATGGCCACTCATGCTGCCTTCCAGAGAAGGAAATGTTCGGCCCTCTGTGATGATTCCCTGCTTGTTTCTTAGCTGGCAGCGGGGGTGTGGGGGAGGGAACAGGTTGAGAAAATCCCATTCAGGTCAGTTGACTGTCTTCGCTTGTGTGTGTGACTGTTTGGCTGTCCTGAGATTTAGAGTGGGCCTCAGGCTGGAGTGCAGGACGCAGACACAAGTCACACCCCCGCTGCAAGACATGTTCTGCAGAGCCAGGACCAGCCGGGAACAGCCAGTGACCCGACACTGCAGACCCAACTTCCTCTTAGCAACATCAGCTTGTCACTTAGTCAGACCAAGTGTCTGCAGCTGAGGCAGGGAGAATAACTGAGAATCTTCCCCTGTGCCACAGTAGATATTTAATGAAAGTGATGGTGGAGAGCAAAGGTGAGCACTATAAGAAATTAGAGCTGCTGGCACCTCTGTCCCCAGGAGCAGGAGCGAGCCCTGCGGTGCCTCCTTCAGCAGCATTCCTCTGCAGCATGAAACAGCTGCAGCAGTGCCCAGAATACGTGCAGCTTCTCCAGATGCTCAGGGTGCATGAGAACCAGGTGCCTGGAGAGAGCACTGGGCAGGGAGTCAGGAAACCTGGATGACCGTACACAAATTGCCTGACTCCTCCAGGCCTCTCATCTATAAAAGAAGTGAGAGAGGTGGGGAGGGAGGGAGACTGACAGATGTCAAGTACGCCTCCAGATCCACCTTCGATGACGCTGTGAAATCAGGGTGTGCCAGCTGAAAGTCCAGCTGTCGGTGTGAAAGGCCAAAGACCTGCTTCTATTTCCCATGCCTTGGAGTTTGGAGTTCCAGGAGGCTGGCAGGGAGGGCCAGGAAGGATGTTTCACACCATAGGCTGGACCGTCTTAGCCCAGCAAAGGGAAAACAGTAGAGTGATCAGGAGTCGTGAGTTCTTGCCAAGAGCAACGGGACCAATGCCCAAGGGTGCCCACAGAAACTTCCATGTTGCTGCTTAGTCTGGGGTGTTGGGTGGAGAGCCCCCTCCCCTGGGAGTCAGTCCAGCAGTTGGGCGGGGGGCTGGATCAACCAAAACCCTTCCCAAGCCCTCCTGGTCACCAGGCCTTCTTGCACTTGAGAAGACTTGCAAAGTTCATGTCACAGGTCTTGGGGAGGCAGTTCACAGAAGGACAAACCCAAATGGCCAGTGAGCACAGGATAAAACATCCAGCTGTACTGGTAATCAGAGAAATGCAAATTACATCAATGGTGTACTCTTCTATGGCTTATCAGATTGAGAAAAATGAAGGAGTGACAAAATCTTTTGTTGGCACAAGTTTGAGGACTAATACCCAATCTTCAGTCTGTGATAATGTATTGTAGGGAAATAATTAAGAATGTGTAGAAAGATGTTCATAGCAGCTTTGTTTATAGTAATAAAAAAACTGGAAACATCGCCAGATTGGGTATGTATATCATGGCTCATCTACACAATAAAATATGCTGTAGCCATTAAAAGTGATGCTTTATAATTGTATCTGTCGAATGGAAAGATGTTCGCAATATGAGTATCCAGCACAGTGGCATAGTATGTTTCTACTTTGTGGATTCATGTGCACATACACACAGGAAAAATCTAGAAGGAAAAAAGCCAACGTGTTAATCTTGTATTTATGTGTTCTTTTATCCCCTTTATTTTTGTTTATTTCTTTTGTCTCAGTATGTATGTGGGTCCTGCCTAATAAGCAGAATTAGAAAAACAAAAATATATTTTTAACAAAAAGTACTTCCCAGAACCTGTCCTTGATCTGTGTTAGACAGTTTCTGGGAGGCCAGATCAGGGGAAAGGCCCCAAGAAATCCTCTGGCTGCAGGCCTGGTGGTTGGCAAAAGGTAGGTCCGGGGTGAGAGACTGATCTCAATCTGCCATCCGCTGTGTCACCATCTATTTGTGGAGAGTGGCAGCTCAGCACCCTCCCCAGGTCAGGTGTTGGCTGCTGGGGAGAAGTTGTCCGTGGACGGAAGAGAGCCCCAAGGGGTGGCAGCAGGCAGGAGGCCGGGCCACCCTGCAGGAGGGAGGCTCCCATCTCTTCTGAGCGTGTCCTGGCAGAGAAGGAAGAAGGGATGTAAAGAGAGGAAGCTGTGAGCCCCCATCTGCCTGGGCCAGACTGAGATGCAGCCCACATTGGTCTTAGTGGAAAGTAGTTATGGGTTGGAGGAAGACCTATCGTAAGACAAAAGGTGGGAAGTCAACTTGCACCAGCTGAGCCTGCCCAATGAGTTGTCTTCTGGGAGGAGACTGAGCTGCACCAAGCATGGGCTTTGCAGGGCAGCAGGACAGAGTTAGAGGACCATGGCTCTGAGACAGAGGCTGACAGGATATGGGTCAGTTCATCCTTGAACTCCATTTTCCCATCATCCATCAGGTGATGCCTGGGGGCCACCAAGGCCTTCTTCTCCCCTGACACCGTAAGCAACTTCGTATGAAAGGCACAGCTGCAGCTTTTGCCAGCTCCTGCTCCATGAAGTCTCTAAGTGTCTGGGGCTTGAAATGGTGGGAGTGATCCTTTCTTTCTCTCATCGTGGCTTTTCTTGCCTTCATGAACTCCATGGTTCTCTCCTCCTCTTCCCCTGTGCTCTAGTGCCCCCAGCTTGGCTGTCATTGCTTTTTAATAGTTGTAAATTGGTTTATTTGTGGGAGACAGTGATGCTGGGGACCATCTGTTCTGCCATCTTGACTGGAAGCCAAAACTGACAATGTTGACTTCTATACAACCAAAAATATCCTGCTGAACCCCAAGGGCTTCACCTTCACTCCCTTGTGCTCCTGCCAGTCCCGGCCTGAGCCAGATGTCACCTACCTGCATCTGCTTCCTCACTGCCACCGCCTCCTGCATCCCGGCCACCATGCTGCAGGAACACTTCACCCACTGAACTCCAACTGCCATGTAGCCCAGGTCCCCGGCACGGATGGCTGCACCTAGCTTTGGGGTATAATTATTTTTTTCTAAAAAGATGATTGGTAAGGAGATCTTAACCCTTGACTGAATATTGTGAGCACCACACTCTCCCAAGTGAGCAAACTGTCCATCCCTATATAGGGATCCGAACCCGTGACCTTGGTGTTATAAGCACCACACTCTCCCAAGTGAGCCATGGGCCGGCCCTTGTGGTATAATTTGAAGTCAGGTAGTGTTATGCCTCTGCCTTTATTTTTTTTGTTCTAGATTGCTTTGGCTTTTCCAGGCTTTTTGTTGTTCCAAATGAATGTTAATGTTGTTTTTTCTATTTCTCTAAGAATGTCATTGCTATGTTGACAGGGATTGCCTTGAATCTGTAGATTGCTTTGGGTAGTATGGACATTATCACAATGTTAATTCTTTCAATCCATGAGCACGGAATGTCTTTCCATCTTCTCATGTCATCTTTAATTTCTTTCAGCAGTGATTTGTAGTTCTCATTAAAGAGATCTTTCACCTCCTTGGTTAAATAGATTCTTAGGTTTTGTTTTGGTGACTATTGTAAATGGGCTTGCTTTCTGGATTTATTTTTCTGCTAGTTATTGGAGTATAAAAACACTGCTGATTTTTGCATGTTGGTTTTGTATCCTGCAATTTTACTGAAATTGTTTATCAGGGCTAAGAGTTTATTTGTAGAGTCTTTAGTTTTTCCTGTATATAGTTTCACATCATCTGTAAACAGGGACAGTTTGACTTCATCTTTTCCAGTCTGGATGCCCTTTATTTCTTTCTCTTGCCTGATTGCTTTGGCTAGTACTTCTAACAGTATGTTAAATAGAGTGGCAATAGTGGGCATCCTCATCTTGTTCTTAAGGGGAAAGCTAAAAGCTTTTCAATATGATGTTGGAGGTGGATTTGTCATGTATGGCTTTTATTGTGTTGAAATATTTTCCTTCATTACCTAATTTGCTGAGAATCTTTATCATGAAGGGATGCTGAATTTTGTCAAATACTTTCTCTGCATCTGCTGAGATTATCATATGGTTTTTGTCCTTGATTTTGTTGATGAGGGGTATTATGTTTATTGACTTGTGCATGTTGAATCATCCTTGTATCTCTTAGATAAATCCCGTTTTATCATGGTGTATAATTTTTTTGATGTGTTTCTGTATTGTTTGTTAATATTTTTTTGAGGATTTTTGCATCTGTGTTCATCAAAGATATTGGCCTATAGTTTTCTTTTTTTGTTGTATCTTTGCCTGGTTTTAGTATCAGGGTGATGCTGGCCTCATAGAATGAGTTTGGGAAAATGGCCTCTGTTTCAAGTTTTTGGACAGTTTGGAGAAAATTGGTATTAATTCCTCTTCAAAGGTCTGGTAGAATTCACCAGTAAAGCCATCCGGTCCTAGGCTTTTCTTTGTTGAAAAAATGCTGATTATTGCTTTAACCTTGATGCTTGCTATTGGTCTATTCACATTTTCTGTTTCTTCTTGGTTCAAGCTTTGCAGTTTGTATGTGTCCAGAAATTTATCCATTTTCTCCAGGTTTTAAAATTTGTTCGTGTGTAATTGTTTACAATAGTTTCTAATGATTCTTTGTATTTCTGTGGTTTCAGTTGTAATGTCTCCTTTTTAATTTCTGATTTTTATTTGGGTCTTCTCTCTTTTTTTAATTAGCCTAGCTAATGGTTTGTCTTTTTTGTTTATCGTCTCAAAAAACCAACTTTTTGTTTCATTGATCTTTTGTATTATTTGGGGGTCTCTATTTCATTTAGCTCTGCTCTGATCTTAATATTTATTTCTGCCTACTGATTTCAGGATTGGATTGCTCTTCTTTTTCTAATTCTTTAAGGTGTAGCATTAGGTTGTTTATTTGGAATCTCTCTCTTTTGATGTAAGTGGTTATTGCAATAAACTTCCCTCTTAGTACTGCTTTTGCAGTATCCCACAGGTTTTTGTATGCCTTTTTTTCATTAGTTTCAAGAAATTTTTTGATTTCTTGTTTAATTTCTTCTCGGACCCATAGGTTGTTCAGGAGCGTGTTGCTTAATTTCTGTGTATTTGTATAGTTTCCAGAATTTCGCTTATCGATTTCTAGTTTTAATCTGTTGTGGTTTGAAAAGATATTAGAAATGATTTTGATTTTTTAAAATTTGCTGAGACTTGATTTGTGACCTAACATGTGGTCTATCCTGGAGAATGTTCCGTGTGCCAATGAGAAAAATGTATATTCTGTAGTTGTTGAATGAAATGTTCTGTAGATGTCTACCAAGTCCAGTTGGCCCAAAGTGCAGTTCATACGGAGTCATCTGATGAATTTTGGGGGAATGTGTCTGTCCTACCAGGCAGGCACCTGTGCTTGTCTGGCACCACTGGCCACTGGGGGATCAGTCTGTCTGTTGTGGCCACACATCTAAGCTCCTTTCTGTGATCCTGTCTTTATTCAGACATTCATTCACAAGTAGTGTTTGCAAGTTCTAGATACTGGGATCAAAACAAAAACCCTGACCTCACAGAGCTGACATTTGAGTGAAGATGGGCAGAGAAGCAGAAAACAAGGAAATAAATACGTGCATAGCATGTCAGGGGTGCTGAGGGCTATGGAGAAAAATAAAGCCAGGTGGGGGTGGAGAGTGACGGTCGAGGAGGGGAGAGCTGCTTTCAGTGGGGATCGGGAGGCCTCTCTGAGAAGGTGAAAGCTGAGCAGAGAGACCTAAGGAGAGTGAAGGAGTGAGCCCGGCAGAAGGATGGAACAGGTGCAAAGGCCCTGTGAGTGGCCTGTGCTGGGTGTGCAAAAAACAGCAAGCAAGGTAGAGTACAGGGGTTTGTGGGGCAGTGGTGAGGACTGTGGATTTCATTTTGAGAGAGTGGGGAAGCCACTCAATATGGGGGGTTGAGCAGAGAAATGATGGGATGTACTTAGATACTTATAATCTCTCTCTCTCCACACACACACATGCACTCACACATATTCCGTAGCTTCGTTTTCTCTAAAGAACCTTGACTAACACAGGCACCCTCCACAGGTATCTGGAATCAGGCGTGGGCACGATTTGAAACCTTGAAAATCTGAGTGATACTAACTGCAGATTTTCCGAGCACGCTCAGTGGCCAAGCACCATGGCTCTTCAGATATTCCCTCATTTCAGTTCACAGCACCATCACGCGGCGGTGCTCAGGATGGCTGGGCCTGGCCAGGGTCACAGGGACATCAGGTGGTGGAGCAGCCCCAACAGTCTCTGCTCTGACACCCGCAACCACGTCTCATCGTGTGTACATTTCAGAGCATCCTTTTCCTGACAAGGGTTTCAGAGGCTGTGCTGGCAACTTGACTTTCTCAGTCTGCCCAGCTTAGGGCCTGGGATCTAAGATGTCACTGGAGGTACTAGGACACCTCCTTATAACACTCTGTGCCTGGAGGGGGCTTGTTCTAAGGCCCAGGGCTGGGCTGGCATAGCCCTGGGTCTTGCTGCTGGGAGGGGCAGTGGTGGGGTTGGTGGTCACCTCAGCAGCCAGCCTGGCTGGGTTAAGTCCAGCTCTGGTGCTTCCTTGCTACATGGCCTTGGGCAAGACACCTGCCCTCTCTGTGCCCTGTTTGGCCATCTGTAAAATGGGATGTTATAGTAGCCTCCTGATCTGGTTGGTGTGAGGTTTCAATGGGCTAAAACTTGTGAACCCGTAAGAGCAGCGTCCACCACACACGAAGTTCCACGTAAGTATTGGCTTTCCCTCGTTACTCTTTTTAAAAAATTTTTTTAGGTGTCTTTTTTATTTTCTAAATGAATTTATTTATTTTATTTTATTTTATTTTTTAATTTTATTTTGTCGATATACATTGTTGTTGATTATTGTTGCCCCTTACCAAAACCTCCCTCCCTCCTCCCTCTCCTCCCTCCCCCCCAACAATGTCCTTTCTGTTTGCTTGTCGTATCAACTTCAAGTAATTGTGGTTGTTATATCTTCTTCCCCCCAAGGTTTTTTTTTTGTGTGTGTGTGTGTGTGTGTGTGGGATCATGCAGGATTTTGATTAGCTCACAGTAGCACTGGCATCGCTGTTTCTGACACCTTGATTAATGTCTTCCTTAGCTTCTTGGGGTCTGGATAGTAGCGAGGCCACAACTGTAGGTAGTCTGGAAAACAGCTCAACACATATATAAATAATTGTTATCCTGCCCCATAACCAAGATTCAAAATATCAAATAACCATGAGAAAAGAGGGAACTCAGAGAAGTGCATGCCCTGCTAGCCTCATGCATATCTACCTTCTGTGAGGCAAGTGTACTCCTGTTTCTGGGAATTCAGCCAGCAAGTCTGCCTGGCATACTTCCCCTAAGGCTGAGGTCTGCTCCAGCCCCAGGAGAAAAAGAATCGAATACGGGGGTCCTGCTGTTTCAGAACAGTGTAGTATTTTGATCTTTGTCCACTCAGATGGCTGAAGAGATGGGTCAGGGAGAGAGGGGAAAACATTCCAAAGTCAAGTAGGGATGTGGGGGGGGAGCTCCCCTCCCCACCTCCATGTACCCCGTGCTGGCCTGTCCATCCCCTGCCCTTGGATCCTCCCCCAAAGCCTCCCAGTCTCTCCTCTCAAATCCTCTGTGAGCTTTCCCTAGACCTCTATTATGACTTTCCACTTTCTATCCAGAAGCATCAATACCGTGAATGTGTCCTGATGCCTCTCCCGTTAGACCTGAGCTCCTTGACGCCAGGGCTGCGTTTCCCTCTGTCTGTTTTTCCTTCCTTCTTCCCTTTCCTTTCATAACCTTCATGACACCTGGCAAAAGCCATCCTTGATTTGTTAAATGCACAATTAAAGGAAGACATTTGATAACTAAATGACTCCTTAGTAACTAAGATTAGGTTTGTTTTAGGAGGTTACTGTCTTACTCTGCTCAGGCTCCATAATAAAATGCCATAGACTCTGTGGCTTAAACAACAGACATTTATTTTTTCACAGTTCCAGGGACTGGAAGTCTGAGATCAGGGTGCAAGAATGGTCAGGTTCTGGTGAGGCCCCCTTCCTGGTTTGCAGATGGCCGTTTTCCTGTTGTGTCCACACATAGCAGAGACAGAGACACAAAAAAAGACAGAGAAGGGGAGACTCTCTGGTATATCTTCTTATACAGGCACTAATCCCAACAGGAGGGCCCCACCCTCATGACCTCATCTAACTCTAATTACTTCCCAAAGGTCCCATCTCCAAATACCCTCACACTGGGGATTAGCAGCTACCTGGTTAGCAGAGCATTTCAGTCTCTAGTTAGCAAAGCATTTCAGTCTAAAGCAGTGGTTCTCACTGGGGGGACTTTGTCCTCCTCAACCCAGGGGACAGGTGACATTTTTGGTTGTCATGCTGGGTGAAGGGCACTACTGGCATCTCATGAGTAGAGGGCAGGGATGCAAATAAACATCCTACAGTGCACAGGACAGTGCCCACAACAGAGAGTTATCTGCCTCAGATGTCAGTAGTGACAAGGTTGATACACCCTGGTCTAAAGTAAGATCCTGCAGGAGAGAAGAGGGACCCCACAGTCAGACTACCCCAGGCCCAGAGTCCTGCAGTCTGCCTCACGGGCCTTTTTGGATTGCATTAGCCGCAACACCCTCCCCCATTCAGCTGGGCCATGTCTGCCTGGCTGACTCTCTCTGTCCAGCTCCTGTCATTTTTCTGTGCTTTGTGAGCTACGAGAACCCATCAAGTGAGTGTATCTTATCACGATGGCTCTACCGAGAGGTGCTGCTGCTTATTTAGAGCAGATAAATCCCCCAGTGTTCCTGGGTCCATTGTCCCTTCATCAAATGCAGGTGATAGCATCTGCCCTTTGACCTCAAGCAATGTCACATGAAGAAGCTCAAAGTGCAGTTTCCTCCACTACCACACACAGGAGCTATTTTTATTTGTTTCCTTGTCCAAATCCTGGAAATGCAGACACACAGATCAGGTGTGCACCAGGCTTACAAATCCCACGAACTGATGAATTTTGCCTGTTTAATCCACATGTCTGACAGCCACCTAGACTGGCACTGTTTATGTTTTAACTGAGCAGTGACTCCCAGCAGCTCTCAGTGGCTCCTCCAACTCAGAGGCTCCAGCCAAGGAGTCTCCTGTTGTCCCATCTTCCCCATCCTCCAAGCTCGTTTTGTGGTAAATGTCAAGGGCAGGGAGTCAGGACCTCCAGGAGCTAGGGGCCACTCAGGATTAAGGGGCAGCCTCTAAGAGGCCAGCCCAAACCACAGAGCCAAGAATCGTGGTCCCAATCCCTGCTCTCTTGTTCATTGCCAGTGAGACCTGAGAGCCCTGACCCACTCTCAGCCTCAGCCTTCTTGTCTCTGAGAGTGGGTAGCCCCAGATCAAGAATGAAGATCCCCAAATGCCCTCGGGCTACAAAACCCATTAGGTCAGTGCATCTTGTCATGATGCCTCCACCAAGCACCATCCTTTCAAAGTCCCCACCTCTGCTGGGCTTGTGTGGGGCATGTTTCACTCAAGCCCATTTCTTCTCTCCACAGAGAACTGTGAGGTGACATTTTTCTAAAATCAAGACTTTGTAAAAAATGTCGAGACTAATCTCAAGGCACAAAGAACATTGTGGAAATCAGAATTGACTAGTGGAGTTGTAACCAGCAAAGACTGGATTTAGACACAGGCGCCTTGGGCTTGGGTTGTTTGGTTTGTTTTTTCCAGTTAACACAGCTCACTGAAGACATGGATTTCCAGGAAGTTTCTCTAGCTAAATAATGACCTCTT
Organism: Cynocephalus volans; assembly: GCF_027409185.1. Taxonomy (NCBI): domain Eukaryota; kingdom Metazoa; phylum Chordata; class Mammalia; order Dermoptera; family Cynocephalidae; genus Cynocephalus; species Cynocephalus volans. Next base: position 10,346,203 of record NC_084467.1, on the reverse strand, counting down.
AAGAGCTTAAAGGCTGTTAGTAATCTTTTGTCTTTAGAAACTGCTTGTGTGTCCTGCAGTTGATTGAGGTTCATCTTCTTTATTGCTATAACATCTTTGGCCAGGATGGGCTAAAAGGAGGCAGGTCATTTGAATTTTTTTTTTTTTTTCATTTTTCCATTGAAGAAATCAGTGTCAGCAAGGGATCCCCAATATAACTGTGTCTTAAAGCTCTCCTGTTTTATTCAAGTGCATATAAAATGCTCAGAAGAAGTAGACAGAAGTTTGCCTTCCTTAAGGAAAAGAAACAGTAAAAACTGTAGTCAAGTGTGAACTGGGGCAGCCTGCAGAGCCTGGTCCAGCTACTTCCTTGGGTCGATAAAGCAGGCACTGATTCAGGGAAAGGAGGGAATGTGGAGTCTGGTTGCAGGATTGCTATGCAATTAGCAGGGCTGCTCTTTGTAGGACAGAAGCCAGCTAATTAGTGAGGTGTGAAGGAATCATCCCTACTTTTGTTACTGGAGGAGAGGGTTTGGGGAGGTCGAATAGCCAACCTCAATCCACTCCGTCCTCTACCAGGTTCTTGACTCCACAGAAAAGAATCCAAGAGCAGAGTCAGAGTAGAAAGCAAAACCAGGTTTAACGCAGGGAAAGAAATATACACTTCACAGACAATGTGAGGGCTGGCGAGAGAGAGAGTGAGCAGCAGCCCTGCCTTCTTCCTGGATTCCACCTTTATAGTTTGGCTGTCTATATATATGAATATTCAATTAAGGGGTGGGTCCCATATGTAACATAGCCTTGCACATGCCAAGTTGGTCTCTTTGGAGCATGCTCCTTGGTCAAATTCCAGCATAAACACTTAAAATATGCTAGGTGCTCTCTAGCACCTTCAGTGGAAGGTCATTCATAGGGTAAACTTCTTCCTACTGAGCATGCTCAGCCACTGGAATTACATAAGTCTGCCTCCTGCTGTCTCAATCTCCACATGTTGGTGCCAAAAATAGGTGCAACAAGCAACAGTAGCTCAGGACTGAGGAGGGGCCTGAGTCCTAGGGGAGTGGTTTGAGACCCAGGGGAGTGTCCTGAAACCTGAACCCAGGGAAACCAAGCACCTCCTATTTCATTGCCAGATAATGATGGAAATCAGTTGAAGGGCAGCTCTTTGAAACCCAAAAGCACTGAAAAAAGAGAGCAAGTGAAGGTTTTTCTGAGAGTTGAAAGGAAGCCAAGGTAGGCAGAGATTGAACGCAGTTGAGCTTAATGTCAGAATGGTGTCCGCACATCTCTCCAGTTCCTCCCATTGGAAAAAGTGCACCTTATTAGTCAAAGGGTAAGAGTAAGCCTCCAGAGCCAAATGCCTGGGTTCAGATTTTAGCTTCACCTCTGTGAAGCTGTGCTGCAGAAAGCACGCTATGTAAATTCTCTGTGCTTCTTATCCATAAAATGGACATGATAATAGTTCCTACCTCATAAGCTGGTTGTGAAAATTAAGAGTTAATACGTACGTAGCACTTAGAAAAGCATCTGCACCATAGTACCTGTAAGTGCAATGCAATTCCTAGTTACTACTATAGTACTTTGTTTTTCTCTACTCTTCCATATTAAAAACAGAAGATCTGAGCTCTACTTGGACTCTAATATTATGCATTCTCTTCTATCTCCTACATACATAGGTTTGTAAAATCACCGCAGTCATTTGAGTTTCTGCATAGTTCATATTGTGTTAGTCAGGGAGGGTAGATGATGCTTGGTGACAGTCCTTCGTGGCTTAACATGACACAAGTCTGCATCTTTGGCTCATGTCCAATGAGGGTTGATAGTGGGGATGGGGGGCTTTGTTCATCGTACTTGGTCAGAGGCCTTGGTTCTCAGCGGCTTCATCTCAACCCATGCCCACCGCCCCACGTTCCCCAGTTCAACTTATACTCAGCTCTGCTTTGCTCACTCTCCTGCTCCTGGCTGCACCTGGTTCCCCAAATGTGGAGCCTTCCCCAGCTTATCTTCTCCGCCTGGAATGGTCTTTCCATGGCTGGTTCCATCTCATCCTTTAGAACTGAGCTAAAGTCATACCTCCTGGCCAACTCATCTAAAGACAGTTCTTTTCTCCTTTTTTATTGTGGTAAAACATATATAACATAATAATTTCCACTTTATGCATTTTTAAATATATGGTTGTGTGGAATTAATTACACTCACCATGCTGTGTAACCACCACCTCCACCTATTTCCAAAACTTTTTGACATCCTAAACATAAACTCTGTACCCATTAAGCAAAAACTTATTATTCTTTTCCTGCCGTTTCTTGTAACCTCTGGTATACTTCTATCTCTGAAAATTGTTTTTCTCTTTAATTTATGTTTTTTAAATTGACTCATGATAATTGTGTATATTTATGCAGTACCATATGAGGTTTGGGTGCGTTTATATTGAGTGCAGGGTGTTTAACATATCCATCACCTCAGATGTTTGTCACCTTAAAGTTGGTCCTTTGTTCCAGACGTTCCGCACCGTCTCACCCTGATTTTTCATCCTAAACATTTCGTGCATCTCTTGATTTAATCACTTATTGTCTAAAATGTGAGCTGTGGAAAGGCAGGGCTCTGTGTAGCTCACTGCCGTGTCCCCAGGGCCTAGCACGTGCTAAGTACTCAGAAGATGTTTGCGGAATCAGTGCATGCCTGTCTATCTTCTCCCACTGGAATTTGCACTCTCTGAAGTTGGGGGCCTCGTTCACCTTGTTTATTGCCAATCCCCAGGCACAGATGAAGTACTCGAGACCTAGTTGTTGAATGAATACACGAGCATCTGGAGAGCCACCTGCGTGGGGCTCAGTGTCTCACGCCTCAGGCCAGTCTCCCTTAGGCTCATGTGAGTAGATGGAGGGTGTAGAATTCACCCACCTGCGATTCTCATAGCTGCCCCTACTTCACCTGATGGAGATGGGGTTCCCCATGAGAAACAGCTTAGTGATAGGGGACAGTCATTGGGAAGTATCTCTAAAATGTTATAAGGCCATTGCACTAGGAACCACGTCCCTCACCACCAGCAACCATCTACTTCTGTGGGTACTGCCTGATGGCAGCCATAGGAAGAAGGCAAAAGCTTCTCGTGTTTCCATCTCCTGCACCCCGGGCTCCCTTCTTCTTGGTCTTCCTCTCCTTTCTCTTCCTTTTGAAGGCATGGTGGCTACAAGCCAGATCTATGGAGCCAGACTGCTTGAGTTTGAATCCAGGCTGGGCCACTTACTAGCTGTGCAGCTTTGGGCAAGTTGCTTTACCTCTCTGAGCCTGTTTCCCCATCTGAAAAATGAGGATGATATTGGGACCTACCTGTGGAGTTGTAAGGATTAAATAAATTAGTATGTGCCCAGTGCTTAGTACAGTGCCTGGCCCATGGTCAGTGTAGTGGATTGGATTATGTCCCCCAAAACTCCCTGAAGCTTAAATTGTGTCCCCCAAGTTTTATGTATTAGAAACTTAGCCCCCACTGTGACTTAAGAGGGTGGGAAATCCTATTATGGTCATTGAAAGGTGGAGCCTTGAAGAAGTGATTGGATTGTAGGATGTTGCAGTAGTGAATGGATTAAAAATGGTGGTCAGGGGCGTGGTTCTGAGGGCTTTAAAAGAAAAGGAGAGTCTGTCTGTCTCTCTCTGCTCTCTCTGCTTCCACCGTCTTGCAATGGGAGACCCCTGTGTCACTGTCACCACCACCAGATGGACTTTCAACTTCCCAGCCTTAGAAACTGTAAGCAATAAATTTCATTTTCTTTATAAATCACGCTGTTTCAACTATTTTGTTATAAGCAACAGAAACAGACTCATACAGTCAGTCCTATGTGTCATTTGTTGTTGTTGTTGTTGTTGCTATAGAACACTTAGCACACAGTTGTGACTTTTTTCTAGAGTGTTCGAAACTTTTTAAGCTTATCAAACTCTCTTCAAGTGAAATCTTAAATTCAACCCCAATATATAAAACAGAGTTTGAAAGGGCTCCTCTGATCATATTAGAGTGAGTATCCCAGAGGTTCTCAAACCCTTCACATGCCTCTTCAGACAACTAGAAAATAATGCTTCTTAAAGTGTGCCTCAGACCAGCAGCATAAGAGTCACATGGTTATTAAAAATGCAGATTTGGGGGAGCCCACCCCAGACCTGCAGAAGCAGATTCTCCAGCATTGCAGCACAATCTTAAGGGGATTCTAAAGCACATGGAAGCTTCACCCAAGCTCGCAAGCACCAAGTACTATTTGGAGACCACCTTCAGATATGTCCTTATTTTCTCTTTTGCTGTCAAGGGAGACCTTTTTAGGGTAGCGGGACTCCTGCAAGTCTGTGCTAATCCTCTGTTCACTGCCCCAAGGACAGTGCAGAGGAGGACGGCATCCAACATGGGAAATGGCCCCACACCCTGAGGGTCATCCACTGGTGGCACCGCCCCATCCCACAGCAGAAGCTGCCCCTTGTCCCCGCCCCCATGGCTGTCTATTACCCAGGTAGGATTAAGGGTACAGACATCCGAACCCTGAACAGATGAGGGCACCTTCCATCCCACTCTGAGTAATTCACAATCAAAAGAGACGAAACCTTAAAATAGGTCAAGGAGGACCAGTACATTCTGATTTATTTTTTTATGGTGATTACTGAGTCTTTTTTTTTTTTAAGTCTAAATTTTATTTATCTGGCTATTTTCCCCATTTACATTTGGGGGGATGCTCCTGCCTTGCTGGCTTTCTAAGCGCTGCCTTGTCTGCAGCCTAACCCGCCCTCTTCTTCTGCCTCCTTTGCTCAGGCCTGGACGAGATCCAGTGCTCCCTGCCCATGGGGAACAGGAGGATCTCCCTGCGCGAGCTGTCGGAGGCCAGCTTCAGCGAGTGCAAGTTCAGCCTGTCGCTCACAGACCTGTTCATCATCATCTTCTCAGGCGTGGCTGTCTCCATCGCCGCCATCGTCTCCAGCTTCTTCCTGGCCACCGTGGTGCAGTGTTTCCAGAGGTGCACCCCCAACAAGGACACGGAGGACGAGGACGAGGATGAGGACGACTGAGCCACCTCCTCCTGTTCCTCACTGTCCAGCACTGAGCCAGGGGCTCCTCTGCAAGAAGAGAGGGAGATGCCAAAAACAGGAAAGCAGTGGCCACCATCAGGGACCAGAACAGAGCCTGATCCGTGTGCTGGACTCTGGGCGCACCCGATGGGACCGCCAAGCTCAGAGTGTGGGATCAGCAGAGCAGAGCAGCCCAGGAAGGTTGGAGGGAACCATTCCTGGAGCAGAAGCTGCCTCCCAGGCTGTGGTGTGGCGAGGGAGGATGAGCGAGTCAGGTTTCACGGCTGATGGTTACAGCTTCACAAGGAGATGTGAAGACTTGCAGCTTTCGACAGCAAAGATGGGTTTGTGCCGTTCTCTCTCTGACCCGGACTGAGCGACCATGAAACATCACCTTCCTCCCAAGAGACAGCAGCTGAAACAGAGGAGACCCAAGTTCAGATCACTCTTTGCAGGACCAGGAGTTCCGCTCTTCATATCATAGACCTCAGCAACCTTGGGATGTTACACAGACAATGAATAAACCCATGAACAAGAGACTAAATGTTTGTGTCGTCCCCCCAAAATTCATATGTTGAAACCTAATCCCCAATGTGATCGTATTTGGAGGTGGGGTCTTGGGAGGTAATTAGGTTTGGATGAGGTCATGAGGGTGGGGCCTGCGTAAGTGAAATCAGTGCCCTCATAAGGGAGTTCGTCCCCAGAGAGCTCCTTTGTCTCTGGCACTAGGTAAGAACACCACGAACAGTTAGCTGTTCATGACCCAGAACGTGGGCCCTCAACAGAACCCAGTGCTGGCATCCCCATCTCAGACTTCCGGTCTGCTAAACCGTGAGAAATAAATGTCTGTTGTTTATAAGCCACTCAGTCCATGATATTCTGTTATATCAGCCGGAACGCACCACACACTAAGACACCATGTTTAGCTAAAATGGCACCAAAAAAAAAAAAGGCTAAGAAGTCGTCAAAGGGTGTTTGTGGTTATGTTTCGGTGGGTGGGCTGGGAAACTTCTGTTGACATAAGTGAAGACCTGATTCTTGTCCTAAGAGGTCACAGTGGGTAGAGGGAGGACAGTGGCTGTGTCCCATTGTGAAGGTCTCTTTGCTCAGAGTTGTTCTTCCCTCTGAAGTGCAGTCAGATTGTTTACCTTCCCCCACCCGCTCCTGAGTCCCTCCTCAGTCAAATGATGCTGAGCTGACTCTCTGCTGGTGCAGTTTTGGGCTCTTCATCTCCAGAACTTTCCATAAACTTTCCTGGACCAGGATTCCAATTAGCAGGTTACATTGAACCACCAATATGTTAAAACGAACCAAAAAAATACCCACTGGGACTTCACCTCTGAAAAAAATCTCATCAGTGGTCATAGGGTGTGGGTGACATTTCTTTGAAGAACAGGCTGTGACAGGCAGTGTTTTCCAGGAAGTGGAATGGGACACTGTGGTTCAGAGACAACATGAAACAAGCAAGTCACACGCCCCAGCGGTTTGAAGCAAGATGTCTGTGTGAGCCGCACTGGTCGGAGCAGGGGGCTGAGACCTGGACGAGAGCTCACGAGAAGTTCCTGCGATGTTTTGGAGAAAGTCACTTCTGCATTGATTCTCGTGATATGTTCCTTATGTTTCCTTCCTCCATTGCTCCCTTTCATCTCTGCTTCCATGAGTGAGTACTGAGTCTTGCTAAGTGCCATGTGCTGGCCCAGGCACGGTGGACATGCACTGATGAGAAAGACAGGGTCCTGCTCTGCCGGGCCTTGCATTGTTACGGGTAGAAAATAAAATCAACAGGGAAACAAAGTGCCACTGCAGGTTTTAAGAAGCTCCACGACGAAAGTAAATGAGATCCTTGGCCTGGGCTCTAAACTCCTTTTTAGTGACCTCTAGAGACCTTGAGGGTCAAGCAAAATGGAACCCTCTACAGTGAAACCTCCCCAGAGAAAACCCCTGTGGGTTTCATTTGTCTGCAACTAACAAGGCAGCTGTGTTCTTTAAGTCCCCAGACTAACAAACACACATCCAAACCTTAAGTTGCTTTTTCACAAGACAATCTTTTAAAAAAATAAAAAAGAGCACTGTTCCCCGCTGCTCACAAACGTGGTCTATTTTTTATAAACATCGCTTTCCAGCATGTAAGTGAGTTATGTTTTGGCCTTGGAAAAAATACAACACACCTTTTTGGTAAAATTTCACACCCATTAGTCATGAGCTCATTTGCTCTGGATTCCACTGGAACCAAGCTGGGATTTGGTATTCCGGAATCATTCTTTCAGAGCCTGACACTCAGCACAGAACCCTCATCCCCATCCAAGCCTGTGACCGTGAAGAATTACAGAGTGAAGCCAGCCCGTGTCAACCGGTCTCCAGAGGAGCCGTCAATGGAGCGTCCAGTGTGTCCTCACAGCTGAGTGGCCTTGGTCATGCTGTGGACCCTCTCAGGGCTGCAGGTCCTCGTCTGTGGAACACAGTGAGCCTGGCTCCTTGTCAGTGGATGAGAGCACAAGGAAGTAGTGGGACGAGTGGCTGGAGGCGTGGGTGTCTTCCCTCCTCCTGCAGAATCCCAGCGGTGCTTTCTGGAGTACTCACGGGTGCGTGGAGGAGAGGCAGTTTCCAGAGAATTACAGAATTAGAGCCCAAATCCCGGCACCAGGTAACAGGAGTCCTCAGTTCCCACCCTGACTGTGTCATAATTAGTCCCCAGCTCCACAGCAACTGGCCTGAAGGCCCAGCACTCTTACGTTCACAGATCTGTGTCAATGTCGAGATCTGCGTAAATTTTACATGTGTGACCACACATCCCCAGAGTCCTCTCACCTAGGAATACAAATGGGGCCACCGAACACCCAGATTATGTTGTCCTTTCTGTCGCAACTGCCTGAGTGCAAGATTTCACCCCAGTAAGAGTCATCTTCCTGACCCCCAACCCACAGACACTGAGTATTTGTGGGGATGGGAGAGCCTTTCTCTGGGGCTCCGAGCCCAGTCTCACTGGTGTCCTCTGAGCATCTGTCCTGTCTGCTGAGGGCTCACCTTCACCCTGGGCAGTGTGGCCTCCACTGGCCCTGCTGAGGGGCCCCTCCTCAAGCCAGCTTGACTTGCTTCTCAGTTGTGCCCAGAGCCTAGACCTCCCTTGAGCCTGGCAGGAGCCTGATGAGTATGTGTGAAGTGAATGGATGGACAGAGGGACAGGTGGGTGGGTGGGTCAGTGTGTAGAGGGATGGATGGATGGGTGGGTGGGAGTGTAGAGGGATGGATGGATGGGTGGGAGTGTAGAGGGATGGATGGGTGGTTGGGTAGGTGGGTGTGTAGAGGGATGGATGGATGAGTGGGTGAGTGGGTAGGTGGACAGGTAGGGGGGTATTTGGATGGTTGGTAAATTTCCTACCCTCTACAATAATTTGTAAGGCACACATACCATGTGAGGAACATGCTAGAGGGTGGATTCACAAGACTCATTGAGACACTAAAGAAAAAAATCCCTCTTTGCCTTCCAGAGGACACAGTTCTGTGCCCAGGGCTACAGCCAAGTTAGGAACCATTGGTGATGTTTCCTTCCTCAGCAGTCGGCCACCTCTGTCACAGCTCAGCCTGCCAGTCACAGATGCAAACCCCACACTTTGCACCTGCCTTTCCTCTGCGAGCCCAGGAGCACGAGGCTCTCGGCCAGATCTCCACGTCCAGTGCAGCAGAGACGTTGCCTCCTCTCCTCTCTGTGCCTTCCCTGCCTCCTGGGCACCCCGACTCTGGCATGGGACACTGGTTACTGAGTGATTTCCTTTCATGACCATCTGACCCCTAATTAATTCTGTTAATTACTTGGAGGGGCTTTCTGTACAAAAGGGCTTAAAACCCAGGGACCGCAGGGCGGGGATGCTCTTCACCCATCTTTGTCTACCACCTGCCTCTAGAGGGAGGACACTGCACTGTTCAGGTTAGTCCATTTCCCAAAGACTTGCTCTCTCGTGGACCCTGAGCCATGACTGAGGTCAGTCTGTCATTTTGATGGGTTCCCTCCAAGAGCTTATTCTCTCACTAATCCCAAATCTTCTAAAGCTCCTGATTTCGTGTCTGGAGAAACAAGTGTGATGGCTGGAGACGGAGGGAGGGAGAAAGCTCCCGGTCACCTCTGCAATGAAAATTAACCACTTCTGTCATTTGTTGTCCCCACTCTGAGTCCCATGTCCAAGGGAAGGCCAGCATGGAGCAGCCCAGCCCACAGAGCAGACATCCAAGAGGGTATGAAAACCTACAGCTCCCGTTGCCCCTCTAACCATCAGGTGATGCATAGGGGACCTGTCCCCACTCCTCCTGCTTCTAGGGAGGGTGGAACAGGCACCCACATTATTTGGGTTTGCAGTCCTCCCTCATTTCCCTCCTTTGTTCTGCCTAAATCCTTCTTATCCTTCCTGGATGCTTCTTACCTGGGACTCATTCGTTCATTCATTCATTCAGGATTTATTAAGTATTTGCCCCATGCCAGGTACGAGTCACCCAGCAGCAAACAGGACAAACACGGCCTCTAACCACAGCCAGTTTTCTATCAGAGAAGACAAATAAACAAGTGACCACACAAACGTGATGAGTTATGACCCAAGGCAACTGGGGGCTTGGGGAGCCCAGAGTTGGAGCCATGTCAGGGACAAGGGTCAAGAAAAGGGTCCCTGGTGAGAACCGCAGAATGTTGGGCACATTACGACTCCAGCAAAGTTCTGCACAAAAAGATGGCCGGACACTAGCATGGCTTCTAGCAGCAGAGGCCATGGTCCTAGGATGACCCCGGCCCCCACTGAAATGCCTGCCTGAGAAAGCTCAAGGCTGCAGGAGAATTCACTGCTGGTTCCAGCCAACACCTGACAGGCCCTGACCACCTTTCCTTGCAGCATTTACTAAAAGTGGCTCACAGCAACTCCTTCTGGTCTCTTTGAGATGCGTATTGCCTACAACAAACCCAGGAGCATCTTTCTGGAGAACCTAGAGCCATTGCTTTGGGATGTCATCAGGTCTCTGTGGGAGTTAGAATCCTAACTTCCACAAGTGCCAGCTATAGATGCAGCTGGCCTCACGGCATTTACACTGACCAACACTTTATAACTTTCCACCTCTCTGGCTCCAGCGAGCCCCCACTCTCCCTGTCTCTCCTCCCTTTGAAATGCCCGGTCACCTCTGTGCACATCAGGATGGAGCTTGGCTCTTGCCCCTACTGTCAGTTGGTTCTGAATAAAATCTGTTTTCACTGCTTTGTCTAACTAATCTCCAGCTTTGTTTATTTTTGATGCTGTGGGAGGGACAATGCATCTGAAGCTGGACCGCTGAGCAGGAGTTGGCCAGGCTAAATGGGTTGGTATGGGCAAGGGGATGGGGGAAGAATGTATTAGAAAGAGAATAAGAGAATAAGGGAAGAACTAGAAGAGGCTTAGAGGGGCTGGAGATGGAAAGGGGAGGGATCTTTGGTCCATCCCAGCACAAGGCAGTCCTGACCCTTTTCAGTCCCAGTCTCTCCACTCGTCCCCAGGGACTGTCTCTCTGAGTGCTGAGAGCCTCCTGCCTCAGGGGAGCTCCTGACCCATCCAGCCTTCCTCCCTGTCCCCACATCAGCTCTACCCAGCTGCTCCCAGCCTGTCCTGCCCCTCCCTGCCGGGCTGGTTTGGGGCTGTCCAGCCCTCTCTGGAGATCAAGAGGATGCTGATGCCATATGGCTCCCCATCCTTTATCTTAAAATTGAGATATAATTCATGTACCTTCAGGTTCACACTTTTAAAGTGTGTAATCAGTAATTTTAGTATAGGCACAAGGTTGTGCAACCTTCAGCACTATCTAATTTCAGAACATTTCATCACCATGAAAAGAAACCCTGCACCCATTAGCAGTCACTCCCATTTCCCCTTCCCCCTGGCCCCTGACAACCACTAATCTACATTCTGTGTCTATGGATTTGCCTACTCTGGACATTTTCTATGAACACAATACATGGCCTTCGGCATCTGGCTTCTTTCATGTAGCATGTTTTCAAGTTCCATTCACACTGCAGTACGTATCACCGCTTCCTTTTCATGACATAGTAAGATTCCATTGTGCGGATAGACCACATCCGTATGTATATCCATTCATTAGCTGATGGACATTTGGGGTATTTGAACTCTTTGGCTATTGTGAATAATGCTGCTGTGCACATGTGTACCTATTTTTTTATGGACATGTTTCAGTTCTCTTGGGTATCTATGTAGAAGGGGAATTGCTGGGTCACAGGGTAACTCTGATTAACTTTTGGAGGAACTACCTATTTTCCAAAGTGATGGTTCCATTTGCAATCTCATCCACCACATTCTAGGCTATAGTTTCTCCCTGTCTCAACAGCAGTGGTCCTCGTCTGTCTTTCTGACTCTGGCCCTCCTGGTGGGTGTGAGGGGGCTGTGGCTTCTGGTCCCTTCATTCCATTCACCTCCCTGCCCCTGGCTGTGCCTACAGCGTGTTTCCAGACTCCTTTCCAGCTACTCTTGGGGGCTGGGGAGAAAACCTCACACATGGGGAGAACGCCTCCAGTGCAGGGCTCTGGCTGTCACCCCTTTTCTTTTCTGAAGCTCCGTGGAGAATCCTCACTAGAGCAGGTAACCAAGAGCTCCCTGGGCTCCCCTGAGCAAGGTGTGACCACAGGCTCTGTCCCATAACACATGCTCCATGAGGCTCAGCTGCAGAACCTCCCAGCTGCAGCATCTCCAGTCCTCAGTGTCAAGGCCTCTCTTTGGATGCGAGTCCAGTCCTGAACCAGGCACTGAGAGGCAGGTCTGTGCCCTGAAGAAAGGAGGAGGAGTTCTCAGAATAGCAGTTCTGACCCCACGTGGGGTAGACAGTTGTTTGTAGGTGGGCAGGGCTTTGGGCAAGGAGCGGCTGGGCTCAACCAAGAGACAGCAGAAGGGACACTGTTCCCTCCCTGGGCTCCCAGCACTCTGGTCCCAGCTGCTAAGAGGAGCAGGCTCCAGCACCCCTTGCACTCTCCCAAGCTCCCCTAGTCCCAAACCAGGGACTAATGGGGAAGTCAGGGGGACAGAAGCCTCATTCCTATGCCTCCAGGGGGGACAAGCCTTGGGTGATTCGCACTCCTGGGCCCTCTGCAGGATCAGGCCAAAGCTAGACTCTCCTGAAACCACAGTACTCAGTTGCTCCTCTTCTCTCCTCTGTTTCCCTCACTCCCTTTCTGGTTTCTCCTGAGGGTTCTCACTCAATAAATCACAAGCCCACAGATCCCAGTGACAGGCTCAGCTTCTAGGGCACACGACTGAAGATAGGCCTCTCTGCCAAGCAGTGGCCCCCTGCAGGCTCTGTCCCAAGTTCAGCTGGTGGGTCTCCCCACCTGCAGCCTATGCATTTTCTTACAGTAGCAAGGAGGGAAGGCATGACCTTGCCCCCTGACACTTGTGGGGTGGGCAGAATAACCCAGTGGTGACACTGGGGTGACATTCTACAAAGCAGGAAGGATACTAATATTCGTGGAGAACCTTAGGCTTTCTGAGGCTTCTCCAGTGCACAGCAGCTGCCTGGCAGTAAAGGGGGGGTCACTGGAAGGGGGGAGAAAATCTTTCAGGATCTCAGGGCTGCCCATCGATTAGTCAATCTCTGGTAATGCTCTGGATGTCATATTCACTGTGTGGAGCAGGCAGAGATGAGGGGAGCAGGGTGCTCCTGCAGTGGAGGGGCTGAGGGAACAGGGGAGATTGTGGTAGGCAGAAGGCTGGTGGGTGCCGCTCCTCAGGGTCTGTCTGGACTATGAGCAGGTCGACCCCCCTTTCCTCCCCGACTGTGAACAGCACAGGCTTTGTAACCCCACCCCGATATCCCCACCAGCACATCCCAGGTGCTCTGCGGGGCTCAGGGATTTCTCTCTTGTGTAAGGGGAGGATTTTCTCAGGCTAACCAGAAAGACAGATCTAGGTAGTGCCCCAGGCAAAGCTTTCAGAAGGAAATCTCTGTTTTCGCTGGGCATAGTCCCCATTCTACTGAATCCTCATGAGTGACAGGGATGTTTCTTCAAACCATCTTGCGGAGAAAGATTATCGGAGAAGGTAAAGAGAGAAGGCAGGTCTGTGTGATTCTGAGTTCTGCCCTGCCCCTTTTCTTTCACCCTTTCCTTTCCTCGTAACCTGCATTTCTAAGTCGAATTAAATATGGTCAAGCACAATCTCAGTCCCCAAAAAGGGGTTAATACAAGTCCACAGGTCCTGGCCAGCACATTTCTTTTTTTAGATCAGCCGCTCAAAAAGATGCTTGAAACTGCCAATTCCAACTCCCGGTGTAGCTTCCCCTTAGGAGGCAGGGTATGGACCATGCCTTGTCTATTGCTATCGTGTGAACTCACATCCCTGAGTCCCCAGCCCTGGCTTTTAAACGGTTCTGATTTTTAGCCAACACCAATCCCTTCCCAACACGTAAGAGCCATCTGAAAATAGGTATGGGGGTAAAAAAAAAAATGTTTTGGAACTAGAGAGAGACGATGGCTGCACCACATTGTGGAAGTACTAAATACCACTGGATTGTTCGTTTTAACGTGGTGAATTTTATCTTCTCTGAATTTCACCTCAATTGGAAAAAAAAAAAAAAAAAAAAAGCAGGCCAAGCCCTGTTGTGGTCATGTAGCCTCCTGCCCACCACTTACTCTACTACATCTGTTTGCCCCTAAACTGAGCTCCTTCTTCTTATTTTCAGGCTGCAAACTCCAGACTCTTATTTGCAAAGTCCAGCCACACTGTGGCTCCTCACAACTGGACATGTATATTCATTGGTCCCCAGAAATGTGACTGTGTTCTCCAGGGCTGTTTTAGCTTTGACTTGCGCCCCAGATCTTGTCACCTCCTGTTGTGTCTACTCCAAGGCAGCTGAAGAACCTGGGATCCCCCAGATGACGATGGTGTTCTTTAATTCAATGCAGTTTCCCTCCCTTATTTGCAGGGGATTTATTCCAAGACCCCCAGCGGATGCCTGAAACAGCAAATAGTACCAAACCCTGTGTATACTATCTTTTTTCCTATACGTACACACCTGTGTTAAAGTTTAATTTATAAATTAGGCACAGTAAAAGATTAACAACTAATAATAAAATAGAAATAACTAAGGCAATATACTGTAATAAAAGTTATGTTAATGTGGTTTCTCTGTCAAAATACTTTCATATTTTCAGACTGTAGTTGACAGCGAGTAACCGAAACCACAGGAAACAAACCCACGGATGTGGGGAGACTACTGTAGCTCCTTGTAATTCAGTCTGTAATGTCTTATTTACTTATGTGTTTACCTGAGTACTGTTGGATAGATCCAGCTAGAATACCAGGTAGGTGGAATTCTAAGAGGCCCCCAAGATTCCTGCCCCCTGGTATATAGACCCTGTATAGGCCCCTCCCCTTGAGTGTGGGTCAGACTCAGAATATGATAGGATTTTACTCCTGTGATGAGGTTGCACTCTAAGGCCAAAGGTGTAGGGATTGTGCAGCTGTTGGCTTGGGGTGAATCAAAGAGAGTTTACCCTGGGTGGGCCTGACCTACTAGGTGAACCTTTAAAGGAGGATCTCAAAGAGAGACTCTGTCTCCTGCTGGCCTTAAGAAACAAGCTGCCTTAAGTTCTACAGCTGAAAGGAAATAAATTCTGCCACCCCGAGCCTCAGGTGAAACCCCAACCCCTAATGATACCTCAATGGCAGCCTTTGTGAGACCCTGAGCAGAGGACACAGTTAAATCCTGCCATGACTCTTAATCCTCCACAACCAGGAACTAATACATGGTGATGGAGTTCGGATGTGTTGTCCCCTCCAAAACTCATGTGAAAATTTGATCCCCAGTGTGGCAGTGTTGGAAACTGATTGAGTCATGGAGGTAGATCCCTCATGAATGGATTAATGCTCTCCCTGGGGGAGGGGGGATTAATGAGTGAGTTCTCGCTCAATTAGTTCCTGCGAGAGCTGATTGTTTATAGGACCCTGGCACCTCTTGCTTCTCTCTCACTTCCTCTCGCCATGTGATCTGCTTGTACCTGCCGGCTGCCTGCCACTTTCCACCATGAGTAGAAGCAGCCTGAGGCCCGTGCCAGATGCAGCTGTCCCAGAATCATAAGCCAAATTAACCTCTGTTTTTTATAAATTACCCAGTTTCAGGTATTCTGTTATAGCAACACAAAATGGACTAAAACACATGGGTATTGTTTTAAGCTGCTAAATTTGTTCTTCTCCACAGCACTTTAATACATAGATGCCCCTTGACTTACAATGGGATTACTTCCCAATAAACCCATTGTAAGTTGAAAATATGCATTTAATACATCTAACCTTACAAACATCACAGCTTAGCCTAGCCTATCTTAAGTGTGCTCAGAACACTTACATTTACTTAACAATTAGACGAAAATATCTAACACAAAGCCTATTTTATAACAAAGTGCTGAAAAACTCATGTAATTTATTGAATACTATACTGAAAGTGAAAAACAGAATCGATCTATGAGTACTCAAAGTACAGTTTCTACCAAATGCCTATCACTTTGTCACCACTGCAAAATCAAAAAAATCATGAATTGAAACATTGTAAGTTGGGGACCGTCTGTATAGTTACTTGGGAAAAGAAAGACATTCTGGTCAGACACCAATAAGTCACTAAAGATTAAAGTCAAAGCCTTTATCTGCTATCTGAATGCTATTTGGTGAGAGGGGATTTGAGTAGATCATGGAAGAGTTTTTTTAACATCTCTATTAAGTTATATTTGATATACAACAAACTGCACATGCTTGAATAATATAATTTTATACATTTTTATCTTATCTATCAATAATGCAATCATGACCATAATCAAGATTATGAACATAGCCCTCGTCCAAAAGGGTTTCCTCATTCCCTCTGGAATCCTTCCCTCTTCCTCTTCCCAACTCCAGGCAAGCACTGATCTGCTCTCTGTCACTACAGATTAATTTGCATTTTCCAGAATTTTTATGAATGGAACCACAGATTACATTATTATTATTATTATTATTATTATTATTATTATTATTATTATTATTACTATTATTATTATTATTCGGTCTGGCTTCTCTCACTCAGCATGATTGTTTTGAGATTCTCCCACGCTGTTCACACATCAATACTTTATTCATTTTTCACTTCTGAGCAGTCTTAAGTGCTTTTTGACCTTAAGCAGGTCCGTTGGTCTCTCTGGGCCCCGTTTCTTCAGTGGGTATATAGACACCAGAATCTCAAGGAACTATTTATTAAGTGGCTAAGTCCCTAACTCTATGTCTTCCTCTGGGGTTCAAAACACAGCACACCTCTTTCAGTCTCTTCTTGCCTAGTCACTACACGCCTGGAGATTTCTTTTGTGTGGCTACTGCCTCAGAGTCTGAGAAATCTGTCTCTTTGGGTTCTTCATTTGTGAAGAGAGAGAGAACATTTGAGGCCCTAAGATTCTGGGCCTTCTGATTCAGTCAATGACCTCACAGACAGCAGCCCTGCTTGTCAACAGCCTACAGGCTCACTTCCCTGATCAGGCACGGGGCTCTGAAAGGAGAGCTCAGCTTCTATGGTGCAGACATAGGGAGGATTCATCGACACCCCAGAGTCGATTTGCTGTCAGCCCTGCCCTGCTTTCTGCTGGATTCTGGGTGAGGACTAGAAACAGTGTGGTCAGTGATTAGGGATGAGGGTGGGAGACAGCAGGGGATCAGCCTCTGCCTTGGAAAAGAAATGATATATGCTAAAATAGAGAAAGAAACAGACAGATCTCATCCCCCAGCCAGGATCGGCTGGGAAGCCGTAGGAACTTCTCCCTGTAGGAAAAAGTCAAGTGAGAGGATCCCAGCAACTCCCATCAACACCTTGGATACGTACAGCCCTCACCACCAGGTACCCCAGCAGTCCTCACAGGCACCAAACCCAGCTGAGGGAGCTGCCTGGAGTCCATGCAGCTGTGCTTCCCTCATAGGAGCTGACACTGTTCCCTGCCCTCTGAGGACCATGCAGCTACTGCACCACACCATCTTGGAACTGAAACTGCTGCTTCAGGGTGTCTTATATTCACAGTGAGTGACATTCTTCTATCCCAGAAGCTAAGCCACGAGTGAGCTGCCCCCACCTGGTGGCCTGACTTCCCAAGTGCGCTCCCTTTGGGGGAATCTCCAGCTACTCCTCACAGTTGAAGTTATTCCCCACCCCCCTCAAGTCTTAGCTGAAGTGGTGCATCACCCCCTGAGGAAACAGAGCCTTGGGGGAGAAGCTGCTTGGTTGAACCTAGGAGCTGTGCATCCCAGTGCTGAGCTAATGCAGGACCCCGAATCCCAGGAAAACAGAGTAGTGGCTGAGCTGAGACACCCTACCCTACATGTTGAACAAGTCTAGTACCCAGGTTTCTAGTAGCTAGACTAACTGCCTAAAGACTGAGCTTCTGGGACACCCCTTTTCCTGAAGAGTAGAATCGGTGCTGTGCTGTTCCCTACCCCCCAGGTCCCAAATAATGGCTATGCCCAGCAATTCTGGGTCCTTGCTACCATTGCACTTGAATTCACAGATACTGAGACATTGTCAAATCCCACCACTCCAGGGGCCAGTCACCACTACACAATACCTCACCCCCCTGGGAACTAAGTGACAGCTGAGCCCCATTTGCTCTGGTCCATGAATTACAGCTGTACTCTTCTCTCCAAACCCAAACCTCCACATCACATATATTCTCCCCCCAAATTGGGTCAGCAATGGGCCATGCACTCCAATGACAGAATCATAGCTACAACACAGCCCACTGTGCCTGAGCTGTTGGGAGTTGGGGGAAAATCAGATTCAGATCCTCACCCTGTGGGAAATCTACATTTAACCCTATCACAAAGAGTGAACTTGTACCCCAAGACCTAGGTGCTATAATAGGTTTGCAAAACCCTGAGTCCGGGATCTTGGCTCCATAGCCACTCTGAGCCCCTCACCTGAAACTCAGCACACTAGAACAGTTTTAAGTTGGGTCAGATCCAGTATCAATAGGGATACCCTAGTTAAAATGCCCCCATTGTGGGAAAAATGAGAATAGGAGGAGCCCAGAATTTCTTGCCACTGAGACCTTAACAACCTATGCTGCCACTGCTGCTGCCACAAACTTTCACAGAGGCACACACAGTTAACAGAAACATGATTGGAGCCATAAAGGCTGCCTGGAGACTACACCACTGCATTCACATGGAACCAGAATCACCCTCTCAACCAACACACTATGACAAAACTGCAGGTGAAAGATTCTCTCTATTAAAGCCACTCTTTAAAGTTCATTAGAGGTGATTATTGTTTCACCAGATGCACAGACATCAGCACAGGAGCATAGGAAACATAGAAAGGCAAATAAATAAATAAAATAAACAATTAAATAACACAAAGGCATACAATAAAACACCAGTGATAGATCCCAAAGAAAAGAAAATCTACAACTGCCAGAAAAAGAATTCAAATAATGATCTTAAGAAACAAGAGGATACAAACAGATAACTCAATGAAATCAGGAAAATGATTCATGATATGAACTAGAAAAGTAAGAAAGAGATATATATCATAATAAAAGGATGAGTAATTCTGTAGCTGAATAATTAATAAATAAAATTTAAAAATATAATAAAAATCTTGAACAGCAGACTAGGGCAAGGAGAAGAATGTCTGAACTTGAGAACTATATGAACTATAAGTCATATGAAATGATCCAGTTAGACCTAGCCAAACAAACAAGAATTTTTAAAAGTGAAGGAAGTCTACAGGAATTATGGAACACAATTAAGCAAGCAAATATTTCAATTGTGGGTGATCCCAAAGAAAAAGAAAAGGGAGAAGGCATAAAAAACCTATTTAATGAATAATAGCTGAAAACTTCCCAAATCTTGCGAGAGATATAAACACACAGAGCTAAGAAGCTCAAGGGTCCTCAACTAGATTCAACCCCAAAAGCATCTCTTCAAGGCACGTTATAGCCAAATATGAAAAGTTAAAGGTAGAGACAGAATTTTAAACACAGCAAGAGGTAAGTGTCAGGTTACATATATAAAATCCTTATTAGACTAAGAGCAGATTTTTCAGCAGAAAACTTATAGGCCAGGAAAGAATGGGATAATATTTTCAGAATTATGCATGAAAAAAATTGCCAGCCATGAATTCTATAACTGGCAAAACATCTCTCAGGAATGAAGAAAAAATAAAACTTTTCACAGACAACAAAAACTGTGGGAACATATCACCATTAGGCCAGCTTTTAAAAAAAAACTGTTCAAGGAAGTCCTATATCTGGAAGTAAAAGAACAATAACTACTATCATGAAAACACAGAAAAGGATAAAACTCACCAGTAAAGAAGGTACACAAATGGGAAAAAAAAATTAAAACTTATCACTTCAAAAAACCACAAAACTGTGATGAAAAATAATAATAGAGAAAAAAGGAGGAACAAAAGATATACAAAGCAACCAAAAACCAATCAACACAATGACAGGAGTAATTCCTCACCTATCAGTAATAACCTTGAATGTAAAAGGATTAAACTCCCCAATTAAAAGATACAGACTGGACGGATGAATTAAAAAAAAAATGACCCAACTATATGCTTCCTTAAAAAAACTCACTTTATCTGTAAAGACACACATAGCCTATAAGTGAAGGGATAAAAATAATTTTCATGCATATGTAAACCAAAAGTGAGCAGGAGTATCTACACTTAGATAAAACAAATTTTAAGTCAAAACTGTAAAAAGAGATGAAGGTAATTACACATTGTTAAAGGGGTCAATTCAGCAAGAGGATATAAAATTGTAAATATGTATATACTTGACATTAGAGCACCTAAATACATAAAGCAAATATTAGATTTAACAGGAGAGATCGACTCCAATACAATAATAGTTGGAGATTTCAACACCCCATTCTCAGCATTAGACAAATACTCCAGACAGAAAATTAGCAAGGAAGCATTGGATTTAAAGTGCACTTTAGACAAAATGGAACTTACAGACATTTGGAACACACATTCTTCTCATCAGCACCTGGGACATTCTACAGTATTAACCCTATGTTAGACAACAAAACAAGTCTCAACAAATTTTTGAAAAATGAAAATCATATCAAGTATATTCTCTGACTGCAATGAAATAAAACTAGAAATCAATAGCAAGAGCAACATTTGAAATTGTACAAATCCATGGAAATTAAAGAAGATGCTCCTGAGTGACTGATTGGTAGAAAAAAAATTTTTTTAAAGAAAATTGAAAAATTGAAAAGTGTGTTGAAACAAAAAAAACAAAAACACAACAGGTCAAAACATATGAGATACACAATAATAACAATCATATAAAACCACACAAGACTCCAAATAGCCAAAGCAATCCTGAGCAAAATGAACAGAGTTGGAGGCATCACACTACCTCAACTCAAAATATACCTCAAAGCCATAGTAACCGAAACACATGATAATGGCATAAAAGCAGACATACAGACCAATGGAACAGAATAGAGAACTCAGAAGTATAGCCGTGTATTCACAGCCAACTGATTTTTTACAAAAGTGCCAGAATATTCTTTGGGGAAAGGGCACTTTCTTCAATAAATGGTGCTGGGACAACTGGATATACATGGCAGAAGAATGAAACTAGACCCCTATTTCTCACCATAGCAAAAAAAACAACACAAAAGGGATTAAAGGGCGGAGTAGCTGAGGTGGAAAAGGTGGCCACTGGGCCTCAGGCAGCCGGGAAGCTTGTGGACCTTCCTCTGGCCATCTCTTAAGGGAGGACTGCTGCTGCTGGCCAGTCGTGGGGGCTCAACGCCACTTTGCCTCCGGCAGGAGAGGCTGCCTCATTTACAGGCAACAGCTTTGAAGTGTGGAGCAGGAAAAGAACTGATTCTTAGCTGCAAAAGTGAGTCTTGAAACAGGGAACACGGCGCCAGGGCTGCTGTGGATGCAGCCAGGATCCCGGAGGCTGGGGCCGCACTGAAGGCGGCCAGCTGCCCTATTCAGGATTCGAGGTTTCAGGCCGGCATTAAAGAAGATTCCTGGGAGCGCCCGAGCCGCGCCGCGACTGAACAGCCCGAGGCGGCAGCGCCGAGAACACGGAAGGCAACAAACCAGAGACAGAGCGAGCGCCCGACCTGGCACAGCACTGTGAGTGATCCCTGGCACAGCTCTGTTCGGGGGGTGGATGCCCACGCGGCTCCCGCCTGCACCACCAGGCCACTCACTACCCCGGTGCTGCCTCCATTTTCCCAGGTGCGGGCAGGCCGCCCTGCTCGGCCATCACTGAACCCATTTTCTTGGCCTGGCGCGGGGCTTTCTGGACCCTGCGGGCCGGCCTCCTCTCCCACTCCCTCCGCGGTTCTCTGGCGGGGCTTGGGGTGTGGGGCGTCCCGACCAGTGTTGGGAGGGCTAGGAAGTACCGGCGGGCCGACTGTCACTCCACCACACCCTGGACTCCGGCCCGGGTAAACTTCCTGTTACTGGGAGGCAGATACCATCTCTGCGACCACCAGTTTGGAAATAAGCCTAACGAATTTCTGGTTGGGAATAGTGTGGTAGGAGAGTTCCCAGGTCCGCTTGAACCTGCCAGAGAGCAGGCTGCAGGCGGGCACTAGACTCGGTTTATACCGGGGGGATACAAAGGTGAACAGGACCCGAGAAAGATCTACACAGTGCTACAAAGGCACCCAGAGAGACCGGTCGTCTGTGCCTAGCAGAAACCTGGTAGACTTCCTGGGCGAGGCGGTGCTGAGCAGGGTCTTGAAGGCCCAGCTGATAGACGAGGGGTGCAGAAGACACACCCCAGCCCAGCACAGTGTGCACAGAGGGGGGAGACGTGCGGCCAGGGAGGCGGAGACTCGACAGAAACCACACACCCGGTGGGGTCGCCACTGCACGATCTAACAGCCTGGGCCAGAGCACACGGAACGGGGAGAAGTCCTGTACAGAAAGTGAAAGCTCAACAGAGATCACACACCCTGTGGTACGTGATCCACCAGCCCAGCAGAGTACAAGCTGACCAGAAAGGTGGATCCCCGGAGAAGCCCAAGACCCGAGGCAACCACACACACAAGACACTAGAGGCCAACTGAGCAGTCACGGCGGGAGCCATACCAAATTGGCAACCACAGCAACATCCTAGTTAGTCATTAGTCTCAAACCGGTGGACTGTGAAACCCCCTGCCACAATGAATAAACACCAAAAAATAGACACCAGAAATACAAAAAATCAAGAAAGTACACCACCAAAAGTTAATAAATCTCATACTCTAGATCCTATAGAACAAGAAGCCCTTGAAATAACTGACAAGGAATTTCGAGTGATAATTCTAAGGAAACTGAATGAGATACAAGAAAACTCAGCTAGACATCATGATGAAATGAGGAAAAGTATACAGGATCTGAAAGAGGAAATATACAAGGAAATCAATGTCCTGAAAAAAAATGTAGCAGAACTTGCTGAACTGAAGAAGTTATTCAGCGAAATAAAAAACACAACGGAGAGTTTAACCAGCAGGCTTGTCGAAGTTGAAGAGAGAACCTCTGAACTTGAAGATGGGCTGTTTGAAATAACACAAGCAGACAAGAAGAAAGAAAAAAGAATCAAGGACATGGAAGAAAATCTGAGAGAGATATCAGACAACCTCAAGCGCTCAAATATCCGAGTCATGGGTATTCCAGAAGGGGAGGAAAATGGAGATTCCATTGAAAACATATTCAACAAAATAGTGGCAGAAAACTTCCCAGGTATAGGAAAAATCACAGATCTTCAGATCCAGGAAGCTCAATGATCTCCAAACATATTCAACCCAAAAAGGCCTTCTCCAAGACATGTCATAGTCAAATTGGCAAAACTCAGAGACAAAGAGAGAATCTTAAAAGCTGCAAGAGAGAAGCGTCAAATCACCTATAAGGGATCCCCAATCAGGTTAACATCAGACTTTTCATCACAAGCCCTAAAAGCTAGAAAGGAATGGGATGATATTTTCAAAATACTAAAAGACAAAGATTGCCAGCCAAGAATACTCTACCCTGCAAGGCTATCCTTCCGAAATGAGGGGCAAATAGTATATTTCTCAGACAAACAAAAACTGCGGGAGTTCACTACCACAAGACCACCCTTACAAGAAATCCTCAAGGGAGTACTGGGTTTGGTTCCTGAAAAATAACTACCACTGCCATAAAAACCTAAGAAAAATCTAAACCCGCTAGTACAATAAAAATGGCATTCATGAAGAGAAAACAAGCTTACAAAAACACTATCTACAACCTAAGGAACCAACAAACAAAGAAACCAAACAGTAAATCAGAAAGCAAGGAACAAAAGACACCTAAGACAACCAAACAACCAATAAAATGCTAGGAATAAATCAACACCTTTCAATAACAACTCTTAATGTTAAAGCCTTAAATTCCCCAATTAAAAGACACAGACTGGCTGACTGGATCAAAAACCAGGACCCAACTATATGCTGCCTACAAGAGACCCACCTCACCCATAAAGATTCACACAGACTAAGAGTGAAAGGATGGAAAAAGATTTACCATGCAAACAGAAAAGAAAAACGAGCTGGAGTGGCTATTCTTATATCTGACAAAATAGACTTTAAACTAAAAACCATAAAAAGAGACAATGAGGGACACTACTTAATGATAAAAGGACTGATCCATCAAGAAGACATAACAATCATAAATATGTACGCACCCAATGTTGGAGCAGCCAGATTTATAAAACAAACTCTATTAGACCTAAAGAAGGAAATAGACACTAATACCATAATAGCAGGGGACCTGAACACTCCACTGTCAATATTAGACAGATCATCTAGGCAAAGAATCAGTAGAGAAACACAAGATCTAAACAAGACTCTAGACCAATTGGAATTGGCAGATATCTACAGAACATTCCACCCAACAACCTCAGAATATTCATTCTTCTCAGCAGCACATGGATCATTCTCCAGGATAGATCACATATTAGGTCACAAATCAAGTCTCAATAAATTCAAAAAAATTGGAATTATCCCATGTATCTTCTCAGACCACAATGGATTAAAACTAGAAATTAATAACAAACAAAACTCTGGAAACTATACAAACACATGGAAATTAAACAGCATTCTAATTAATGACATATGGGTCCAAGAAGAAATCAAGCAGGAAATCAAAAAGTTTATTGAAACTAATGAAAACAATGATACATCATACCAAAACCTGTGGGATACTGCAAAAGCAGTATTGAGGGGAAAATTTATTGCATTAAATGCTCACTTCAGAAGAATGGAAAGATGGCAAGTGAACAACCTAACACTTCACCTTAAAGAACTAGAAAAACAAGAACAATCCAATCCTAAAGTTAGCAGACGGAAAGAAATCATTAAGATCAGAGCAGAACTGAATGAAATTGAAAACCAAAGAACAATTCAAAACATCAATGAATCAAAAAGTTGGTTTTTTGAAAAGATAAATAAAATTGACAAACCATTAGCATGGCTAACAAAAAAAAAGAAGAGAGAAGACTCAAATAACAAAAATTAGAAATGAAAAAGGCGATATTACAACTGATTCATCTGAAATACAAGGAATCATTCGAGACTACTATAATCAACTATACGCCAACAAATTTGAAAATCTGGAGGAAATGGATAAATTTCTGGACACACACAAGCTCCCAAAACTGAACCGTGAAGACGTAGAAAATTTGAACAGACCAATAACAATAAAGGAGATTGAAGCTGTTATCAGAAGGCTCCCAACAAAGAAAAGCCCAGGACCAGATGGATTCACAGCAGAATTTTACCAAACATTCAAAGAGGAATTGACACCGATTCTTTACAAACTATTCCAAAAGATTGAAACGGACGCAAATCTCCCAAACTCATTCTATGAAGCAAACATCATCCTGATACCAAAACCAGGTAAAGATATAACCAAAAAAGAAAACTACAGGCCGATATCCTTGATGAATATAGATGCAAAAATCCTCACTAAAATACTAGCAAACAGAATACAGCAACACATACGAAAAATTATTCATCACGATCAAGTGGGATTCATCCCAGGGATGCAAGGTTGGTTCAACATCCGCAAATCAATAAATGTGATACACCATATTAATAAACTCAAACACAAGGACCATATGATCATCTCTATAGATGCTGAAAAAGCATTTGATAAAGTTCAGCACTCATTCATGACAAAGACCCTCTATAAGTTAGGTATAGAGGGAAAGTATCTCAACATAATTAAAGCCATATATGACAAACCCACTGCCAATATCATCCTGAATGGGGAAAAGCTGAAAGCTTTTCCTTTAAGAACAGGAACTAGACAAGGATGCCCACTCTCACCACTCCTATTCAACATAGTGTTGGAAGTACTAGCCAGAGCAATCAGAGAAGAGAAGGAAATAAAGGGCATCCAGATTGGAAAAGATGAAGTCAAACTGTCGCTGTTTGCAGATGACATGATCCTATATATCGATCAGCCTAAAACCTCTACAAAAAAACTGCTGGAATTGATAAATGATTTCAGCACAGTAGCAGGATACAAAATCAACACACAAAAATCAGTAGCATTTCTTTTCTCCAATAGTGAACATGAAGAAGGAGAAATCAAGAAAGCCTGCCCATTTACAATAGCCATCAAAAAAATAAAATACTTAGGAATTGAGTTAACCAAGGAGGTGAAAAATCTCTATAATGAGAACTACAAACCACTGCTGAGAGAAATTAGAGAGGATACAAGAAGATGGAAAGATATCCCATGCTCTTGGATTGGAAGAATCAACATAGTGAAAATGTCCATACTACCCAAAGTGATATACAAATTCAATGCAATACCCATCAAAATTCCAAAGACATTTTTCTCAGAAATGGAAAGAACTATCCAGACATTTATATGGAACAATAAAAGACCACGAATAGCCAAAGCAATTTTCAGCAAAAAAAATAAAGCTGGAGGCATAACACTACCTGACTTTAAGCTATACTACAAAGCTATAATAACCAAAACAGTATGGTACTGGCATAAAAACAGACACACTGACCAATGGAATAGAATAGAGAATCCAGAAATCAACCCACACACTTACTGCCATCTGATCTTTGACAAAGGCACCAAGCCTATTCACTGGGGAAGGGACTGCCTCTTCAGCAAGTGGTGCTGGGATAACTGGATATCGATATGCAGGAGAATGAAACTAGATCCATACCTCTCACCGTATACTAAAATCAACTCAAAATGGATTAAGGATTTAAATATACACCCTGAGACAATAAAACTTCTTAAAGAAAACATAGGAGAAACACTTCAGGAAATAGGACTGGGCACAGACTTCATGAATACGACCCCAAAAGCACGGGCAACCAAAGGAAAAATAAACAAATGGGATTATATCAAACTAAAAAGCTTCTGCACAGCAAAAGAAACAATTAAAAGAGTTAAAAGACAACCAACAGAGTGGGAGAAAATATTTGCAAAATATACATCTGACAAAGGATTAATATCCAGAATATATAAGGAACTCAAACAACTTTACAAGAAGAAAACAAGCAACCCAATTAAAAAATGGGCAAAAGAGCTAAGTAGGCATTTCTCTAAGGAAGATATCCAAATGGCCAACAGACATATGAAAAAATGCTCAACATCACTCAGCATCCGGGAAATGCAAATCAAAACCACATTGAGATACCATCTAACCCCAGTTAGGATGGCTAAAATCCAAAAGACTATGAACGATAAATGCTGGCGAGGCTGCGGAGAAAAAGGAACTCTCATACATTGTTGGTGGGACTGCAAAATGGTGCAGCCTCTATGGAAAATGGTATGGAGGTTCCTTAAACAATTGCAAATAGATCTACCATACGACCCAGCCATCCCAGTGTTGGGAATATACCCAGAGGAATGGAAATCATCAAGTCGAAGGTATACCTGTTCCCCAATGTTCATCGCAGCACTCTTTACAATAGCCAAGAGTTGGAACCAGCCCAAATGCCCATCATCGGATGAGTGGATACGGAAAATGTGGTACATCTACACAATGGAATACTACTCAGCTATAAAAATGAATGAAATACTGCCATTTGCAACAACATGGATGGACCTTGAGAGAATTATATTAAGTGAAACAAGTCAGGCACAGAAAGAGAAATACCACATGTTCTCACTTATTGAAGGGAGCTAAAAATTAATATATAAATTCACACACACACATACACACACACACACACACAAACCGGGGGGGGGGGGAAGAAGATATAACAACCACAATTATTTGAAGTTGATACAACAAGCAAACAGAAAGGACATTGTTGGGGGGGAGGGGGGGAGGGAGAAGGGAGGGAGGTTTTGGTGATGGGGAGCAATAATCAGCTACAATGTATATCGACAAAATAAAATTTTTAAAAAAAATAAATAAATAATTAAAAATTAAAAATTAAAATTAAAATTAAAATTTAAAAAAAAAGGGATTAAAGATGTAAATGTAAGACTCAAAACTGTAAAACTGCTAGAAGAATACAGGAGAAATGCTTCAGGATATTGGGCTGGACAAAGACTTTATGAAGAGGAACTTGAAAGCACAGGCATCAAAAGCAAAAATAGACATATGGGATTATATCAAGCTAAAAAGCTTTTGCACAGCAAAGGAAGCAATCAACAGAGTGAAAAGTGAACCTGCAGAATGGGAGAAAATCATTGCAAACTATGCTTCTGACAAGGAATTAATATCCAGAATATAAAAGGAACTCAAACAACTCAATAGCAGAAAAATAATATGACCCAAAAATGGGCCAATGAGTTGAACAGACATTTCTCAAAAGAAGTCATACAAATGGACAGTGAGTATTTGAAAAAATGCTCAACAATTCTAATCATCAGGGAAATGCAAATCAAAACCATAATGAGATATCCTCTCAATCCAGTTACATTTCCTGTTATAAAAACAAACAAACAAAAACCCTAGAAAATCACAAATGCTGGTGAGGATGAAGAGAGTGGGGAAAAAATGTGTATTCTGCAGCTGTTGGATGTTCTGTAAATGTTTGTTAGGTCCATCTGGTGTACAGTGCTATTTAAACCTGATGTTTCTTTGTTGGTTTTCTGTCTCAATGAACTGCCCAATGCTGAGTCTCCAACTATTATTGCTGTGTTGGTGTCTATCTCTCCCTTTAGATCTGATAATACTTACTTTATATAACTGGGTGCCCAGTGTTGGGTGCATATATATTTATAATTGTTATATCCCCTTACTGCATTGATTCCTGTATCATTATATAATGCCTTTCTTCATGTCTTCATAAAGATTTTAACTTAAACTCTATTTTATCTAAGTTTAGCTTCTTCTGCTTGCTTTCATTTTAAGTATGGATGGAATATCTTTTCCATCCTTTAAAGTCTATGTGTGTCTTTGTAGGTAAGGTGTGTTTCTAGTAGGCAGCATAAGGATGGGTCATGTATTTTAAATTCATTCAGCCAATCCATGACCTTTAATTGGGACATTTAACCCATTTACATTCAAGGTTATTGTTGATAGGTGAGGTCTCACTCCTGTCATTGTGTTGATTGTTTTTTCCACCCTTTGTTCCTCTTTCTCTCTTATTGTTTGTCCTTGTGGTTTGGTTGTTGTCTGTATTTATAAGATTTGATTTATGTCTCTTTCTAATTTGTGTATTTGCTCTACTAGTAATTTATATATTTTTTTGGTGTTTTCATAATGGTTGTTCCTGTTCTTTCTCTTCTAGATATATTACTCTCCTACACATTTCTTGTAAGACTTGTCTGGTGGTGATGAATTCCTCAATTTTTTCTTGTCTGAGAAATACTTTATTTCTCCTTCATTTATTTTTTCTCTTTTTAATAGAAATTTATTTTTCTCACTTAAAACACAACATGGGTGTTCTCCCTCCTTCATTTCTGAAGGATAGCTTTGTTAGGTATAATATTCTTAGCTAGGAGTTTTTTTCTTTCAGTACTTTTGTATATCATCCCATTCTTTCCTCTCCTGTAGAATTTCTGCTGAGAAGTGTGCCACTCGTCTAAATAGGGGCTCCTTTATATGTTACAATGCTTTTCTCTTGCTGTGTTTTGAGTTCTGTCTTTAACTTTCGAAAGTTAGACTACGATGTGCCTTGGAAAGCACAATTTTGGACTGAATCTATATGGGGGCCTTTGAACTTCCTGGATTTGAATGTTTTTATCTCACTGAAGACTTAAGAAGTTTTTAACTACTATTTTATTAGATAGGTTTTCAATATGGTTTTTGTTTTCTTCTCCTTCTGGAATGCCCATAATTTGAATAATTTTGTTTGCTTAATGGTATCCCATAAATCTCATAGGTTTTGTTCATATTTTTTAGTCTTTTTTTCTTTTGTATTGGTCTTTCTGGATTATTTCAAAGCCACTCTCTTCAATATCAGAAATTATTTCTACTGTTTGATCTCATCTTCTGTTGAGACTCTTAGATGTATTTTTTATTTCATTCAATGAATTCTTCAGTTCTAAGACGTGTTTGATTTTTAAAATATCTCTTTGTTGAATTACTCATTCAGATCATGAGTTGTTTTTCTGATTTTCATAAAATCCTCTTGTATTTCAGTTAGTTTTCTAGTGATTATTAATTTGATTTTTTTCCCAGCAAGTCAGCAGTTTTTGATTCTTTGCAATTCATTACTGGAGCATTATTGAGTTTCTCTGGTGGAGTCCTATTTCCTTGTAACTTCATGTTTCTTGTTTCCCTGTGTTGATATCTGTGTATCTGCTGAAATAGTTGCCTTTTTGAGTTTTGTACCTGTGTCCCAGGGTGTTGATTAGGTAGGGTACACTGTATTTGTTCTGAATGTGTATGGTAGTATGCACTCTGTGTAATTTCTTCAGCTATAATCCACTTTTGCTATGTATGCAAGTGCCTCAGAAGTCTAGGCTTTGTGAGTTTGTGGTGCTGGTGGCACACCTTTGCCAGGAAAGGGCTTACTGGGTTAGTCCTCAGGCTGGGGGTATGCACATGCACACTGTGGGTCAGTTGTCTCAGGAGTTTGCTCACTAATGATGTGGTTGCTTGGCTGATTCTCAGGCTGGGGGTGTGGGCATGTGGCTTGTCCAAGTCTTCAGGGCTGGTACTGGTATGCCAGTGGCAGGGTCACCATGATGATTGTCTGACTGGGGGTGACCTGCCAGGAGCACATCAGCTGGGCTGTTTCTCACTCACATGTGTGAGCATGCCATGGCTCAAAGACTCAGGGACTGATCTTCCAGGGATATGACAACTGGGATGTTTCTCTGAGCTGGGGTGTGTGTGTGTGCACACTTTGACTTGGCTAGCTGAGTGGTGGTCTGCTGTGGTCCGTCTACTGAGCCACATCTTGGGGATGGTCGTGAGGTCATTTCTCTTGGCTGTTTAGGAGGGGGTCTGCCAAAAGTGGGGCTGTTGAGCTACTTCTCAGGTCATAGGAGAAGTCACAGGGTGGTCCTGATGAGGGTGGGGCATGACAGCTGCTTCTTGGGTAGTGGTAAGGTCTTGAGGTGGGCCTGTCAAGGGCAAAACACCAGGCTACTTTTCCAGGAAGGTGCAAATGCACTTTAGCTTTGGTGGCTAAGAAGCATGTGCATGACAGTAGACACCACTGAGCTGTTTTTCAAGTCATGAGTGTGGGCACACAGAACTCAGGCTGCAGGTGAAGGAAGAGGGGCCCCCCAATGACAGTTCCACCTGTCTGATCTCTGGCTAGGGGCATGTTGGTGTGGCAGTTTAGCCATCCTGAGGTTGGCTTTCCAGACATGCAGGACAAAGTCAGAGCTGCTCCTGGGCCCAGGCTCCAAGCTGCCTGAATCAGGGCATTGTAGTGACTCCTATGAGTGCATTGGAATGACTATGGAGCATTAAGGCTGGGGAAGCACAGTGGCTACTGGCCCCCAGAGTAGGGTGTGCTCCCACAGTTGCTCTGGTTTAAAGATGTTGCCATACTACATCAGCTTGGGTCACGAGGGTTGGGGTGGGGAGGGTACAATGTGTGCTCCTGTTCTGCTGTGTGTGTATTGTGGGCAGTTCCCCATACTGCGCTCCAAGCTTGCAAGGGCTGTGGAATCCTCCTGCAGTAGGATATCAGGTCTTTATGGGGAGGATGGGGGTTGTTGTGGGCCCTCTCCCTACCTTTTCCCCCAAGGGAAGGTCCCTCCTGTGCTGATTGTGGTGGTGGAGACGTGGCAGCTGAGGTAGTGTGCATCTCTCCCCTCTATACACTGCATCCTGGGCTTCTGTGCTCTATGGGATCTCACCAGCCTCCTGCTGCCCTTCCAAGCTCTCCCACAGATGCTCCCATCCGCATTTAGTTGATTATTAGTTGTTCTGGTCCTTTTCTGTAGGAGGGACATGCACTAGGCACCTCTAGACCGCCATCCTGCCTGCCCTCTCCAAGTATCAGTTTTTACAACTCTTTATTCACATTTTAAAAACCACTTATTGAGGTATGATTGACTTGTAAAAAACTGTACATATTTAATGCACACAACATGATGAGTCTGGGGATAGGTAGGACACCAGGGAAACCATCATCACCAACAGGCCACAGCCACACCCATCACCTCCTGAAGTTTTGTCCCACTGTCTTTATCATTACTATTTGATAAATAAAATATAAATAATAGTTATTATTTATTATTATTGTGCACCTGCTCTTCCCCAGGTGTTGAGGAGACTGGCTCCTTCTCATCTCAACCAGCTTGAACAGCACCTCTGCAGAGAGGCCTTCCCTGGCCACTGGATCCCAAGTATGTCCTCCTGCCTGGTCCCTGCCCTTCTCTGCCTTAGTTCCTTGTCTCTTCTCCCCTGAGCTCACTCTTATGGTTTTCAAGTGCTTTAATTTTTATTTGTTCACTAGTCTATCTCCCTCACTAAAATATAAGTTCTGTGGGTACAGGGACAGTATTTGTCTTGATCACCCTGTGGCCCCATCTCTGAGCACAGTGCTGGGCAAATGGCAGATGCTCAGTGATAGAGTTTGGTTGTATTGTCCTCCTAGAACTCATGAGGAAATCTGATCCCCAATGTGGCAGTGTCAGAAGCTGTCTGAGTCATGGGGGCGGATCCCTCATGAATGGATTAATGCTCTCCCTGGGGGGTGGGGGTAGTGAGTGAGTTCTCGCTCTATTAGTTCCCATGAGAGCTGGTTGTTTAAAAGACCCTGACACCTTCTCTCTCTTTCTCTTGCTTCCTCTCACCATGTGATCTGCTTGAACCCGCCGGCTGCCTGCCACTTTCCACCATGAGTAGAAGAAGCCTGAGGCCCATGCCAGATGCAGGTGTCCCAGAATCGTAAGCCAAATAAATCCTTGTTCTTTATAAATTACCCAGCCTCAGGTATTCTGTTATAAAAACACAAAAATGGATTAATACACTCAGTTTATGGAATATATGAACAAATGAATAAATGAGCGGAGCTCCTCAAAGTACTGGTGCAGGCCTGATGCATCTCTGAAATCCCAATGATCAGCTGGGTGCCTGTCTTTCGGCAGATATTTGCTGAGTGAATGGGGCAATGCCCTAATGTGGATCATCTATGTGCTATTTATGGGAGCAGTGCTGGTGTGGGTAGCGGAGTGAGGGACATGAAGACAGGCCTTGTTTCCCACCCCTCAGGATAACCCTGAAAAGACACCTGATGCTCCAGGAGTGTGGTACCTGAATCCAGGTAGGAACCAGGTAAGGGAACAGGAGAAATGAAGAAAGTGGATCTCCCTCCACCCTATGACTTGGGAGGGGCAGAGAGAGAGAGAGACAGACAGACAGATGTGACCACACTGGGCTGGCCCTCTGTGTTCAGCATCCTGTCTGCTTAGCATCCTCTCCCGAAACCCACAAGCATAAGGACTCTGGAGTCAGGCACCCATTGCAAACCTCAGCTCATCCTCTTACTAATTGTGCAGCTTTGGCCAAGTTACTTAGTCTCCCCAAGCCTCACTTTTCTCCTGTATAAAATGGGTTAAGTGTGGTACCAACGTTATGGAGTTGTTGCAAGGATTAAATGAGCCCATGGATGCAGAGCCCCTGGTGCTGCTGCCTGATGAACTGTGAGGTCTGCTGTGATTTTGCTCTTGTTTGAACTACACTGGAATTGTTCTGTTGAGCATCTAATTTTCTCTTCTCCATGAGGAGAGGAGAGGGCACAGTTCTGCTCCTTGGGCAGATCAAAGGCCCCCAGCCCTAAGTCCCACAACAAGGAGATCCATAAAGATTTGCTGAATTAAAAACCAGTAAGCATTGTGTGTTTGGCCTCTGGGTCAGGGTGGACAGCAAGAAGCCCAGAGGAGAAGGGGGACTCACCTGTTTCCACCGCCCAGGTCTCCTGGAGGACAAGGGCACCCCATGCCCTCCATCCACACTTGCTCCCCTTTCCTTCCTCTCCTCCTCCAGCACCTCCCCCCCTTCATCCTCAAACCCTGCAGCTCAGCCTGGGTGCATCACCTTAATTGGGGAGGGGGCTGTGGGGGCCCATTTGGCCACAGATCCAATTCACATGCTCTGATCCCAGCCTTATTATAATGAGGCCTCAGGTGGGTCTGCAATTGCCTGATGCTTGCATGTTCTTCTCACTTGGTTCTGAATGTGGAGGCAGGGAAAGAGGAATGATCAATTATTAACCCTCAAGTCCCAACAAGAGCAATAGAAGCAACATGTACTGAGTGCCTACAGGGACCAGACATGGGGTCACTGCTGGGCCAGCATGGACCAATAAGCTGGCTGAACCCCTGTCCCCTGGAGCTGGCCATCCAGAAGAAATAAGACTGAGCATTGTGGCAAATCATGGCACTTCTGCTCTGTGGAGGTGTAGTGGGTTGAGTTATGTCCCCCCAAAACTCCCTGAAGCTTGAATTGTGTCCCCCAAGTTTTATGTATTAGAAACTTAGCCCCCACTGTGACCGTTAGGGTGGGCTATCCTATTATGGTCATTGAAAGGTGGAGCCTTAAAGAGGTGATTGGGTTGTAGGACCGTGCAGTAGGGAATGGATTAAAAATGGTGGTCAGGGCCATTGTTCTGAGGGCTTTAAAAGAAGAGGAGAGTCTGTCTCTCTCTCTGCTCCCTCTGCTTCCACCATCTTGCAATGTGAGACCCCTGAGTCACGGTCACCACCACCAGATGGACTTTGGACTTGCCAGCCTCAGAAACTGTAAGCAATAAATTTTGTTTTCTGAATAAATCACCCAGTGGCAGGTATTTTGTTATAAGCAACAGAAATGGACGAATACAGGAGAAGACCAACAACGTGCATGAAAGGGACAGTGGAGGTGGCCGGGGAGGGCTTCCCCGAGGAGGTGATGCCGAGACCTGGAAGACGAGAAGGAGCCAATGCAGTAGAAGAGGGTGTGGGGTGGGCACAGGGACAGCGTTCCAGGCGGAGAGGAGAGGCGTCCTGCCTGTCTCCTCCCATCCACCATCTGGCAGTGGGAGATTTTACCCCAGAGGGAGAAAGGCCACTTCTGCCTTATGTGGAGGCGGGTTCATGTCCCCTGAAATGTGCTCTTGAGGAAGGTGACAGCACTTTCATTTATCTCTGTCTGACACTCCTCCCAAGCAGCAATGTAATAGACCTGAAGTGCATTTGGACCAGCCGACCTGAATACATATTCATTCAGGAAACAGAAACCGCTCAGAATGAGGAGGGACTATCTGGTAGCAAAGAGAATTGCAGCAAAATTGAAACGGATTGGCCAACTCTTTGTACAGAGCAGTGGGGACGAGGAAGGGGGGACAAGCTGCCTGCTTGATTCACTTATTTATCACACTTACCAGATCCTCCTCAAGACAGCCCCCGTTAACAACAGCATAGAAAATCTGTTCTGAGCTTCTGGAACCAACCAACTAACCAACAACAAAAAACCACCATTAACTAGTCTCATGATGTTCCTTAACAATGCTACAGTATAAACTTGAACCTCCAGGGGTATCTGAATTAGGCAACAGGAAGTTTGATAAATAGCCTGCTTAGACAGGCTGGTCGACTAGAACTCTAAAGCATCAGCAGCTTTCATCTTTCTCTCTGACCTTGGAAATGGAATTTGATTCCTCAGAATGAACTTTTCCCTTTTACTTCCCTGCACAAATCCGGCAGGTTAAACCTCATTCCACCTTCCCCTCCTTCCTTTGTCTTTCCCAGTGTCTCAGGTTTGCTTCTTTGTACTAAATAGAATCACAAATATATCAAGGATTTGAACCAGACCAGATGGATATGTAGTCTGTGCTCCCTGCTCACTAAAAGATTAAAAATGTCCATCTCCCTTGCCAAAGGGAGGAACAAATGGAGGAAAGATGTCATTTCTTTTTCCTGAGGAATAAGGTGTCTCATGGGCTTGAAAACTTTTCGGAGAAATACAGTGGCTAGGAGCCATGCACTAAGGTCAACTGGAGCACCTGCACTCGCTCACTCTCGCCCAGGACGAACAAGGGATTTGAGTTTGCAAGGAGGTCCAGCCTCTGCCTGTAACCACATGCAAGTAGGTCACGAGTCTGCTCCAACAGATTTCACTGTCATACAGGAAGCCGGTACCAGGGCCAGCCATAGTGGAAAGTTAAGAGAATATTTCCCACGCAGGAGCCTTCAAATTGCATGGAGATGATGTGGACGTGGAGTCAGACCACAGTGCTGAGTGAAGAAAAAAATGCTATGTTTGGACAGTGAGTTAACTTTCAGACAGCCTGTCTTGGTGCCTCTCGTGAATATTTATATGTTTAAAGAGCAACTGAGAGAGAAGCGATTGCCTTCTGTCCATTGCTCATTTTTCCTAAAGTGTCTTCTTGACTTCCTGTCTGCTGTTTGCATTTCACAGCTTTATCCAATGGGCTGGGTGCCCAGGCCTTAAATTCTGGAGTAATGTGGACTATGGGCACTTGACAGTTACAGTTACAGTCCTTTGTCCTGAGACCCTGGCAACCCAGTCCCTCAGCAGTGCCCACGGAGCCTTCCCCTCAGCTAGAAACAGGTGTGATTAAGTGTAGTGTCCCATTGGGACTGTTAGTGTTCAGATTCCCTGTGCTGGACATACCCAGCTGCTGGGAATGTGGATTGTTCATGGCTCCCAGCTCCCAAACTATTGTAGAGAACCACTATTATGTGTTAAATGTGTCCCCCAAAAGTTTATGTATTGGAAATTTAACCTTCATTGTAACAGTGTTAGGAAAGTGGGAAATCCAATTATGTTGTTTGAAAGGTGGGGTCTTTGAGAGGTGATTACATTGTGAGAACTGTGCTCTTGCAAATGGATTGATCCATTCATGAGTAATGGGCAGGGTTCTGATGACTTCAAAAGGAGAGCAAGTGAGAAGGTAAGCACTGTCTTGCTCAGCCCATTCTCACCATGCGACACCCTGATCACCACGGGACCCTGAAAAGAATTCCCACGCAGAAAACCCTCACCAGATGCGTCCCCTGGACTGTGGACTTCCCAGCTTCCAAAACTGTAAGAAATTTTATTTCTTTATCAAGTACCCAGGGTTTTTTTGGTTTTTTTGTTTGTTTTTTTCTGACCGGTAAGGGGATCGCAACCCTTCGCATGGTGTTGTCTGCACCATGCTCAGCCAGTGAGGGCACTGGCCATCCCTATATAGGATCTGAACCTGCGGCCTCGGCGCTACCAGCGCCGCACTCTCCCAAGCAAGTCCCAGGGCCGGCCCTTAGGTGTTTTGTTATAAGCAACTGACACAGACTAATACAACCACCCTTGGCAGAAGTGGAACCACCTTGTCAGGAGGTAAAACAGCCCACCCCAGGGACCACAGAGGCAGTGCCTGGCCTGCAGATGGGACCACTCTGTGGTCTGATTTATGCTCCAGAGCTCCGTGTGGGGTGGAGCTGAAGCCAGCTCCAGCTACAGCCCCATCGTCCTTGCTTGGCTCCTTCCATCACCCTGTTCTGCTGCCTCCGCTCTCTTTTCCTACAAGCCTTCCCCTGTGCATGGAATCCCTGTGTCATGCTCTGCTTCAGGAAACCCAGCCTAAGACATTCAGATACACAAGTGCCCAAGAGAGACAGCCCTGCTGACCCACACAGACACAGCCATGCTTGCTACCTTCCCAGCCTTCTAACGATTTAAAAACAGAAAGGCTTTTGCATGTGAGAGCACACAGCCTGATGGTGAACATCTGGGGCATTTTCTCATCGTTTGGGAATTACAGAGACCTGGCTGTGATGCTTCTCACTTGAGAAATAAGTGAACTTTCTCCTAAGTTGAATCAAGAGAATTTTCATAAACTCTTCTACCAGTAATGGCCATGCAGAAAGATAAGACTGAGTGGGTCAGGACTGGACATGCCCAGAGTATGGCCAGCAGCCTGGGAGGTGAATAAAGGGATGTCCCCACAGTGCTGGCACCTCTTTTGGGAATGGATTCAGAAGTGGTCTGAGAATCTCATCATGTCCCCAGTGCCCTGATGTCTCTATGGAAATCTCCACAGAGTCACTGTTAATATTCATACATTTCTTTGTTATAGATGTGGTACAAATTCTGGCTTATGATGGCATTAGCTAATCATTTAACATCACTAGAGGTATTTGGCTAATGTTAAAATCTTACCAAATCAGAAAAGTTTTGTAGCAAATAGTATCTTCTAGAAACCTACAGCAAATATTATACTTAATGGAGAAATAACAGAAGGATTCTAGGCTGCGTGCTGTAATATGTCTGTGAACTTGGCTTTTATTCAACATTGCACTAAGGGTCCTAGCCAAAGAAGAAATGAAATAATAGGTATACATATTTGAAATGAAGAAATAATGTAGAAGATACGATTGTCTACCTAGAAAATCCAAGAGGATCAACCAAAGAACCTGCTTGAACTAAGATAGTTCAGCAAGATGGGCAGGTGCAAAATCAGTCAGGAGCTCTCAGACTTCCAATTCTTGCACATCTAACTACAAACTTAGAAATGCTGGGTAAACTGTAATAAAAACTGATTTAAATGCATAGCTGAGCCCATGAGGGGAAAAAGAGAAGTATTTATGTGTTGTAAAAAAAATGGAGCTTGAATCCAGAGTAGTGAGTAAATGAACAGCGGTGATGGCTGCCAGGGGCAAAAAGAATGTCCTGCAGGGAGTCATTGTGGACCCTGTGACCTGCTGCTTGGGTGTTAATACCAACATGGGGGCTGGACAGGAAACTGGCCCAGAGCCTGCTGAGGACACGGAACAGGAATTAATTTCACCTCATAAAGCTGGCCATCAGGATCTCACCCTAAATACAAGGGTGGATTCTAACAGTACACCTGCCAGTGCAGAGATGGTTCTCAGTGGGAAAAAGTCTCTCTTCATAAATCTCCAGCATGTACCATAGGTGGGCTTGGGGCCTATTTTATATTCACTGTGTGGTCTAGGAAACCCCCAAATAAGGCTAATTACAATTTGCTCCATGCCACTGATATCACTGGGACACTTGGAAAAAGCAAAAGAGCAAAATTACTTTGGGGAATGATCCAACAATATGAGGTGTAAGAAATTCTCACAATTAAAGCTCTGGTAGAGATGAGTCCACAAATCAAAATTATAACACATTCTAAAATATCCCAACAAGAGCAAGGATCAGCAAACCACAATAATTAAGAAGAGAAAAACATGGAAACTTCCTGGAAAAGGCTGGCAAAATGTTAGAAAAAAATAATACCATAGAAAAGTCAACTTCTTAAGAAAAGACCCTACTTTACAAAAAAGACAAATGAAAATAAAAGCAATTAGATCTCTTTGAAACTCTTTATCCAAGAGATAAATACTTAAAATTTCCCACAGTTGGAGAGAGACACCAATTCTCAGATTCAGGGAGCCTAATAAATCCCAAGCAGAATTTTAAAAAACCCTAAATTCACACCTAGATAGATTATGTGAAAGCTATAACACTGAAGACAAAAAGGATTCTTAAGAGTGCCAGAGAGAAAAAACAAATTACCTACAAGTAATAGGAATGACAATTTGACTTACAGCTGGCTTCTCAACCCCAGCAACGAAAATCAAAACCCATGGAATCATTAGCTTCAAATTACTAAATATAATGCTCACCCTAGAATTCTAAATTCAGCAAAACTCTTTGAAGAATGAGATAGAATAAAAGCCTTTTAAGACAACGATTGAGACAGTTCATGACTTTGAGCTCTGTAGAAATGAAAATATCACATCTATAAACACAGTCTGAGATTCAAAAAAATGTTAAATAGAGAAATAGAAAACATGCTGTTAACATAAACAATCTTCAACTGTATAAGACATATGTAATAATGACAAATGTGGGTCATTGTGTGTGTGTGTGTGTGTGTGTGTGTGTGTGTGTGTGTACTTTAATTCGTGTACATGGTGTAGTGTATAATGCTGTAGACAGAGGGACCTGACAATTGCTCAATTCAGAACGCTTTGGAGAGTGTTTGGAGGTGCTGTAATTATTAATATTTCCAGAACAACCGGGGTATATGAGGACTCATAATTACCTTAACATCAGGCTTAGTTCTCTACTAAAGTTTTCAGTTAGTAACAAGCTTTCAAGATATAATAATGATAATAATAATGTTAATTGCCATATATCAAATACAGTCCTAAGTACTTTAATAGACTAACTCATAGCAAATCGGTGAGGTAGATATAGTTATTATTCCTATTTTATGGGTGTGTGAACTGAGGCACAGAGAGATAAAGCACATTGTGAAAGGTCACACAGTCAATGAGGACTGAGACATTTTGAACCTAAATTAACTTGGCTCTGGAATCTCTGCTACTAATAAAAGCACCATAATTGCCTCTAAATCCAAAGGTTCTGTGAAACAATCCAACTTGTTTCATATCTCTTTGACAAGGTAGCAAAATTTTTTTTATTACATCTGACGAGTGTTTAGTATGTGACATTTCATTTTCCAAGAAATTTTCATCAGAAATAAAATTTGATTTCTACCTAATTCTTCTCTAAATCTTTGTGAAAACTGTGCATTTCCTTCTCTAGTCTGTCAATGTGGTGAATGATGCTGATGGATTTTTTGAGGCGGTCTTGTACTCCTGGAATGAACTCCACATGATACATGACTTTTTAATGAAGTGTTGGATTCAGTTAGCTAATATTTTATCAAGAACTTTTTTCCAAATGGGTCTTTAATTTATTTTCCTTTTAATATCCTTAATCCATTTTGAAAAATAGGTTACAGCTAGTCTTATAAAATAAATTGGACAGCTCTTGCTATTTGTCCATTTTTATGAAACATCTGATATGACAGAAATCGCCCAAAAGTGTGAAAAAATTATACAGAATGTGTCTGCACCTGGAGATTTGGGATAAGGAATTCTCTTTTATTAACATTTCAATTGCTTTAATTTGTCTCCTCCAGTTTTTTTTCATTTCAGATTTTTTTGATGGTGGAAAAGCATTTGACAAATACTCAATCACCCATTTATGATTTTTTAAACTCGCAGCAAAATGGTAGAAAATAATAATTACTCAGCAGGATAAATACCACTGTCCAAGAGCCCTACAGCTAACCTTGTTCTTCGTGGTGGAGAACTAAATGCTTGCTTTTTAGACCAGGAACAAGGCAAGAGTGTGCATTCCCACA
This sequence comes from Cynocephalus volans, assembly GCF_027409185.1. Classification (NCBI taxonomy): domain Eukaryota; kingdom Metazoa; phylum Chordata; class Mammalia; order Dermoptera; family Cynocephalidae; genus Cynocephalus; species Cynocephalus volans. Next base: position 10,305,626 of record NC_084467.1, on the reverse strand, counting down.
TCTGTTCAAGATGGTACAGGCGGTGCTAGCCATTGCAATAAGGCAACAATAAATAAAAGTTATACAGACCAGAAAGGAAGAAGTAAACTGTAGTCATTTACCAACTTGAACGTCTGTATAGAAAAGCCTAAGGAATTTACACCAAAACTACTACAATGAAGTGAATGTAACAAAGTCATAGGATACAAGGTCAACAAGTAAAAATCAACAGTATCTTTATACTAGCTACTCGCAACAAACAATTGAAAATCAAAATAAAAATTTCATTGACAATAGCATCCAAAAGCATGAAATGTTAGGGTGAAATTTAGTAAAATATGTTCAAGACCTATATCCTGAAAATTATAAAACAGTGTTAAAAGAAATTAAAGAATGCCCAAATAAATGGAGAAAGACATCGTATTTATGTAACAGAAGACAATATTGTTAAGATGCAGCTCTTCCCCAAATTAATCTGTAGATTCAACACAATCAACATCAAAATCCCAGCAGACTTCTTTTTTGCAGAAAGTTACGGTCTTATTTTAAAATGGATAGAGAAATGCAAATGACCTTGTACAACCAAAACAAATGCCTCAAAGAACAATTTTTTGGAGGACTCATTTTAACTGATTTCAAGGCTTAATATAAAGCTACAGTAATCATGGGGTTGGCGTGCAGATTAATAAAACAGAATAGAGAATCTACAAGCAGATTCACATGGTCAGTTTGGAGAAGGTGCCAAGACAATTCAATGGGGAAAGGAAAGTATTTTCAACAAATGATGCTTTAATAACTGGCTGGATGTCCACATGGAAACAAAATCAGTATCAAAATTTACCTCATGACATAAAGGAAAATTAACTTGAAATGGATCACAGATCTACATATCAAAGCTAAATCTATAAAACTTCTAGGAGAAACCTTAAGATAAAATCTTTGCAACTTTGGAGTGACAACGATTTTTCAAATAGGACAGAAAAGCACACGTGATAAATGAGAAAATTAATAAATTTTACTTCATTCAAATTTAAAATTTATGATCTTCCAAAGATACCATTATAAAATTAGAAAGACAAGAATAGACTGGGGGAAAATATTCACAACACGTATATCTAACAAGTACTTATATCTAGAATGTACATATATATTTTTTAACACCAAGAAACACATATTAAAGATGGAGTCACTGTTGCCATACAAGACTGAGCCTAGATCAGCAAGAATGCAAAAGACTGTGTCAGCAAGAATTCGCAAGGCTTTACTGCAAACCACAGACTTCCTATGGGGTTGCCTAGGAGACGGGGAGGTAATGGGCGGGGTTTACAGCTGGCTAAAACATGCATAATACATGCTTTCAGAGAATAAAGTTGCTAAGTCCCAGATCTTTGTGTCTGGTTTCTGGTTGCCCACCTCCCTAGATGGTAGCCCCAATCTCAGGTGCATCCTGAGCAACTCACCTGGCTGAACTCTCTTGGTAGGGCTACATGTGGCCCTGCTTCCTGAGGGACTCCGGGCAGAGGCTACGTGTTGTCCTGCCTCCTGAGACCCCCAGGGCCAAGAGAAGCGTGCAAGAAAACATTTTAATTCAACTACAGAAACAACAGTTATAGCACAGCATATTCATAAGCAAAGATACACCATCTTTTTTTTTTTTTTTTAATTTTATTTTGTCGATATACATTGTGGCTGATTATTGCTCCCCATCACCAAAACCTCCCTCCCTCCTCCCTCCCCCCCTCCCCCCCAACAATGTCCTTTCTGTTTGCTTGTCGTATCAACTTCAAATAATTGTAGTTGTTATATCTTCTTCCCCCCCCCCCCCGGTTTGTGTGTGTGTGTGTGAGTGTGTGTGTGTGTGAATTTATATATTAATTTTTAGCTCCCACCAATAAGTGAGAACATGTGGTATTTCTCTTTCTGTGCCTGACTTGTTTCACTTAATATAATTCTCTCAAGGTCCATCCATGTTGTTGCAAATGGCAGTATTTCATTCGTTTTTATAGCTGAGTTTTTATAGCTGAGTAGTATTCCATTGTGTAGATGTACCACATTTTCCGTATCCACTCATCCGATGATGGGCATTTGGGCTGGTTCCAACTCTTGGCTATTGTAAAGAGTGCTGCGATAAACATTGGGAAACAGGTATACCTTCGACTTGATGATTTCCATTCCTCTGGGTATATTCCCAACAGTGGGATAGCTGGGTCGTATGGTAGATCTATCTGCAATTGTTTGAGGAACCTCCATACCATTTTCCATAGAGGCTGCACCATTTTGCAGTCCCACCAACAATGTATGAGAGTTCCTTTTTCTCCACAACCTCGCCAGCATTTATCGTTCAGAGTCTTTTGGATTTTAGCCATCCTAACTGGGGTTAGATGGTATCTCAATGTGGTTTTGATTTGCATTTCCCAGATGCTGAGTGATGTTGAGCACTTTTTCATATGTCTGTTAGCCATTTGTATATCTTCCTTAGAGAAATGCCTACTTAGCTCTTTTGCCCATTTTTTAATTGGGTTGCTTGTTTTCTTCTTGTACAGTTGTTTGAGTTCCTTATATATTCTGGATATTAATCCTTTGTCAGATATATATTTTGCAAATATTTTCTCCCACTCTGTTGGTTGTCTTTTAACTCTTTTAATTATTTCTTTTGCTGTGCAGAAGCTTTTTAGTTTGATATAATCCCATTTGTTTATTTTTCCTTTGGTTGCCCGTGCTTTGGGGGTCGTATTCATGAAGTCTGTGCCCAGTCCTATTTCCTGAAGTGTTTCTCCTATGTTTTCTTTAAGAAGTTTTATTGTTTCAGGGTGTATATTTAAATTCTTAATCCATTTTGAGTTGATTTTAGTATACGGCGAGAGGTATGGATCTAGTTTCATTCTCCTGCATATGGATATCCAGTTATCACAGCACCATTTGCTGAAGAGGCAGTCCCTTCGCCACTGAATAGGCGTGGTGCCTTTGTCAAAGATCAGCTGACAGTAAGTGTGTGGGTTGATTTCTGGATTCTCTATTCTATTCCATTGGTCAGTGTGTCTGTTTTTATGCCAGTACCATACTGTTTTGGTTATTATAGCTTTGTAGTATAGCTTAAAGTCAGGTAGTGTTATGCCTCCAGCTTTATTTTTTTTGCTCAGCATTGCTTTGGCTATGCGTGGTCCTTTATTGTTCCATATAAATGTCTGGATAGTTTTTTCCATTTCTGAGAAAAATGTCTTTGGAATTTTGATGGGGATTGCATTGAATTTGTATATCACTTTGGGTAGTATGGACATTTTCACTATGTTGATTCTTCCAATCCAAGAGCATGGGATATCTTTCCATCTTCTTGTATCCTCTCTAATTTCTCTCAGCAGTGGTTTGTAGTTCTCATTACAGAGATTTTTCACATCCTTGGTTAACTCAATTCCTAAGTATTTTATTTTTTTGGTGGCTATTGTAAATGGGCAGGCTTTCTTGATTTCTCTTTCTGCATGTTCACTATTGGAGAAAAGAAATGCTACTGATTTTTGTGTGTTGATTTTGTATCCTGCTACTGTGCTGAAATCATTTATCAATTCCAGCAGTTTTTTTGTAGAGGTTTTAGGCTGTTCGATATATAGGATCATGTCATCTGCAAACAGGGACAGTTTGACTTCATCTTTTCCAATCTGAATGCCCTTTATTTCCTTCTCTTCTCTGATTGCTCTGGCTAGTACTTCCAACACTATGTTGAATAGGAGTGGTGAGAGTGGGCATCCTTGTCTAGTTCCTGTTCTTAAAGGAAAAGCTTTCAGCTTTTCCTCATTCAGGATGATATTGGCTGTGGGTTTGGCATATATGGCTTTAATTATGTTGAGATACTTTCCCTCTATACCTAACTTATAGAGGGTCTTTGTCATGAATGAGTGCTGAACTTTATCAAGTGCTTTTTCAGCATCTATAGAGATGATCATATGGTCCTTGTGTTTGAGTTTATTAATATGGTGTATCACATTTATTGATTTGCGTATGTTGAACCAACCTTGCATCCCTGGGATGAATCCCACTTGATCGTGATGAATAATTTTACGTATATGTTGCTGTATTCTGTTTGCTAGTAATTTAGTGAGGATTTTTGCATCTATATTCATCAAGGATATCGGCCTGTAGTTTTCTTTTTTGGTTATATCTTTACCTGGTTTTGGTATCAGGATGATATTTGCTTCATAGAATGAGTTTGGGAGATTTGCGTCCGTTTCAATCTTTTGGAATAGTTTGTAAAGAATCGGTGTCAATTCCTGTTTGAATGTTTGGTAAAATTCTGCTGTGAATCCATCTGGTCCTGGGCTTTTCTTTGTTGGGAGCCTTCTGATAACAGCTTCAATCTCCTTTATTGTTATTGGTCTGTTCAAATTTTCTACGTCTTCACGGTTCAGTTTTGGGAGCTTGTGTGTGTCCAGAAATTTATCCATTTCCTCCAGATTTTCAAATTTGTTGGCGTATAGTTGTTTATAGTAATCTCGAATGATTCCTTGTATTTCAGATGAATCAGTTGTAATATCGCCTTTTTCATTTCTAATTTTGGTTATTTGAGTCTTCTCTCTTCTTTTTTTTGTTAGCCATGCTAATGGTTTGTCAATTTTATTTATCTTTTCAAAAAACCAACTTTTTGATTCATTGATCTTTTGAATTGTTCCTTGGTTTTCAATTTCATTCAGTTCTGCTCTGATCTTAATGATTTCTTTCCGTCTGCTAACTTTAGGATTGGATTGTTCTTGTTTTTCTAGTTCTTTAAGGTGAAGTGTTAGGTTGTTCACTTGCCATCTTTCTATTCTTCTGAAGTGAGCGTTTAATGCAATAAATTTTCCCCTCAATACTGCTTTTGCAGTATCCCACAGGTTTTGGTATGATGTATCATTGTTTTCATTAGTTTCAAGAAATTTTTTGATTTCCTGCTTGATTTCTTCTTGGACCCATATGTCATTAAGTAGAATGCTGTTTAATTTCCATGTGTTTGTATAGTTTCCAGAGTTTCGTTTGTTATTAATTTCTAGTTTTAATCCATTGTGGTCTGAGAAGATACATGGGATAATTGCAATTTTTTTGAATTTATTGAGACTTGATTTGTGACCTAATATGTGATCTATCCTGGAGAATGATCCATGTGCTGCTGAGAAGAATGAATATTCTGAGGTTGTTGGGTGGAATGTTCTGTAGATATCTGCCAATTCCAATTGGTCTAGAGTCTTGTTTAGATCTTGTGTTTCTCTACTGATTCTTTGCCTAGATGATCTGTCTAATATTGACAGTGGGGTGTTCAGGTCCCCTGCTATTATGGTATTAGTGTCTATTTCCTTCTTTAGGTCTAATAGAGTTTGTTTTATAAATCTGGCTGCTCCAACATTGGGTGCATACATATTTATGATTGTTATGTCTTCTTGATGGATCAGTCCTTTTATCATTAAGTAGTGTCCCTCATTGTCTCTTTTTATGGTTTTTAGTTTAAAGTCTATTTTGTCAGATATAAGAATAGCTACTCCAGCTCGTTTTTCTTTTCTGTTTGCTTGGTAAATCTTTTTCCATCCTTTCACTCTTAGTCTATGTGAATCTTTATGGGTGAGGTGGGTCTCTTGTAGGCAGCATATAGTTGGGTCCTGCTTTTTGATCCAGTCGGCCAGTCTGTGTCTTTTAATTGGGGAATTTAAGCCTTTTACATTAAGAGTTGTTATTGAAAGGTGTTGATTTATTCCTAGCATTTTATTGGTTGTTTGGTTGTCTTAGGTGTCTTTTGTTCCTTGCTTTCTGATTTACTGTTTGTTTTCTGTGTTTGTTGGTTCCTTAGGTTGTAGATAGTGTTTTTGTTAGCTTGTTTTCTCTTCATGAATGCCATTTTTATTATACTAGCGGGTTTAGATTTTTCTTGGGTTTTTATGGCAGTGGTAGTTATTTTTCAGGAACCAAACCCAGTACTCCCTTGAGGATTTCTTGTAAGGGTGGTCTTGTGGTAGTGAACTCCCGCAGTTTTTGTTTGTCTGAGAAATATACTATTTGCCCCTCATTTCGGAAGGATAGCCTTGCAGGGTAGAGTATTCTTGGCTGGCAATCTTTGTCTTTTAGTATTTTGAAAATATCATCCCATTCCTTTCTAGCTTTTAGGGTTTGTGATGAAAAGTCTGATGTTAACCTGATTGGGGCTCCCTTATAGGTGATTTGACGCTTCTCTCTTGCAGCTTTTAAGATTCTCTCTTTATCTCTGAGTTTTGCCAATTTGACTATGACATGTCTTGGAGAAGGTCTTTTTGGGTTGAATACATTTGGAGATCGTTGAGCTTCCTGGATCTGAAGATCTGTGATTTTTCCTATACCTGGGAAGTTTTCTGCCACTATTTTGTTGAATATGTTTTCAATGGAATCTCCATTTTCCTCCCCTTCTGGAATACCCATGACTCGGATATTTGATCGCTTATGGTTGTCTGATATCTCTCTCAGATTTTCTTCCATGTCCTTGATTCTTTTTTCTTTCTTTTTGTCTGCTTGTGTTATTTCAAACAGCCCATCTTCAAGTTCAGAGGTTCTCTCTTCAACTTCGACAAGCCTGCTGGTTAAACTCTCCGTTGTGTTTTTTATTTCGTTGAATAACTTCTTCAGTTCAGCAAGTTCTCCTACTTTTTTTTCAGGACATTGATTTCCTTGTACATTTCCTCTTTCAGATCCTGTATACTTTTCCTCATTTCATCATGATATCTAGCTGAGTTTTCTTGTATCTCATTCAGTTTCCTTAGAATTATCACTCGAAATTCCTTGTCAGTCATTTCAAGGGCTTCTTGTTCTATAGGATCTAGAGTTTGAGATTTATTAACTTTTGGTGGTGTACTTTCTTGATTTTTTGTATTTCTGGTATCTTTTTTTTGGTGTTTATTCATTGTGGCCGGGGGTTTCACAGTTCACTGGTTTGAGACTAATGACTAACTAGGATGTTGCTGTGGTTGCCAATTTCGTATGGCTCCCTCCATGACTGCTCAGTTGGCCTCTAGTGCCTTGTGTGTGTGGTTGTCTCGGGTCTTGGGCTTCTCCGGGGTGCCACCTTTCTGGTCAGCTTGGACTCTGCTGGGCTGGTGGATCACGTACCACAGGGTGTGTGATCTCTGTTGAGCTTTCACTTCCTGTGCAGGACTTCTCCCTGTTCCGTGTGCTCTGGCCCAGGCTGTTAGATCGTGCAGTGGCGACCCCACCGGGTATGTGGTTTCTGTCGAGTCTCCCCCTCCCTGGCCGCACGTCTCCCCACTCTGTGCGCACTGTGCTGGGCTGGGGCGTGTATTCTGCACCCCTCGTCTATCAGCTGGGCCTTCAAGACCCTGCTCGGCACCGCCTCGCCCAGGAAGTCTACCAGGTTTCTGCTGGGCACAGACGACTGGTCTCTCTGGGTGCCTTTGTAGCACTATGTAGATCTTTCTCGGGTCTTGTTCACCTTTGTATCCCCCCAGTATAAACCGAGTCTAGCGCCCACGTGCAGCCTGGTCTCCGGCAGGTTCAAGCGGACCTGGGAACTCTCCTACCACACTATTCCCAACCACACATTCGTTAGGCTTTTTTCCAAACTGGTGGCCGCAGAGATGGTATCTGCCTCCCAGTAACAGGGAGTTTACCTGGGGCCGGAGTCCAGGGTATGGTGGAGTGACAGTCGGCCCACCCGTACTTCCTTGCCGTCCCGACACTGGCCCGGGACACCCCCTCCACCAGCCCCGCCAGAGAACCGCGGAGGGAGTGGGAGCAGAGGCCCCCGTGCCAGGCCAAGCAAGTGGGAGGGCTCAGTGATGGCCGAGCAGGGCGGAGCTGCCCGCACCTGGGAAAATGGAGGCAGCACCGGGGTAGTGAGTGGCCTGGTGGTGCAGGCGGGAGCCGCGTGGGCATCCACCCCCCGAACAGAGCTGTGCCAGGGATCACTCACAGTGCTGTGCCAGGTCGGGTGCTCGCTCTCTGTCTCTGGTTTGTTGCCTTCCGTGTTCTCGGCGCTGCCGCCTCGGGCTGTTCAGTCGCGGCGCCGCTCGGGCGCTCCCAGGAATCTTCTTTAATGCCGGCCTGAAACCTCGAATCCTGAATAGGGCAGCTGGCCGCCTTCAGCACGGCCCCGGCCTCCGGGATCCTGGCTGCATCCACAGCAGCCCTGGCGCCGTGTTCCCTGTTTCGAGACTCGCTTTTGCAGCTAAGAAACAGTTCTTTTCCTGCTCCACACTTCAAAGCTGTTGTCTGTAAATGAGGCAGCCTTTCCTGCCAGGGGCAAAGTGGCGGTCACCCCCCACGACCGGTCAGCAGCAGCAGTCCTCCCTTAAGAGATGGCCAGAGGAAGGTCCACAAGATTCCCGGCTCCCTGAGGCCCAGTGGCCACCTTTTCCACCTCAGCTACTCCGCGCCAGCCGCCGCAGCCGCCGCCATCTTGAAAAGCCTCTCTAGATACACCATCTTTTAATACTCGCAAAGCTACAAACCATTTGCTTCCTTAACATTTTCCATATTTTAAGTTCATATGTGAAGATACGAGCAGATTTACCATTTTGGTGAGCAGAGGAGAGAAAAAAGGTGCATTTATCATCAGCCAGATGTGCTCACCGTGTGCTCTGTTACTTGTACGCAAGATCTGAGAGCCTGGAAGTGCAGTTGTCAGGCATTTTAATAAACTGGACAGCCTTTTGCTTCTGCACAACAAGGCATTTTTCACACAGGAGCAGTCAGGAGAAAACAGACACAGCCGAACACTGCATTGTAACACGCCACCTTAACAGCTAACCAGCATTATTTGACTGCCACACAACTGCTCCTAGTGCACAAAAATACATATAAGAGAAGAGGTTAGAATCGTGTCTGCTAAACAATCCGATCAAGTCTTTTTGGAGCTGGCTGATGAGCTCAGTTGGTTAGAGCATGGTGTTATAACACCAAGGTCAAGGGTTCAGATCCCTGTACCAGCAGCCACCAAAAAACACAAACAATCAAAATCAAGTCTTTTCACCTGAAAAGTCTTCATATAAATTTGGGTTTGGATTACCATTTTAGATCGGAAGGTAAACAACATATACAAGTTTACACCAACTTTTATAGGTTTTGATTTTAACGGGTGAAGGCAATGTTGGGTGAAGGCAATGTTGGGTAAACTTCTTGACAGCTTTAGACTGTACGTAATGACAGCACACATTTCCTTAAAAACCAGGAGGCCACAAGTAGAATATAAATATATATATATTTTTTAATTTTACAACTCAATATTACAACCAAAAAAATTGGACAGAGGACTTAAACAGACACTTCACAAAGACAGACAATGTCAAAAAAGCCCCTGAAAAGATGTCCAACATTATTGGTTACCAGGAAAATGTAGTTTTTTATAAAGATAAACCTAAGTTTAGAGTTCAACCCATTGAAGCTACTCTGTATGATGCGACATGGTGAATACATGACATTATCCATATGTCAAAACACATAGAATGTCCAACACCACGGGTGCACCCTAAAGTAAACTGTGGACTTTGCATGGTGATGAAGGGTCAGTGTAGGTTCATCAATTGTAACATGCAAGTACGTACCACGCTGGTGGGGATGGTGATGCTGGGGAAGGCCGTGCATGTGTAGGGACAGGGGGCCTATGGGAACTCTGGTCTTTCTGCTCAATTTTGCTGTAAACCTAAAGCTGCTCTAAAAAAATTGTAGTAGTTTCTCACAGTTCTAATATTGTATTATTATAAATTTTTTAAAGGAAAAAACAATTCTTATTTATTGATCTTTAAAATCAGTTTTAAAGTCTCATTTCTTTTCAGACTCCAAAGCGAGTTAAAATTTTTTTTGATATTGCATTGCATTCTTTAAAAGTACGAAATTTCTTTTATGATTTAAAATGGCAATTTATATCTTTCATATTTATATAAATCACAACACAAATATTTATATTCAAATAGCCTTTACATAATAGCACATTTTTTTTTTTTTTTTGTCGGTTTTTCGTGACGGGCACTCAGCCAGTGAGTGCACCGGTCAGTCCTATATAGGATCCGAACCCGCGGCGGGAGCGTCGCCGCGCTCCCAGCGCAGCACTCTACCGAGTTCGCCACGGGCTCGGCCCTAATAGCACATTCTTTAAAATACCATACGACATAATCCTGCTTATAACACTAACTCATACCACCTAGTCTGACCTACCAGCAGATGGCACATAAAACCTACAGTTTGGAAATTTTTATCCCATGATCCCTACAGATGAATCCAGCCGGGTCCTCCCCACCCCACCCCTGCTGGCAGCTAAAGCTCTGCTGTTTGGGTGAATCATGATTCAATGGCAGCCCCAGGTACAAGCTGAGTCCCACCGTGTGTCCTGTGCTTCCTCCCTCGCCCCTGGTGTCAGGAATATAGGGGAAGATTGAAGGATGGAGAATGCTGGGGACTTCTGCCAGGAAGGAAAAAGAAGGAATAGATGTGTTTATACCAGGCCCCATGCCAAGCCCTAAGATGCACCATCCTGTTGGATCCTACAAGGGTCCCACGAGCTGGGTGAACATCATAATCCTCATTTCACAGGGAAACCACGGCTCCTGCCTGAAGTCCCTGCCCAGCACCACCATCCCCCAAGCCTCAGCAGGGAGCCTCACGTGGGTGCCCTTTGGTTAGAACCAGCCAGCACCGGTGAGGTTGCTCATGTACCCACAGGTACTTTATTGTTATTCATCCTCTGATGACATGCACATTTCAAAACACGCTGAGAGTCTTCCTTGACAGGAAGAGGATGATGTTCTGGGAAGAAAGCCGATCTCTCATGGATATGACCTAGCCCCCAAAATAATATAATTTTTTTATGGGGCATAAAAATATTTTAAAGGTTTTCTATGCCTATATAATTTTAATATTTCACTAAAAAAGAATTTGGATTTCTTTACCGACATGAAGTAACTTAATGCAAAAAGGACCACAACCCACCAGGATGTCAGGCACGGTTGGACAGGCCCGGAGGCTCTGGCTAATACACAGTGTGGATGTAACTTCCAGGTTGGGGACCATGCCTTGTGCAGTGAAGCTCTTTCCTGCCACAGCCAAAGGCTGGGAACAAAGGCTCCTTGGTCCACACATGAGCAATGGCCACGGTCTCGGCATCTGATTAGCAACGTGGGCCCCTGAGCAGAAGTTTACTGCTGTGGTTCGTGATTATTGTCCCAGATCCTACGAATGCACTTTGTGTGTACTAACCCACTGCACAGACACAGAAGTGAGCCAGGAGGTAGCAGATGCCCAGAGAGAAGTAAAGACCCGGAGAGAATTAATCAAAATATTCAAGTTTTATTTTGATGCTCTTGAGCACCTGGGACAGAACCTCATTGATCACAGACAACTCAGTGACTTTCTCCCCCATCAGTAACTAGATATTCCTGAAGTTCGAGCAGGAAAAAAGGATCAGTCATTATAGAGAACAACAGATGGTTTACATTGAGGCCTCCTTTATTCATGATGGTTTCTTTACAAGCATCCATGCAGGGTTATGCCCTCATTTACCGCTCAAGCCTGAATCCTGCACTTGAGCAGGTTTCTGAAACAAGGCTGCTGCGCTCCCTCTGCAATGGAACTGCCTCCTAAGCTTCAGCCTCCCAGTGCCCAGAGGAGAGCTTTTGACCCACGCACTCACCTAGGCAGGCATCCCACAGTGACACTGACTGGGCTTCGTGTCATAGAAAACACAGTTGCCACAGCGAGGGCAGGGGGTGGTCCTGAACAGGACTCTCCCGGGCTGCCCTAAGCCCCTCAGCATCTGCATCAGCTCTGCACAGAGCTGGGCAAATCTGCCCCGGTGGAGAGAGCCCTGGGCGTCATAACTCTCCCGAGGCGCAGGGAACAGTCCCAGGCGTAACCTGCTCAGCCTCGCTGTGTGGCGCAGCAGGTTCTCCAGGGCGGCCATGGAGACAGGGTTCCCACAGAAGATGACAGTTGTGAGCTGGGTACAGCTGCTCAGGGCAGGCAGGATGGCACTGAGCTGGGGGTCCACGATCCCACAGTCCTCCAAGCTCAGGGTCACGAGGGAGGCTGCCACGTTCTCCAGCAGAACCTGCAGGGGCTCAAGCCTTAAATTGGTCAGTCTGACGCCACTCAGATCCAGGTCCTTTAGCTGCCTGGTGCTGGGGCACCAGGACAGATGCTTCAAGTCTGATTCCGAGAGCAGGCAGTGAGTTATGGAGAGGGTCTCCAAGGGGGTCTTCACATACCTGGGGAGAGACCAAGCAATTAGTTCTGGGGACTGGTAGTGGCAAGAGGAGGCTGGTGGAGAATGACCTCAAGGTGAAGGTGACCTTTTCATCCAAGCCCAAGGTCAATCTGACCATGTGATTGTCAACACCAGGATGCTCATGTTGAAGAGAACTGTCATTCAAGGTCATCCTAATTTAGGCTAAGTCCTTCCACCATCACTCTGCAATTGGGACAAATCCACAAAATGTGTAAAGCTCCCTGTCTTCATCTCCCAAGCAGACACCACATGTGTGGGCAGGACGAGGCTAGGAGGAGACATCATAAAGGACAAACTCAGGCAGGATCTGGCAACATCAGCCAGGTCACCAGCTGCAGGGCTCACTCCCATCCCTGTGTCAGCAGCAAACCATCAATCACAGTGTGCAGTTAGTTCTTCCCTCCTGCTCTCGCACCCTGCACTCCAGGATCATGCGATTTCCACACATCAATCACCTTACCTGGAGCCCAAAACAGCCTTCTACAGGCAGGAAATTAGAGACAGACTCATTCCTGCTCTCAAAGCAGGTGAGTGCAGAGCCTATATTTGGAATTGTACAGGTTTGATATGCTTTTCTATCTTTAGTGCCCTCTTCTCTTATCTATTTTCTGTCACCTTAACTTTGACATGCTTCCTTAGGAAGAAGTCACAGACCCACCCTCACTAGACCTGAACCCTCCAACAGTGAGCTTCCTACCACAGTGCCCGTGTGTCTAGCAGGCACCCTAGTTCATCTCTCTGCCATCATTTGGGTGGTTATGTGATACTGTGCTTCAGGACAGAGAAGTGAACAAGACCGTGGTTGACATTCTAGAGTGTCCTTCATGGACACACAGCCAGCGGCTGGCACACAGTAGGTGCCTGTTCGTGTTGACTGTAATAGAGAAAGGCTTTGCTCTGGTCTGCAGAGAAAGCTCTTACTCACCAGAGCACCTGGTTCAGGTGGCCTTCAAGGAAGAAGACAGAGTCCATAGAAAGCTTCTGGAGGTAGTTCAGTCTGAGGAACTGAGAGGTGAATTGGGTTACAAACTGCACCTTGTCCTCTAAGAAAATGCAGGCAGGCATGTAGATGTGGGAGAGAACAAGTTTGCGAAGATGACTCATCTGGCCCAGGTGGGGAGCAAGCCTTGCCAGCGCGAGCAGACTGCAGCCGCCCTTCAGCTCCAGCTCCTGCAGACAGCCCAGCTCCACCGCGTTCAGGACCATCCTGATGTTGGGGACAGGCATTGCAAAAGTCCTCAGCTTCTTGCAGCACAGGTGTAGTGAACTCCCTCTCTGCTTGACCCACAGTAAGAGGCAGCTATGGAATGCATCCAGGGCTGTTTCCTTGAGGCAAAGGTCCACTGACACCTTCAATGGCTGCTTTGCCCCCATCCTTGGACAGTCCTCGGCTGTTTGCCTCTTAATCGTGGACTTTGGTGAGCACCCAAGGGCCCTGGCTCCAGACCATATTCTCCAGAAGTTCTGATCCACATTCCGAAAATCCAGCACCTGTAACTTCCAGCTCCTGTGGATAAAACAGATGAAAGTCTCGAAATATAGGGAAGGACCTAACTACTGCCCTGTGCTTTTACTCCACGTCCCTGACATCAGCTGCTCCCTTCCCCACTTCCTTTTCTGCCTGTCTTTTCTCCATTCCATTTTCTGCTAGGTTCTTTTTGGTCCCCACTTCTCCTTTAAGTGCCACTGGGAAGAGACAGCTACACAGTCCTTCAGTTGTCCCTGCATGGTTGGCAGTCCTACACTTCCAGAAGCCCTTCCCCAGGCAGAGCTCAGCAATGGCCAAGGCCTCCTGGAATGTCCTCTCTGGCACCACCAGAACCTCTGGTCCACCATTCATCCCTCCACATCCCTGACTGCACCAGGACCCTCCTGACCAAGCTACCTCGGTCACCCTCACCTGGGCCGGACCTTCTGGGCAAGCAGCACATCGAGCCCCTCCAGGACAGCTTGTAAGGTCTCCAGGTGAGGCGTCTTCATCAGGGACCCCAGAGGGAGGCGGGTGAAGGGCCAGGCCTGCACCATGGCCTTCAGGGTCTCTCTGTGTCTCCCGGTGAAGGCTTCCATGAACAGTGGCGGGAAGAGCTCTGTGGGCAGCTCCTCCAGGGCAGAGATGGCCAAGGCCTCGTCCCTCAGCAGGCTCTGCCCCGCCAGTTCCAGGAGTCTGGGTGGGGCCCGGATGCTCATCCTGATGAATCTGCCACAGGAGGAATCCTGGGGAAACATCTAGGAAAAGGCATCCTTCTCAGGCCATGCACAAGCTACCCCACCTTCTCCTATGGCCATAGTCACAGTCACTGCTCTGGCCATGCTGGAAAGTCCTCAGTTTACCTCAGTTCCACTCTACACTCAATGGCAAGAATGCCATAGCTCTGTCCCTGCTGGCACCAGGACAAGCATCTCACAAGCACCAAGCAGGGTCAAGGTGACCCCTAGACCACCCGTTTCCATCCACTTCTCCACATAATTCCTGTCCCATTGGGAAGAGGGTGCCCACAAGCCTGACAGCTAACCCCACCCTTTGTCGAGGAAAGTTTCTGAATATCATTCAAGGCCCTAAAACAACGGGAATGGGAGTTTCATGTGGCCCGTCACAGCCTACATTCTCAGTTCCAACTACTAACCTGAATGGGAAAGACTAAGGGGACACTTCTAACATGGCTCCAGTAGTTTTCAATCTTAAAAACTTTAGCTAGAAATTGTAAAAGCCATGTAACCGTGTTATAGAGCCTTTGAAAGTTAGAGATGGAACACTAACTCTGAGATGTTGATTTTAATGTGTCTCTCTTGCATGTGTTAGAATCTGCCACTTTGGCATGGAGTTTAGAACAAAGACTCCATTCACAAAAATATCATACAGAATGTTTTTAAGCTAACTTGTAAAATTGCAAAACCACAAAGTCCATGCACTGTAATTTAAGGACATACAAACTAAATATTTTAAAAGTGAAGAAGTAAAATCTCAATCAATTAGATGTGTGTGTGTTTTGTTTGTTTGTTTGTTTGTTTGTTTGTTTGTTTGTTTTTTACACATATCTTCTTGGTTAATTTTTTAAATGAAAAAACCAGGCTGGCCTGTTAGGTCATTTGGCAGAGCATGGTGCTGGTAACCCCAAGGTCAAGGGTTCACATCCCCTTACCGTCCTGCCACCAAAAAATAAAATAAAATAAAACAATATGACATTACAAAAACCAAAACACAAATCAAAATGTTTGGGGTGAAGGCAAAACTGCACTTAGAGGCATAACCCAAAACCTTAAATCTCCTAATCTTAAGAGACAAAAAAAAGGTAAGTTATCTGTGCCATCCTAGGCTGCCTGTAACCATCTGAGACCGGCTGAAGGTATATTGAATGTGGGTGTCTTATGGAGGTGGTTGACTTACCAAGTCTGGATATGGTTGGCAGTGTGATCAGACCTCAGGAAGAACCAGGCAGTGACTCTGCCTCCAGGATCCTGGGTGTCTCCTCTGAACTCTCAGAAGCTTTTAAGGACCTTTCTAACCTTTCACATCCCCCTTTTTGCCTTCCAATCAGAAAGAGATGTGTGATTAGATTCCTGATCTAGTTAGTCCTGATTGGGTTTTAGGTTGTTTCCAGATTAATTGATTGAATCAGATATCGGTTCATGGAAAGGAAAGAATTAGGGGTAGGGTGAAGGTCAATGACTCCTTCACTGATTGACTCCACAAACATTGACTGAGTTTTAGTAACAGAAGAGGCCTTCAAAATGTTCGTGGATAGATTCCTATTGTCTTTTTTTAATTAAAATACAATTGATTATATATATTTGTAGGATATAGAGTTGAGCATCAATACCTACGTACAATGGGATGATCAAATCAGGATAATTAGCATATGTATCATTACAAAACATAATCAGTTCACTGTGTTGAGGACATTCGATCTCCTCTCTTCTAGCCATCTGAGTGCATGAAGTTAAGTTAATGTTAAGTATAGCTGCCTAGATCGACTGCAAATAAGCAGAAGCTATTTTTCCTAACTAGCTATTGTGTGTCCATCAGCCAATTTCTTGCTGTGCCCCTTGCCTTTCCTTTCTCTAGTAACCACAGATCTGTTCTTTCCTTCTGAAAGTTCAAAGTATTTTTGTGATTGTTGTTTCTTTTCTCTTCTCTCTTTATTTACTTTTTACTTCCCACTTATGAGTAAGACATGTGATATTTCTCTTTCTGTGCCTGACCTGTTTCACGTAACATAATTTTCTCCAAGCTCATCCATGCTGCTGTGAATGGTAGATTTTTATTCCTCTTTATGGTTGAGTAGTAGCCCATCGTGCATATATTACCACATTTTCCTTATTCAGTCATCTGTCAATGGACATTTAGGTTGGTTCCATCTCTTGGCTATTGTAAATAGATCTGCAATAAACGTAGGGGTACAGGTATCCCCTCAACATGATCATTTCCATTCCTTTGAGAACATACCCAGCTGTGGGATTGCTGGGTCATAGGGTACTGCTATCGGTAGTTGTTTGAGAAAACTCCACATAGTTTTCCATAATGGCTGTACTAATTTACAGTCCCAGCAACAATGTAGAAGGATTCCCTTTTCTCTACATCCTTGCCAGCATTTGTTATTCTGTCTTTTTGATAATAGCTAGTCTAATTAGGAGAGATGATATCTTAATGTAGTTTTGATTTGCATTTCCCTGATGATTAATGATATTGAGCGTTTTTTCAGGTACCTATTGGCCATTTGCATGTCTTCCTTTGAGAAATGTCTGTTCAGCTCATTTGTCCATTTTTAAATTGGATTATTTTTGTTGCTGTTATTAAAATGTTTGAGTTCCTTGTATAGTCTGGATATTAATCCCTTTCAGGATGCATAGTTTTCAAATATTTTCTCTCATTCTGTAGGTCATTTTTTCATAATGCTGATTGTTTCCTTTGCTGTGCAGAAGATTTTTAGTTTTATATAATCTTATTTGTTTAATTTTTCTTTTGTTGCCTGTGCTTTTGAGATCTTATTCATAAAGTCTTTGCCCAGCCCTACATCCCAAAGTGTATACCCAGTGTTTTCTTCCAGGAGCTTTATAATCTCAGATCTTATAATTAAGTCTGCAGTCCATTTTGAGTTGATTTTGGTATATGGCAAGAGATAGGGATCTAGTTTCATTCTTCCACACATGGGATACCCAGTTTTCCCACCACCATTTACTGAAGTGGCTGTCCTTTCATATATGTCCTTGGTACCTTTGGCAAAGATCAGTTGACTGTAAGTGCATGGATTGATTTCTGGGTTCTCTATTCTGTTCCATTGGTCTTTGTGTGTTTTTCTGCCGGTACCATGGTGCTTTGGTTACTATAGCTTTGTAGTATAATTTGAAGTCAGCTAGTGTAATGCCTCCAGCTTTGGCTTTTTTTTTTTTTTTTTTTTTTTTGGCTTAGGATTGTTTTGGCTATTTGGGGTCTTTTGTTGATCCATATGAACGTTAAGATTGTTTTTCCTATTTCTGTGAAATATGGCATTGGTATTCTGATGGGGATTGCACTGAATCTATAGATTGCTTTGGGTAGTATGGACATTTTCATGACATTAATTCTTCCAATCCATGAACATGGAATGTCTTTCCATCTTTTTGTGTCCTCTTTTATTTCTTTCATCAATGTTTTGTAGTTCTCATCATAAAGATCTTTCACTTCCTTGGTTAAATTAATTCCTAAGTATTTTATTTTATTTTATTTTTGTTGCTATTGTACATGGGCTGGCTTGCATTTTTTAGTCTTTTTCCTACTACTTCATTGTTGGTGTATAACAACACTGCTGATTTTTGTGTATTTATTTTGTATCCTGTAACTTTGCTGAATTCATTTATCTGCTTTAAGAGTTTTTTCTCACCACTCCTGTTTAACATGGTATTGGAAGTACTAACAAGAGTAATCAGGCCAGAGACAGAAATAAAAGGCATCCAAATTGGAAAATATGAAGTGAAATTGTCCCTGTTTGCAGACAACATTATCCTATATATAGAAAAACCTAAAGACTCCATCAGAAAGCTCCTATTATCTTTTAATTCTGTTATTACACCAACTTTTTGAAGCACCCTCTCATGTAACACCCATAGTCCCTCGTGTGAGTCAGGAGAGTGTTTGTTGGAGTGAGCAGAACTGAAGCCATGATGGGACCTAAAACCACCTGGGCTATGGGAAAATTTTTAAAAGGACACAAATTCTTTCTCCTTTCTTTCTTCCCACACTTTGACTTTCTTATCTTGCTTTCTAAGTAGAAAACCAAGGCAGTTGTAAGCTCATCAGTACCTGGTACAACTAACAGTTCTTCTTTGAGTCTTGCAGAATTCCAGGGCCCACCAGGGCCCTGCAAAACGACGTGGAGACTTTGCAAAGAAGCTGATTCCAACCTGAAGCAGATCAAAATCCTGCAAGACCCAAAATCAACATCAAGGATGAGAACAGAAACCAGATGGAGCCTTGGTGAGACCTTACACCTGACTCCTTGCATGAAGCCCTACAACTCATGTCCTCCCTCCTGCTTTTTGCTTCCCACTTTTTATCCCATAAATCCCACTGATAAAACTGAGCCTTTGAGATGTGTTAGACTACCACTTCCTTAGCTGAATAAAGCTGCCTTCCCTTATCCCCAGCATTTGACTTTTGCATCTGTTGTTTGTTGGGCGGCCAGCAGATGGACTTGGGTTCCATAACAGATTTTCATGAGCCGAGCCTGGAGCTGAGTGCTTTGGGCAGCTTATCACCTCCACTTCCATTAGTCAGAGCCATTGACCATGGCAGCGTGCCAGAACTTACCTGTTCATGCTATGGGAGTGAGAAGAAAGACGGTGGGTACCAGCTGCCTGTTGAAGGCCAACCCCAAGATTGGGATTTGGGGGACTTTCTAGCAGCTCCCAGGACACATTTATTCCAGGGAAGACTCCCTGATCTTCCAGCAGTGGTGTTATCCACCAATTCCCCACCTTTTGATTGGTGAGAAAGCCTGTGTTAGTTAGGAGTCAGTGGGCTCCAGGTTGGGGTGATTTTGAGCCAGTGTGTATGCTGGGGGTCCCCTGAAAAAGGTACCACTGGTGTAGGACAAGACTTTTGCAAAATTGTAACCAACCAGTTTGTTTTTCTGTTGGTTTGGTGAAGCGCTTCCATTAGGGTGTATGAGTGAATAATTTGTGTGTTTATTGTCTACCTGTGTGTTTATTGTCTGTTCTGTTTTGCTTGCTTTGCCGGCTATTCATGCTACTATTTGGGAGTAATCCAGACCTTTGTCGTGTGTGTTAACTTTGAGAGCTCTTGGACAACCTGTGGCCCTTTTAAAAACCTTCCAGGTTCATTGTGGGTTCCAGTGTGGGCCAATCAGCTGCCTGAGGGAACTGTGTCACACTTTTTGGGAAGATTTTGCTATTTTAGTGCTTTTGTGGTGAAGAATTCAGGAGTTGAGCAAGGGGTGTGAGGGTCTGTTTGAACACTGGTATAGTATAGTTGCTGCTTTTATATATCAAGAAATAGACCGACTTGCTAAGGGACCAATAACACCTGAACCCTCTTCTTCTCTCTAGAATTTCTTGTGAGGAAAAGTGTATGAATTACCAGGGAAATTACAGTTTTGGGTAACTCAGAATGGTAGGTTATCTTTGTTAACTTCGTTACTGTGGGGCCACATTGCAGGAGACCACCTGTCTGTAAGACTCCACTACCCTGGAATGGTATGGAGCCAGTTTCAGGCCAAAGAGTGAACAATCTTATTTGGGCTCAGTCTTATGGTATCTGTGTCCACACCAATCACACACAAAAAGCTGCCTTTGGGGAACTGGTGCCAGATACTAGACCAGAGCTCCCAGATGTGGGGAGGCAAGAGATTCCTCCCTAGAAGGCATAACCAGACAAGGCATTAGCACAACAGGAGGATCGCTGTCTGTTCCATCTGAGAATCCCTTGGGACGGCTGTTACCCAAATGGTCGTATTATAGCTACTCCTCTATGACTTAAAAGAAACACTTTTTTTTTTTTTAAAGATGACCGGTAAGGGGATCTCAACCCTTGACTTGGTGTCATCAGCACCACGCTCACCCAGTGAGCGAACCGGCCATCCCTATATGGGATCCGAACCCGTGGCCTTGGTGTCATCAGCACTGCACTCTCCCGAGTGAGCCACGGGCCAGCCCAAAGAAACACTTTTTAAAAACTTACAATACTGGGCCGAGCCAGTGGCGCACTCGGGAGAGTGCAGCGCTGGGAGCACAGCGACGCTCCTGCCGTGGGTTCGGATCCTATATAGGACTGGCCAGTGCACTCACTGGCTGAGTGCCGGTCACGAACAAGACAAAAAAAAAAAAAAAAAACTTACAATACTGCCTGCCCAATGTACGTGTTGAATCCTGAAGTTCTGTGTTTGTAGGTCATGAGAGTTCCATGCACCTTAGAATGCATCCTACAGAATCGGTCTGAGTTTCTCTTGGCAAGCCTTAGAAACAGAAACTATGATCCAGAAAGTTATAATTGGCTAGGTCTCTGGACAAAATTTGTCCATCTGTGTACACAGTTCTGCAAGGGTTAAAACAGAAATTCACCCTTTTATTCCACTCTGGCCAAGATGAGAAGCCTGTTACTAAGAATCAATGCCATTTGGAGATTTTGTTTTTCTTTTACAATTCAGCTAAGTGTAAATATTGGAGAATTTAACCCTAAACCCCTTTGAAACCGAAAAAGGCATAAAAAGGTGTTTCCTTGAAAATCCTACTGTTAACTGCTTTCCCTAAGGTCTGCTTCACTGCCTCAGCTGGATTACCTGTTGGGGCAAGTAAAGTTTAGCCGTACAAACAGGTCCCATTTCATTTGAAGTATAATATGGATTCAACTGTGTTTTATCAACTGATGAGTTCGTTCTGCTATCTCAGGACCAAAATGAAACCTGTAAGGTCTTTGACTGTGTGCATATATACACGCCTTTAGGAGTGTTGACCCATATACTTTGTTGTATGTTGTGTCTTGGCATTTGAACAAGTTGCTCTGGTGTGCATACTGGAAACTCCTTTTCCTCACCCTCTGGGCTTAGAGCCATTTGTTGGTGCCACCTAGTGAGTGAAATAGTTTGGACTTGCTATTTATTTATTTTTCGCCTTCATTTGGTTTTTGTGGTTGTTGAAGTTGTATGCTATATTTTAGTAATGGGATAAACATTCATAAATAAAATACTGATGTATAACAGACAGTTCAAAATTATTTGCTTCCTAAGATTTCACTAAAAATTTGAGGTTTTATGAGTTAAAAGTCTCATTAGTATATAATTCTGTACAAAAAAATGTACCAAAAATAAGGTGGGTTTTTTTGATGAAAAAAACATAGGAAAGACATCAAATGTGTCCTTTATCTAAAAAAATAATTTTGTCTAAAGTCAAGGGTTATTAGAGTGTGTTTCAAAAGGTAAATTTAGGAAAAAATGTGAAGAAGATTAAAAAATAAACAGTAAGAAGGAAGGAAAAGGAAAAATAATAAAGCTATGGATATGAAGAGGGAGTTTTGGGTAAAAAGAAAATAGAATAATTTTGTGTGAGAAAGCATTGTATGTAGTGAACTTATGTCCTAAAGCAAAATGACTGGTTGTTTAGGAAAGAGGAGATATAGGACAAATAGAAAGTCTAAAGCTTGTGGAAATATCTGAGTAACTCGTAATAATGGTTTGTGAAGGGTGAATTTATGGAAGAATTTTGTGTGTGCGAGTAAATTGGTTATAATTAGAAGGGAAACATTTCTGTCTTTCTAAAGATTGAAGTTTTTTGAGGTTTCTTTTTTTTTTTTTTTTTTTTTTTTGGTGGCTGGCATGTACAAGGCTGAGATTCGAACCTGTGGCTTTGGTATTAGAAGGCTGTGTTCTAAGCAACTGAGCTAGCCAGCCAGCCGCCAAGGTTGAACTTTGATATTAAAAAGACACTGATACAGAACTAAATCCGCCCCCACCCAATGTTAGAACAACAAGTTTCTCTTGAAGTACTGATCTGCTCTTAATAAAATTGCAAGAGGTTTTGATTTTTAATTCTAAAATTTATTTCTTTGACAGTCATCCTCTAAACTACGGTTTCTATTTTTGTTATATTTCTTCCTGAAATGGATTTAATTTTTCTGTTTTCAGGTTGGAAATTCTGTCTTCTTCATTTATAATAAGAATTTTATTTCTTGAAGTAAGATCTTCCTTTTGAAGCTTCTTGGATCCATATCTCAGAAGTTCAGCTTTTGCTGTATATCACTGCACATGATTTGCAGGTTATAATTGCCTATAATCCCCACTTTTCCTGCCCTTGAAAAGGTTTAAATAATTCTCTCTCTTTAACTTTTTTATCAGTTACCTCTGCTATTATCATTTGACACTGAAATGTAGTCTTGAAGGCCTAGAAAAACTAAGGTTTTCCTCCGATATAACTTGATTCTGTACTCTTGGCTTTTTATTGTATGTTGAATTGTTATACTGATAACCTTGGAAACTTTCTTCTTGTGTCTGATTAAATTCAAAATATCTTTTCATTAAGTTTGATTTACAGGTTATCTAAATGGGCTTTCCCATAAAGAAAAACAACCACACTACGGGACATTTTTCTTTGCCTTTTTGGTAACTGACCTAATAAACAAAGATTTTGCATTCTATCGGATAATTTCCTATATTGTCTTTTTTAGATATTTGATCACTTGGGAAACTGAGCTTTGAAAGGTTGAGGTTTTTACATCTATGTAATTTTCTGAGTTGCTTTTGAAGTCTCTGAATTTCACATTGGTTAAATAAATGACTCATTTCACAGTGACCTGTGATCCTGTTTTGATAGATGAAGTCTTTGGAATTTTCCAGTTGGGCCCCTGGAGAACTTCAGAGAACATATCTATCATCTTCTAGAGATATTAAATGATTAAGCTTCGGGAAAGTGTATGGGAAAGATTGTCACATGATAAATAGTATTAGATCTTCTTTCAGTTACATTTATGGATATTTTGTTGATATAAATATTATAAAGTTATATAAAATTCTTTAAATCTGTTATGTTATCAGTCATATTTCAGTTATTATATTATGTCTTCTTTAAGGGAATATTTATATAAATATACTGTTAATATAAATACTCCAAAGATTACATAAAATTTATTCAAGTCTGATGGTCCTGATGTGATACTGTCTGTCAGATTTTGATTGTACGTACGGTGCTATCTGCAAAAGAAAAAATTCAAAATTTCCTGGTCAGCCATTGATTATAGCAAGCTTTAATTGGATTTTAACCACAATTGTTCTGCGTCTCTGCCATCCACAAATTTGATTTTTTTCTCTAAAGGCATCTGCAATCAGATTCATGGAAAAGATTATAAAAAGTACTCAAACACAGATTTCCAATAACGTTAAGATCAACAGACAAATTAAAAGTTTTTCACAACTCTAATAATAAACTCGATGGGTTTATAAAACCACGAATCAAGATCAAGCAAAGCAAAAATTAATTACATGACATTTGTCTTCAGGACACTTAATCTCTTTCAGTCTGATGTTCCCCAATTCATGAATGCTTTCTACTCAAATAAACTCTTTAAAATTTTATTCTGCCTCAGAATTTTCTCTTACAGGCTAAGAGAAATTTCCAGTAACATGAAGGACAATGGCCAGACTAAAGGCATCTCAAAGACTCAGGTTTACTGAGGGGGTTTTGTAGAAGCAGTTGAGGGAATGGAACGTGAGAAAATGAAATGCAGGAGGGAGGGTCACAGGAGCAGTGACGGTTTCATGCAAGGTCTCAGGTGCAAAGTCTCGCCGAGACTCCATCTGGTTTCTGCTCCCATCTTTATATCAGGGTTCTGTTTAATACATGCAAGCCTGCAGTTCCAGGCTGTCTGGAAAACAACTTTACGTTCATGTAAATAATGTCATCTTGACCCATAACCAGGGTTCAAAAATATCAAATAACCATGGGAAAAGAGAGAACTTAGAGAAACCCATGCCAAGAAAAAAAAAAAAACTGTCTTTTTATTATTTTATTTATTTTATTTATTTTTTTTTAAAAGATGACCAGTAAGGGGATCTCAACCCTTGGCTTGGTGTTGTCAGCACCACGCTCAGCCAGTGAGCAAACTGGCCATCCCTGTATAGGATCCGAACCCGTGGCCTTGGTGTTATCAGCACCGCACTCTACCGAGTGAGCCACGGGCCGGCCTAAAACTGTGTCTTTTTAAAATTTGCCTACAGCCCATGTGGTTTTAAGTCCCAACGTGGCTTCAGTCCAGCTCACTGCAACACTCATGACTGGCTGAGGTTGAGTTTGCTTCTGTATAACAAAAGCATTTACTAGGAACTACCCAATTAAATTTCCCTTCTGTTTGTAGTTTAAGCAGGTTAAGGATATTTTTAATTCCTACTTGGTTTTGTTTGCTCAGGAATTTTTGAGCGTGGTCTCCATTTTAATGATGCTTTAATTATTTGCCCCTTTTGTCATACTCTCAGGAAGCTAAGAATGCGACCTAAAGGCATAGCATTTCTCTTGATAACCATTACTGACTTAGTCATTGGGATGAGGAGGCAGGTACAGGTAGGGATGCTGGGGTTCAAAGTCATGTAGCTAAGGTCAGCAATTACATAGTCAGTGTTGCTTTCCTCAAGTTGTCTGAACCTGATGGAAATCATTTGGCACGTGTGTGGGTGCTGGAAAGCATTTAAGATCCTTGACACATACAGCACACCAGAAGGGGAGGGGGGGACACAATAATTATAAATAATTATAAGGAAAGTAAAAGCCAAGAATTGAAAAATTCCTCCAAGCACAAATTCCTACAAGATTTAACCAGCTGAATAAATCAGGGGTGGACACAGGGCCTCCTTGATGAAATACTCACATTTGTTTTTTAAGATCTTTTAAATTTTGGGCAACAATATCTGATTTGTTAACATGAATCAACACTTCTGACCAATTAGGGCACAGGCTCCTCAGTGTTGGGTGGTTAACCTATCAAGAACTCTTCTATTTGGGAGTCCTGCTGAGGCCAAAGGATTCATCTCAGATTGCAGTGCTTGAAGAGAATTTAAAGTATCATTAAAATGTTTTTCAAAATTTATTAAAGCATTAATAAGAGTTTTTCCAATTTAGAGACTCCCTGCTGAGGAAAGACGGCTCTTACAAGAGAATGAAATCTGAAAATCCTTTGTATGATTGGGTTTGGAGGATCAGGAGAGGTGTTCGAGGAGGGATCACTTTATGTACAAATGACCCTAAGTAAAGGATTTCACTAGCATTTAAAAAGTCATAAGTGGTCATTTTAGGTAGGAGATAGTCCAAATCACAGTCCCCAGATCATTTAGGTGAAAAACCTTTATATATTCAGCTGCCACACAAGATGAATAATCCAGTGCCATTGCAAAAAAAGGTCCAGGTAGATTTCATTACCCATGACTTGAGGGTGTTATGAATGTCATGGTTATTCTTTGTCCAGTCTGCATCTACACATTACGAGTTTGCATGACTATGGTTTAAGTTGGGGAAGGAAGAAAAAACATTTCCACAAATTTGATAAAGTAGTCTATGCATGTCATCTGCAATAAAGAAAAATTAAGTTTCAGTTCAGACATGCCCCGAGTATTGGCATACCCAATCAACAAAATTATTAATTTTTCTATATAATGGAACTATAGAAGTATTCCACTTGTCCGTAGAATTTCCATTGAACCAATGTCTAATTTCAGTAAATTTTCTGATGATATGGTCAGGGATATCACGGTCATGTTCTGATTTTATGTCTGTGTCATCATGTATAAGAGTCTGGTATTTATAATACATGTCAAACCAAAAAGTTTGATTACAGATGGAGTCTGGAACACATACTAGATTAGGCCCAGTCTCATTTAGGTATTCTATGCATAGACATAAAGTATCAATAATGAAATCAAAAATAGTTATAGACCATCCCTTTGCCTCCACAGCTTCTTCCCAGCGCCAATTCATACAATCATAGTTATCAACTAGCCTGCCAAGGGAAAAATACCAACCCTCTGTATAAAACCTGCTTCTTGAATTGCTCACCCAAATGTGTATGAGAGAAGGTTCTAATATTAGGTGCAATTTTTCTCTTTTATCTAAATGACTATGCAGCCAGCAATTGCTTTGTTTAGTGAAAGAGGCTATACTTTGAAGAGTAGAACTTAAAGGATATTTAGTTTGAGTATTGAAAAATGTAAAAGTACTAAAATTTAAAGTACTATTTTACTAAATGTAAAAGTATAAATTTGAACATTTGTGTTAATGCATAACAAAACCAAGCCTTAGTCAATAGAAGTCAAATGGAATCTTGTTCCAATGTCTTGGGAAAGCTGTCTACTTCATGACACTATCTGCTTCTTGGGAAGCTTTTCCTTGGGTAGCCTTAATTTTAAGTTGCCTGATATGGACCTTTCCAATGAGCTCAAGGACAGTTTTACTCTGGTGTTGTTTCCAGAAGACCCAATCTCCAAGTTCTAGGTCATGCAAGGTCAGAACATCACTGGTAGGCAGTTCACAGAAAGCCTCCTTCACCTTGTGGAAATATACTTTGGCAGAATGCATCGAGGCCTTGCTGTATTGAGTCACATGAGAGCTAACAACTGCAGGGGATATGTGAGGTCCTGTCATCAAAAGTATGGGTCTTCCAGTAATTATTTCATGAAGTGTGAGTTTGTTTTTCCATAGGGGTGTTCTAATTGCCCTTAAGGCCAGTGGTAAAACTTTGGGCCAAGGTAATCCAGCCAACTCTGTTAGTTTGGATAATTATTATTTCAAGATACCATCTTTTTGTTCAACTTCTACAGAAGACTGAGGGTGATAAGGGCAATGGTAGTGCCATTGGATTTGCAAAATCTTATTTAACTGTTTGATAATCTGTTGAGTGCAGTGAATTCCTCTATTACTTGAGATTTCTCTAGGGATGCTCCACAATGGAAATGTGTTTCATTCATTTTTCTGCCACTGATGTGGCATCAGCCTTTCAACAAGGAAAGCCTCAATCCATCCTGAAAACAGAAACACCATCAGAAGAATATATTGATATTACATTTACATTGAGAGTGGCAATTGAAGGAAATTCCTCTGCAAATATTCAAATAGTCTAGCAGGTGGTGAAAATGTACCACTTGAAACCTTAAAAGTATTTTCAAGGTTATGGGTTTGAGAAGCCAGACACTGGTTATAAACCATTTTTCTGTGTTCTAAATCATCCCACCAGCACTTTTTCATAATTTGAACCATTTTCTCTGCATGACGATGAGTTGTAGTATGCAGAGATGTTAATATTGACAATTCTAGGGACACAGGAAGGACTGGGCAGCTGTTCAAGCCCTCAATGAGTTTTCATTCAGCATTAAATTTGCGTTCTTTTAGATGAAAATGTCATTGCTCCAACTCAGGTGCACAGCATTATTTACTGGACAAATTATCATGACTAATTTGATTTAGATCAACTTTATGGAGTTTATTCACACTGCATATTTTAACAATTACAGAACTAACTGACTTGGCATGAAAATTCACTAATGAATTTCCTTGTTATTCAGGTTCAGTCTAGTGAGTGTGAGCCTCAGTTCTAATAACAGCAACCTGTGAGAGCAGAGGAATAGTTGAGAGAAGCTTATTCATCTGGGGTCCTTTTTTGATAAGGGATCCACTAGAAGTCAGCAAGCATCTTTGTTTCCATAACATTTCCAAATCATGGAGCAATCCAAAAGCATATCCACTATCTGTATAAAAATTAACTGATATGTCTTTGACTATATGACAAGCCCTAGAAAGAGTGCATAATTCTGCAGGTTGTGCTGACTTAGGTGGTGAGAGAGTTCCCGTTCATCTTAGTTTTTATTGAGTAGTTAGAGCATATCCTATCTGGTATTTTCCTTCTATATTTTTGACATGTGATTCATCAACTGAAAATATTAATTTCAGGTGATCTAATGGAGGTTCTCACCAATCGGTGAATGGCGTTGGCAGTGTGATCCCGCACTCACACAGCTGTGATGTCTTCATCTTCAGGCAGAGGCAGAAAGTGGCATTGTTAAGCAGATTGCAGCATTTAAGATGGAAATTAGAAAGTGACGGGGAAAGGATTTCATAAGATGTTAGTCTACTTGTTGAAAAGTGATGAGTCTTATCAAAATTTAATACATTTTCAACTCCATGTAGAACGTTTAGATAAAGTTTATTCCTTAATACGACATTAGCTGATGTTTTTACTAATTTAGCTGCTGCTGCCACCACTTTTCCAAAATTTATATATGCACTGGCCAGTGGATCTAATTGTAGGCTATCATAAGCAATGGATCGATGTCTTCTCTTATTATCCTTAGTAAGTACTCCCAAGGCTTGATTATCATATATGTGTACAAAAAGGTAAAAGGGTTTTTTTTTGTAATTCGAAGCCATAAAGCTAGAGAAAAATTTGGGACCCAAGACAAACAATATCCCACAAGCACAAGGAAACCTCTTCATTGTCTCTTAGTTGTGGGTCTAAGGAAACCTTGGATTGTTTTTATTCTTTCAACTTAGAGGGAAACTTCTGCAGTCAAATCAAGTCCTAAATAATGGGCCTTATCTCTGCAGAACTGAAGTTTTCCATGGGGGTCTTATGTCCCTTAAAAGCTGACTGCTGTAAGAGATAAATTGAATCTCTTTCATAGACTTCTTTGGTAGGAGAACAAAACAATGGATTATCTACATATTGAAAAAGAGTAGAATTTCTAGGAAATTATAAGGTTGGCAGGCCTTGGTATAATGCCTGAGAGAAACATGATTGGGCTTCAGCGAAACCCTGTGGCATTGCAGTCCAGGTGTATTGCTGATTTTTTCAGGTGTGGGCAAACAAGACTGGCTCTTTTTAACAACTGAAATACTAAGAAAGGCAGAGCAGAGATAGATCACTTCTAACCGTTTAAAGTCTCTGGGCACATTAGATAACAAGGTGTTAGTATTTGAAACCACGGAAAAATGCTGGTGTTTCAATTTAATTTATTGCTTATGACTCTTGAACAAATCTCCGACATTGTTTATTAGGTTTTTTAACTGGTAGGATTAAAGTATTACAGGGACTGACAGAAGAAATTGTAAGTGCTTGTTCTATTAAATCCTCTACAACAGGTAACAGTACTTAGATTGCCTTTTACTTTAAGGGGTATTAGGGCAATTTAGGCAATGGCTTAGAATAGAGTATTTTGATTTTTATAGTTTTATAGTCAGTACTTTTAATTTTTCTTATGTAGGTCTATTGGAGTGAGCAGGACTGAAGCCATGTTGAGACCTAACACTGCATGGGCTTTAGAAAAAAAACAGGACACAGTTTTTTTCCTTTGGCATGCATTTATCTGAGTTCCCTCTTTTTGCATGGTTATTTGATATTTTAAATCTTAGTCACAGGGAAAGATGACATTACTTATGTAAATGTGAAGTTGTTTTCCAGTCACGGGGAGCTGTGAGCTTGCCATGAGACATGTACTGTCCAGACACTGAGAAACCCAGGAATACATCAGTAAACCTATGCAGATTTCACCCAAAGCAAATCAAAATCCTATAGGACCCTAAGATAACATCAAGCCCGAGAACAGAAGCCAGGTGGAGCCTCAGCAAGAATTTGCAGCTGGCTCTTTCTTTACACGTCCCTCTTCCTCCTGCTTTTAATTTCCCACATTCCATTCCCTCAACCCCCTCTTTAAAAGCGCCGCAGTAAACCTGAGTCTTTGAGATGGTTTTAGCCTACCCAGTCTCCTTCAGGTGTACCGAGGAGATGGGTTAGCCCAGCATCTCTCCGCAGATTACCGGTATTCCTGAATAAAGCTGACTTCCTAATCCACCAACATTTGACTTTTGGGTCATTCGTTTTTGTTTGGGGCAGGCAGCAAGACTTGGATTCAATAACAAGTTGAGGAAGAAGCCCACCAATATTTTGGTTCTTCAAAGAGGTCAGCGTTGGTGTCAGTTTGAGTTTGAAAAGTGTCAATCCTGCTTGTAGGGAACAGAGTCGTTCAGGTTAAGGGTCACGAAACTCTAGGATTATTCCCACCTCCAAAGAGAATTTTATGAATCCTCTCAATTTATGAAGAAATCTCGCCCCAGTAAATGTACTGGAGTGGTGCCACATAGCAAAAAGGCATGCTCGTGTGAGAATAGTACAAGCATGATTTCGACTGCTTCAGACACGGAAATTCTCTGAATTTGATTTGAAACACCCATCACAAAAATGTTATCTTTACTGTGAGAAATTCATTGATTCATTCGTGTGTGTTTTTAAGTGGATATGTTGGCTCATGTATCTATCAACACTATACATAACTCTCCATCGGCCTGCATCTCAGTTTCCCTTTGTTCATTTCATGATACTATGGGATGCAACTTGCCAGAGAATCCCTTGCCGTCCCATCAATGTTGATTGTTGTTTTGACAGCAAGCCACCAGGAGTTTTCTCTAATGGGGAAACGGTCTGGGCCACAGGGACAGGTCCCTTAGAGCACTGCTGCAAGGGAGGACAGGTCTTCTCCAGTGGCCCGACTATTTACAATGGTGGTGGACATCTCAGAGTACAGGGTTTCTTTGCTGACAACCTCTCAGTTTCAAGTGACAATATGCATGAGGAGGTCCTCCTGGCCTTTGTCCCTCTAGCTGTTGTAGCTGCAAGACATGAGCTTAGTAGCCTTTTGATTCTTTTCTTTCAGCATTTGATTTTTTTCCTTCTTAGAAAGAGGTTTCAAAATGTTCAGCTACAGTGACCAATTCAGCCATATCTATAAGTCCTCATCCAATCTTTTCTTTTCTTTTAATCAGGTCTCTAAGCTCTGGTTGTTACAGGGCACACAGGTCTGACTGCGGCCACGGAGATCCAGCTGCCTGCCCTCTTTCAAAAACAAGCCACTCAAATGTTGATGAAAATGGAAGTTAGCTTTTATTCAGGAATATCAGTGACCTGACAAGAAGTGTTAGGCTAACCCATCTTTCTAGTAAATCTGAAGGACAATGGCCTGGCTAAAGCCATCTCAAAGACTCAGATTTACTGGGGGGGGGGGGTTTATAGAGGTGGCCGAGGGAATGGAACCTGGGAAATGAAAAGCAGGAGGGAGGGGACGTGCAAGGGGCCAGGTGCAAATTCTTACCAAAGCTTCTTCTGGTTTCTGCCCCCATCTTTGCTGTTATCTCAGGGTCTGGGTAGTAGGTGCAAGTCTGCAGATTTGGGCTGGCTGGAAAACAACTTTACATTTATGTAAATAATGTCATCTTGACCTATACCAAGGTTTAAAACATCAGATAGCCATGGGGAGAAGAGGAAACTCAGAGAAATGCCAAAAAAATAAAAGTAAAAATAAAAAGCTGTGTCTTTTTAAAATTTGCTTATACCCATTCAGTTGTAAGTCCCAGCATGGCCTCAGTCCTGCTCGCTCCAACATGCTCTGAGATCATTAATGAATAAGGCCATCAGAGCCTCTTCAGTTTCAGGAAGAAATACTACCTGCTGTTTTTTAAGACTGGAGTCTTTTACAAATAAAATTTCCAATCTAGCCCTATAGTCAGTAACTGATTCATCTGTTTTCTGTTTGCATGATTGAATAATGGACCGGTCAATTTCTTGCGGGAAGACAAAGGAGTTAGCTTCTAAAAGTCTTTCAGCTATTTTTCTGGCATCTTGTTGGTCGTCTCTAGAAGCAGCTTTTGAATACTTTCCCATGTCATCCCATCCTGCCGTAGCCATCCATTTATCTGTTTCCCTAGGTCCTAATATCATGTGGATAAACTGATACAAATCAAGTAGCCCAGGGTTGTAGGTTTCTATGAGGATTTTAAATTCTTTATTAAATTTTTGTGAGGGGGTCGGTTTCTGTTATTTGAAAAATCTTTCTCTTTGGCTCTGAGTTCAGATTTTGACCCAGGAGTGACAGTACTTACAGGAGCCAGTCCTGACTGTTGTGAGAGCCTACCTTTGTAAGGTATCAGTCTAACTGCTTTTTTCAAAACATTGTCAGGGTAGAAAGGTAGCTGAGCAAAAGGATGAGTAATTCGGGGTGAGAGGATGGTTGAACAAATGGGTCAGTGGATTTAGAATAATTAGGTAGGGGAGAACAAAGACAGGGAATGGCACAAGTCACGTCAGTCATGTTGTAATTCTCTTTACTTTTGTACCCATTTTCCTTCCTGAGCTATTTGTAGCCTTCTGTGCCTTTACAAAGAAGTCTTTCAGAGAGGCTACTTTGGAATCAGTCAGTGTTTTACGAGCTTCTGTAAGCCAATCAAAATATTCATCCCACTGTTTCTGAGGCCTTTGAGATCCCTTCTTTTCAAACGTACCTGGTAAATGTACAATTTTAACTAGATTAAAACTTCCCCACTCTGGCCACTGAAAACTTAGGTTGTATCTCATAAGGTGCACCCATTTCTCTAGAAGGGCATAAGTTTCAGGTCCATAATTTCTAACCATAAAATTTGCTGCTGTTCCCGATGCAGAATTCCCAGACTCCTTAAATGCTTATGAACCTATAATGCTTGTTCTCCTAATATTTATCTATTTGAGGCCTCCAACTGGACCCTGTCCAGATGCAATTCCACACCTAATGTGACCTCCAGATCCCAATCCAGATTCCAGACCTAGTTTAGAAGTTAATGCTGTATTCTGGACCCCGTACAGTTCCTGTTGAATGCTTAGTTCAACCAAACACCCAGTATGACTTCCAGGTCCAATTGAAAATAAAATTACTCAAATGAACTCTGAGAGCTCAGGATGCAAACTGGGAAGCTCAACCTTCCAGAGAGCCATACCCAGGACCTCCAGATGCAGTGAGAGCATGAGAACACAGGCACCTTTCACCGGGGTCCTCGATACTGTCGTGGGCTGCTGGGGGTCTCCTTCAAATCTCACTTCTCTAACACCAAACTGTAAAACTGAAATCTGAGACACAATAAAAGGCAAGGAACAATGAACTAATATTAACACCACCACATAAGGCTAGGCCATAAAGATGTCACCCTAAGTGAAAGATGGATTGTATAAGCCCAGCTGACAGGGCAGGGATGGTTCTAGGTGAGAAAAATGTCTCTCCTCATGAATTTAATCCTCCACCGTGTTCCTTGGGTGGGTTTGATCTATTTTATATTTGCTGCGTAGTCTAGGAAACCCCAAGATAAGAAGGTTAGTTACAATTTGCTCCATGCCACTGATATCACTTGGACACTTAAAAGAAGCCAAAACACAAAGTGACTTTGGGGAATAATCCAACAACTTGAGGTATAAGATATTTCCACAAACAAAGGCCTGATAGACATGAATCCACAAACCCAAATCTTAACACTCATTCTAAAATATTTTGCCATGACCAAGGATCTGCAAACCACAATAATCAGGAGGATTAGAACTCTGGGAACTTCAGATGATAGAACATTCTGGAAAAGCATATCAAATAAGGTGTTAGAAATGAATAAAAACATAAAAGAATCAACTTCTTAAGAAAAGACTCCAGTTAAAAAAAAATATGGAAGCAAATATATTTCTTTGAAACTTTTTAGGTAAGCGATAAAGACACAAAATGTGTCAGAATTGGTGAAAAACAGCAATCGGCAAATTCAGGAAGTCCAATAAATCCTTATCAAAATTTAAAAACCTAAATTCACACCTAGATGAACTACATGAAATCCAGAACATCAAAGACGAAAAGGACATCTTAAGAGTTCCAGAAAGAGAAAATTACAGTTACATGCAACATGAAGACATTTCAGTCAACAGGGGATCACATATAGCCTATGCCTGTGGCAGACTAAACCATCCAGGTTTCTGTAAGACTCTTTATGATGTCCTCACAAGAACGAAAGTGCCTAACTGTGCATTTCTGAGAACGTATCCCTGTTGTTAAGCAATGCGTGACTGTACCTACAAGGGAATGACAATTTGACTTACAGCTGGCTTCTGAACCCCACTAATGGGGATCAAAATTCATGGAATCATTAACGTCTACTTACTAAGAATGTAATTGTCATCTCAGGCTGGTAAATTAAGCAAAACTCTTTCAAGAATATGGTAGAACAAAAGCCTTTTAAGGTACAAATTGAGAGAGTATGTGAGTTTGAGCTCTGTAGAAATAAAAAGAAATCACATCTGTGAAAACAGCCTGAGATTCAAAAAAGAATGTTAAATACAGAATTTAGAAAACATGGTACAAACCCAAACAATCTTACACTGTATGAAACAGAAATAATAATGGCAAGTTTGGGGTACAAAAATAAGAGATAACTAAAATACTAGTCAATTTTACAATGTAAGGCAAGTGGGAGATAATTGTCATTAAGTTTCTTCTATTGTTGAGATGGAGGACAGAGGAACTAACTTTATATTTTACTCCTCATCTTTCTCATTTATTTCTTCTGCTCCTTCCTGTTACTGCCTCCTCTGTCTTTCTCCAGCTCAGGGAAAGAGTAGAATTATTCCAGATTTTTTTTTCTTTGCTCCATATCACAATGAGCCCATGAGAGGCTCCTCCCTTGCAGGCATATGTGTGTGTGTATAGATTCTTTCTTCTTCTTGTAATCCACTTCCACTCCACTCCCCTCCCCATAGATGACCAGCCTATTATTTGACCTAGCCTTGAATTTACATGTGTTCTTATTAAATATGTAGTGTCATTTTTGTGTGTACTTATTTTAATTCACACACATGGTAAAGTGGATAGTGCTACAGACAGAGAGACAATAAATCACCCAATCCAGATGCTTTGGAGAGTGAATAGAGGTGCTGTTATTATTAATATTTCCAGAGTAACAGGGGTATACAAAAATTGTAATAACCTTAACTATAAGTTTAAGTTTTCTTAGTTAAATTTTTCATTTAGTTACAAGTTTTTAAGATATGACAGTAATAACAATAATACTGTTATTACTTACCACGTGTCAAACAGTGTTCCAAGTACCTTAATAGATTGACTCATAGCAACTCTGTGAGGGAGATATTATTATTACCCCCATTTTACAGGTGGGTGAACTGAGGCACAGAGAGATTCACAAGTTGTATATGGTCACACAGACAATGAGGATTGAGTGAGGTTTTCAACCTAAACTAGTCAGTTTGTTTCTGGAGTCTCTTTTCTAGGCAAAATACCATAACTGCCTCTAATCCAAAGGTTCTGAGGGTCTTAACTTGTGTCATAGCTCAGTGGGGAGGAAGCTAAAGTTTCTCCATTGCAACTGATGTTTAATGTGAGTTTTTAGTCCATGACATTTTATTTTCCAAGAACCCTTTTTATCATAAATAAAATTTAATTTTTATCCAGTCTTTTCTGGATTTTTGAGGGAATCATGCTACCTTCTTTAGTCTGCCAGTGTGCTGAATGACACTGATGGATTTTCTTTAGGTCATCTTGTATTCCGGGAATAAATTCCACTTGATAATGATATTGGCTTATTAGGACACTGTTGAATTTAGCTAGCTAAAATTTTATTTTAAATGCTTGTTAAATAGGCCTTTAATTTACTTTCCTTTTAATGTTCTTATTTAGTTTTGCAACATAGGTTACAGCCAGTCTCATAAAATGAGTTTAACAGCTTTTCCTATTTGTCTGTATTCTTGGAACATTTTGTATGAGACAGGAATTACTCAAAAGTGTGAAAAAAATCACATGGAAAGTCTCCAAGCCTTTGGATTTGACAAAGGGAGGTCTTTTTGATTTGTACTTCCATTTCTTTAATTTGTTAATTTCAGTTTTTGTTTCTTCTTGCACCAGAGTTGTCACTGTACACACGACAATGTAGATGCTTCTCAAAAGTACTATGCTGAGTCCAAGAAACCAGACACGGAAGACAACATACTGTATGATTCCATTTATTTGACATTATAGAAACTGTTCTAACCAGATCAGCTCTTACCCAGAGCTGGAGGTGGGGTGTCAGACCACAGAGGGCACAAGGGAACTTTTGAGGGTCTTGGAAATGTGCTGTATCTTGGTGGTGGTGATGGTTTCATGGATGTTTACATGTGTCAAAACTCATCAAATGGTATGCTTTAAATGTGTGTAGTTCCTTATTAATAAATCGTAACACAATATAATTGATTTTTAAATTTTATTTATTTAATTTTGGCAGCTGACCGGTACAGGGATCAAACCCTGGACATGGGTGTCATCAGCACCACACTCTAACCAACTGAGCTAACTAAGCAGCCCCAAATGATTTTTAAACTGCATGAATCAGTAGAGATAAACTTGACCCTCAAAAATGACAATTATGTAAATCATACCAACACCCAAGATAATATATGTTATTTATGGTCATATGTATGAGGAATATAATTAAATCATGCAATTGTAAAATTCTACAACAAATTCAAGAGTGTGGTTATTTGGGGGCAGAAGAGAAGAGACAACGCTTAAGCAATAGGGGAGGGTAACCCAGAGAGATTCATCTGATTTATTATATTGCAATAGATTTTAAAAATTCTGAAGCGAATATGATAAATGTTAATGTTACAAGTGTTGTGTGTGAGTACCCATGTGTTTCTTATATTACTCAATAGACTTATTTGTGTATTTAGAATACTTTGTAACAAAAATTACAGTGAGATTATATGAGAGATTAAAATGTAGAGATAGGAGTGTTGGGAACTCTTTAAAGAAATCTTGCTATGAAAGTGAAGAAATAAAACCATAGCTAGAGAATGATACGGAGACAAAGTTTTCTCCCCCCACCCCCCGCTTCTATTTTTAAATGGAAGATCATGGTGAGCCTGTTCATAAATGAATAAAAAAGAATTATCAGAGGATGAAATTGATGATTCACAAGAGACAGGGGTAAATACAAGGAGGAAAATTTGGGAAGCTAAAGAGAAGCTTTGGTGTGCACGAGGATTTTTATAAGCACATGGTTAGTAATAGCATAAAATCAGAAGAACCTAAATTTACATAAGCAGGCAAAGGGTTAAACTGCAGACCACTCGTTCTATGGAATATTAGATATCTAATACATATTAGATAAAAAGAATGAGGGCAAATCTCTAAAAACTATACTTAAGTGGGGGGAAAAAGGCAATTTGATCAATACCACAGCAAGATGCTAATTCTAAAGGAAAAGATAGAACCAGGTGTGTCTACCTGCACATAGAAATGTACAAGAGTTCAGAGAAAAATCTAAAAGAAGGCGCAGGACACCAAACCTCAGAAAAGAGGCCTGTGATAAAGGGGCAGGTCAGAGGAGATGTTTGCTGTCTCTGTATTATTGGATGTTCTTCATTTAGAATATTGTCCTGTATTACGCAGGAATAAAGGAAGTATGAAAAAGAAATGAGATCTCAGTTCAAGGT
Source organism: Cynocephalus volans (assembly GCF_027409185.1). Lineage (NCBI taxonomy): Eukaryota > Metazoa > Chordata > Mammalia > Dermoptera > Cynocephalidae > Cynocephalus > Cynocephalus volans. Next base: position 10,268,157 of record NC_084467.1, on the reverse strand, counting down.
GGCTGACCAAAGGTGCCCAGCTCTTGTCTCTGCTGCAAAGAAAGTCCAGAACAACCAGTGGATAGTCACACTTGTAAGAGAGTTCCCGGGAGAAAACACCAGAATTCAGCAAAAAGGTGAGGAAGAGCCCTGAGGTTCAGAAACTCAGGACAGCAACACAGAAAGACAAGTGGATCACCCCACCGAGGTCATGTCAGAGCCAGGAGAGACTCTCTGCTGAGGGGAAAAGGTGGGCAAGAGAAATATAACTCTGCACCCATATATATGTACAATTAAAATGTTTCAGTTAGCTTTTCTGTGCTCACGCATCACAGCGGTGGCAGGCCATGCCTTGACATGCAGAACAACACCCGGAAGTCACAGACCTGTACATGCTGGGAGGAATGCTCTGCCACAACCATATCATCAGTGTCAGGGACTAAGCACCCACCAAAATGAATGTGGCTGAAGTTGACAAGGTCACCGGCAGGTTTAATAGCCAGTTTAAAACATATCTGTGGGGACATTTGCAGGATGGGTGAGTTGGGTGACTCTGTTCTCCTATTGGCCAAGGTCAATGGCATTGTTTCAATGAACCTCTGAGTGCAGAGAATCATGGTTATGGAATATTTGTCATAAATAAATAGTGAACTATCACCGCCGCCCCAAAATCTTTCGATTAAAAAATAAGTTCCTTAGGGCTAGCCCGTGGCTCACTCAGGAGAGTGTGGTGCTCAAACATAACACGAAGGCCACAGGTTCGGATCCTATATAGGGATGTCCGGTTCGCTCACTGGCTGAGCGTGGTGCTGACACCACCAAGCCAAGAGTTAAGATCCCCTTACCAGTCATCTTTATTAAAAAAAAAAAAATCCTTATAAAAAACCCAAAACAGGCTTCTGGTCAAGATGGTAGAATAGACAGTCCTCAGCATTACTCTCTCCCACAAATCAATTTACAGCTATTAAAAAGCAATGACAGCCAAGCTGGGGCCGCTAGAGCTCAGGGGAAGAGGGGGAGAGACCTATGGAGTGCATGAAGTCAGGAGAGGCCATGATCAGAGAAAGAAAAAACCATTCCCACCATCTCGAATCCCAGCTGTTTCCAGGCTGGAGCTGCTGAGCACATGGAGTGAGAGCTCGCAAAAGCCGCAGCTGTGCCCTTCGTATGAAGTTGCTTGAAGGCAGCAGGGGAAAAGAGGGCATTGGTGGCCCTCAGGCCCGCAAGACCACTAACAGGGTTCCTATGGAGCCACGCAGGAATGATGAGCCACAACAACTGAATAAACGAGCCACTCAGAGGCCAGTAAGTCATCACAAGGGACTGGAGCATGGTCCGTCCCATGGGAAGTGTTTGGAGCATGGGCAGTGGGGGAGACGGGCCCACCTGGGGGAACATTGGGCACAGCAGGGACAGCTGGTCTGCCTCCAATCAGCACAGGCCCTCTCTGCGCAGACTCATCGGGAACATAGAACTGCAGGGGGAGCAGTTTGCTGAGAAGTCTCAGGCCCAGACCAGAGTTTCTACACAATCCAGGTGTATCAGATCTCACCAGAGCCCGAAGTACCTATAAAGTCAATCATTATAACCTGATCTGCACAAAAAGCATTCCTTAGGGAATCAGCAGCAAAGCAGCAATTTAACTCAACCACAGGGCTCAAGTGCTGGTCCCCACAGGAAGTTCCTCCATTTTAGAAGTAAGCAAAGGACAACAAATTAGTTCCACTGCAGAGTTTAAGCAGTGGGAACAGCAAATAATCCAACACAGAACTGAAAGAAAAAACAGAGTACCCATAGACCAGAGACAAAGTTTAATACTAACTAGTAAAGGTCTCACATCAGCAAAGAACAAACATCTATAAAACCTAGAAGGACTGGAGGTCCCCTGGGCTCCCAAGCCAGGGAGGGGGTAGGGCCTGGGGTCTCAGACATGTCCCCTGACACTCGCAACCAGCCCAGTGACAACCACAGAACCACGGCAGGAAGCCCCCTGGTCTCCTGAGCTGGGGTGGTGGGGGGCTGAGGGCTTTAGCCACACACCCCTAAGATGTGCACCTAGCCCAGCAAAGGCCAAGCCACTGCTGGAAGCCCCTTAGTGTTCCCTGAAGGAATGAGGGGGTGCCACAGGCCTCAACCACACCCCTCCTCCTTCCTCTTTCTCCCACCCTATTTCCTTCCCCTTCCCCTGTCCCCCTCCCCCCAACTGCTCTGCAACATCTAAGAATGTAAAAAATAATAATAATAACATTAATAAGTAAACTTTTTAAAAGATTAAATTAAATTTTTTTAAAAAATGAAGTTCACCCCCATGTCCCAGTTGGGATTGTCGGACCTTCATGACCCAAACATGGAGAGCACATCATCCCAAGTGCTATTGCTTCCATATCCAACTTGTTTTATTATTGGCAGCCAGTTCATGTTGACTTTCCCCAAGTTTGCATTTTAGCGGCTATAAACTAATGATAAAGACTTCCATGCACCTGCAGTCAGCTAGCATTTACTACCCTGTGCCAGGCCCCATGCTTAGCTGTGGGACCACATGGTGGAGACATAGTCCCTGCCTTTTAAGGGACAATCTCTGACAGGTGAGATTGTCAAAGAAAAGATTAAGCATAAAACACACCCTTACCACACGATCCAGCAATCATGCTCTATTCATAACTGCTGCAACGTGGAAGCGATCAAGATGTCCTTAAGTAGGGGAATGAATAAATAAACTGTGGTACGTCCAGCCAACAGAATATCATCAAGTCGTGAAGATACATGGTTGAATCTTAAATGCACGCTACTAAGTGAAAGAAGCCAGTCTGAACAGGCTGCATACTGTATGACATTCTGAAAAAGTCAAAACTAGGGAGACAGCAAAAAGTCCAGTTGCTGCCAAAGGTTGAGTGGAGGGAAGGATGTATATAGGCAGAGCACAGAGAAATTTTAAGGCACTGAATCTACTGTACGATGTTGTAGAGGTGAATACATGTCATTAACCATTTGTCAAAACACATAGAATGCCCAGCACCAGGAATGAATCCTGAAGCAAACTGTGACTTTGGGTGACAATGATGTGTCACTTTAGGCGCATTGATTGTAACATACGAGTATGTGCCACTCTGGTGGCGGATGGTGATCCTGGGGAGGGCTGTGCACGTGTAGGGACAGGGGGTCTATGGCAGCTCTTGACTTTATGCTCAGTTTAGTTGTGAACCTATAACTGCTCTAAAAACAGTACATGTTTTTTAAAAAAAATTGTAATACTTCCTTTGGGCTCTAAAATTATATGATCATAAATATTTTTTAAAGAAAAAACAATTTTTATTTATTGGTCTTTAATATCAGTTTTAATGTCCCATTTTTTCAGACTCCACACCAAGTAAACATTTTTTGATATTGCATTGCATTCTTTAAAAGTATTAAATTTCTTTTATAATCAAAAAAGGCAATTTACATATCCTCAGTACTTATATAAATCACAACACAGGTATTTAGACTCAAATAGCCTTTGCACAATAGCAGAGTTTTAAAAATACCGTACAATACAGTCCTGCTTCTAACGCTAACTTATTACATCTGGTCTGACCTACCAGCAGACGGCACACAAATCCTACAGTTTGGAAATTTTTATCCCCTGATCCCTAGAGATGAATCCGGTCAGGTCCTCCCTGCCCTGCTGGCAGCTAAAGCTCTGCTGTTCGGGTGAATCATGATTCAGTGGAGGCCCCAGGTACAAGCTGAGTCCCACTGTGTCCTATGCTCCCTTCCTCCTCCCTGGTATCAGGAATACAGGGGAAGACTGAAGGATGGAGAACGCTGGGGGCTTCTGCTAGGAGGGAAAAAGAAGGAAGAGATGCATTTATTGAGCTCTGCTGCACACCGTGTCCCATGCAAGTCCTAAAGGTGCGTCATCTCATTGGATCCTACAAGGGTCCCATGAGCTGGGTGCACATCATGATCCTTATTTACAGGGAAACCAAGGCTCCTGGCTAAGGTCCCTGCCCAATACCACGAGCCTCCGACCCTCAGCAGGGAGCCTCACGAGGGTGCCCTTTGGTTAGAATCAGTCAGCACAGGTGAGGTCGCTCATGTACCCACTGGTACTTTGTCATTATCCATCCCTTGATGACATGTTGATTTCAAAATGCGCTGTTTGTCTCTTTTGATAGGGAGAGAAGGGAGGTGTTGCGGGAAGGTCAAACTCTCATCATTATGACCTAGACCCCCAAAGGATGTAATTATTTACATGTGACACAGAAATATTTTTAAAGTGTTCTGTATTTTAGTTTGTACGTATTTACTACATACAACTACTATAATCCAAGAAAGACCGCTCCCCATCAGGCCAACACATGGGTTGGTGAGGCCCACAGGCTCCACCTAGTATGCAGTGGGGACGTCCCCTTCCAGTGTGGGGCCACAGCTTTTGCATTATAGTCCTTCTCCCATGACAGCCAAAGGCCAGGAACTGAGGCTTCTGGGTCCACCCATGAGTGGCCAGGGTCTCAGCATCTGGTTAGCAGTGAGGGCTCCTGACAGGGACTCAGGATCATGCCCATGTGAATGTCCCAGGCCCTGTGAGTGCACCTAGTGGGTATTAACCCTCTGAACAGCTATAGAAATAAGCCAGGAAGTAACAGATGCCCTGAGAAGTAAAGACAAAGAGAAAATGATCAAAACAGTTAAAAAGTAAACAGGGAATTGATCAAAATGACCAATCTTCATTTAGACACCTTGAATACCAGGGTCCAAACCTCACTGGTAACACACAGCTCAGTGCCTCTTTCCCCATCACTAACTGGAGAGTCCTGAGGTTTGAACTGAAAAAATAGATTAATCAACAAGGAAGACAATAGAAGGATTACAATAAAGTTTCCTTTATTTACGAGTTTCTTTACAACCATCCGTGCAGTGGTAGCTCCCTCATGTACCTCTTATGCCTAAATCCCGCTCTAGCAGTTCCGATCTTTATTTCTGAGACTATAGGACGCATATACCTGAAGTTCCCATCAAGTCCCCAAGTCAACATTTCCACCCTAATCCTGCCCCCTTCTGCATCACCCGTCCTATTTCCATTCCCACTGAGCAGATGTCTGAAATGATGGGTTCTGCATTCCATTTACAATGAATGTACATCCCAGCTTCATTTTGCAAGGGCCCAGAAGAAAGCTTGATATATGCACGTGACTAGGCAGGCAAGCAGCAGTAGCAACTAGTGCCCTCCCACTGACAGGATTGCCACTTTGTACAGCGAACACAGGGATAGCTACTGAACCAGACCATCCTGGGCTGCCTGAAGACCCTCAGTGTCATCATCAGCTCTGCACGAAGCTGGACAAATGTGCCCCACTGGAAATCACCATCGGGGTCATAACTCTCCAGAGGGGCAGGATACATCTCGAGGCTTAAATTGGCCAGGTTCGCTGTATGGCACAGCAGGTCCTTCAGGGCAGCCATGGAGAAATAGTTCCCGTAGAAGCTGAAGGCCCTGAGCTGGGAGCAGCGGCTCAGGGAAGGCAGGATGGCATTGAGTTGGGGGTTTGTCATCCAACAGTCCTGTAAGTCCAGGGTCTGGAGGGTGACGGCAACACTCTCTACCAAAACTTGGAGGGACTCAGGACTTACATGTATCAGGCAGATGCCCCTCAGATCCAGGTGCTTTAGCTGACTGATGCTCAGACACTGGGACAGATGGTTCATGTCTGATTCATAGAGCCAGCCATTGTGTATTGAGAGGGTCTCCAAGGGGGTCTTCAGGCACCTGGGGAGAGAATAAGCGGTTAGCTCTGGGGACTGGTAGTGGCAAGAGGAGGGTGGTGGGAAATGACCTTAAGGTGGGAGAAGAAATTTTTGCCCAAGGCCGAGGTCATTCTGACTATCTGATAATGGACAGCACCTCGGATGCTCATGTTGAAAACGGCAGTCATTCAAGTCTGAGTCCCATGTTAGTCTGAGTCCTTTCACCATCACTGTGTAAGTGGGTCAAGTCCACAAATTTTCTAAAGCTCCCAGGCAGAAAACTATGTGTCTGGGCAGGACGAGGCTAGGAGGAGACATCACAAAGGACAAACCCAGGCAGGATCTGGCAACATCAGCCAGGTCACCAGCTGCAGGGCTCACTTCCATCTCTGCGTCAGCAGCAAACCATCGATCACTGTGCAGTTCTTCCCTCCTGCTCCCGCACCCTGCACTACAGAATCATGCGATTCCCACACACCAATCACCTTACCTGGAGCTCAAGGCAACATTTTATAGACAAAAAATTAGAGGCTCATTTCTGCTCTCAAAGCTGGTAAGTGCAGAGATTGTATCTGGAAAAGTGCAGGTCTGATGCGCTCCCCCACTTCAACGCCCTCTTCATTTTCCTGTTTTCCATCATCTTAACTCTGACACACTTCCTAAGGAAGAAGTCACAGACCCACCCTCACTAGATCCCAACCCCTCAGTGGTGAGCTTCCTAGCACGGTGCCCGTGTCTCTAACATGTACCCCAGTTTATCCCTCTGCCTTTGGGTGGTTATTTGCTACCGCACTTTAAGACAGAGAAGTGAAGAAGACCCTGAGCTGACATTCTAGCGTCTCCTTCATAACTAAATCACCAGCAGCTGGCACACAGGGGATGCCCCTTAATGTGGACTGTAAACACACACAACGCTTTGCTCTGATCTGCAGGGAAAGCACGCCAACCTTCCCCACCTGAGCAGCACGTGCACGTGGACTTCAAGGAAGACGGCAGACTCCACACAGAGCTCCTGGAGATGGTGCAGCCTGGCAAAATGAGAGGCGATTTTGACAATAGTCTCTTTCATCTCTTCTGGGGAGATCCTTGGAATCTCAAAGACGTGGTGGAGGAGGAGTTTGCGAAGATTACTCATTCTGCCAAGGAAAGGAGCAAAACTCGCCAATTTGAGAAGATCGCAGTTTCTGTCCATTTGCACCTCCTGAATACACTCCAGCTCCACCATGCGCAGGACCTTGCCGATAACACAGATGGGCAGTGAAGAAATGCCTAGCTTCCTACAACAAAGGCGTAATAAACCTTGTCTCTGCTGGACCCACAGGAAGAGGCAGGTGTGGAATGCATCCAGCGCTGTTTCCTTGAGGCAAAGGTCCACTGACACCTTCAATGGCTGCTTCCCCCCTGTGCCTGGACAGTCCTCCACTGACTGCGTCTCGTTCGTGGCCCATGGTGAGCACGCACCAGCCTCGGCTCCAGACCACAGGCTCCAGAAGTTCTGATGAACATTCCGTAGATCCAGAACTTGCATTTTGCACCTTCTGTGGGCAAAGCAGAGGAGTCTCAGAATTTAGGCAAGGACCCCAAATACCACCCTGTGCTTTTACTCCACATCCCCAACATCAGCTGCTCCCTTCCCCACTTCCTTTTCTGCCTGTCTTTTCTCCATTCCATTTTCTGCTAGGTTCTTTTTGGTCCCCACTTCTCCTTTAAGTGCCACTGGGAAGAGACAGGTACACATTCCTTCAGTTGTCCCTGCATGGTCGGCAGTCCTACACTTCCAGAAGCCCTTCCCCAGGCAGAGCTCAGCAATGGCCAAGGCCTCCTGGAATGTCCTCTCTGGCACCACCAGAACCTCTGGTCCACCATTCATCCCTCCACATCCCTGACTGCACCAGGACCCTCCTGACCAAGCTACCTCGGTCACCCTCACCTGGGCCGGGCCTTCTGGGCAAGCAGCACATCGAGCCCCTCCAGGACAGCTTGTAAGGTCTCCAGGTGAGGCGTCTTCATCAGGGACCCCAGAGGGAGGCGGGTGAAGGGCCAGGCCTGCACCATGGCCTTCAGGGTCTGTCTGTGTCTCCCGGTGAAGGCTTCCATGAACAGTGGCGGGAAGAGCTCTGTGGGCAGCTCCTCCAGGGCAGAGATGGCCAAGGCCTCGTCCCTCAGCAGGCTCTGCCCCGCCAGTTCCAGGAGTCTGGGTGGGGCCCAGATGCTCATCCCGATGAATCTGAAATGAAAGAAACCTTGAGAAAATAGCCAGGAAAAAAAGTCTTTCTCAGGCAAAGACTGAGCAACTTCATCTTCTCCCGCTTCTTCAAAGAGACCAATGCAGGCCAAAGTCTCTGCTCTGGCCATGTTGGAGATATCCTCAGCTTACCCTACTGCACTCTGCACTCAGTCACTGCAAAGTCATAGCTTTGCTCCTGGTGGCACCATAATCACCCTCTCATAAGCACCGAGAAGGGTCAAGGTGACTGCTAGCTCATTCGTCCCCATCTACTGCTCCACCCAATTCCAGTCTCATTGGAAACTGGGTACCCACGAACCTGAAATCTAATCATCACCCCTTTTAGGGAAAAGTTTCTGACAATCACTCAAGCCCTAAAACAATGGGAATGGGAGTTTCAAGTTTCTCAACACAGCCTACATTCTCAACTCCAACGATTTAATCTGACTGGGAAGATTAACTAATAAAGGAGAAAACCCTAAAATGGCACCATTAGTTTTCACTTAAAAATTTTTTTTTTATTTATACTCTTTTTTTTTTTTACTTTTTGTCACTGGCCAGTGAGGGGATCCAAACCCTTGACCTTGGTGTTACAACACCTCACTCTAACCAACTGAGCTAACCAGCCAGCCCATGTATAGTGTTTTTTAAGCTTTTAGATAAAAAGAAACCCTGACTTGTAAAATCAGAAAACCACAAAGTCCATGAACTTACAAGAGCACCCAAACTAAATACTTAAAATATCAAGAAATAAAATTATAATCAATTAGATGTATTTCATTTTTTTGCTAGTATCTTCTTGGTTAATTTTCAAAACGAGATAAACAGAAAGGATAAATGTTAGGGATGAAGACAAAATTGCATTTAGAGGCAAAATCAAAGCTTTAAAATCTGCTCATCCTAAAAGAGAGAGCAAATTCTCTGGCCATCTTGAGCTGCATGTCACCACGTGAGCCTGGCTGAAGGTAAATCAGATGAGGGTTTCCTTATGGAGGTGGTGACTTACCAGGTCTGGAAGAAGGTGGCAGGGTGCTCAGACCTCAGAGAGAACCAGACGGTGACTCCAGCCTCCAGGATTCTGGAATTCTTCTTTGAACTCTCAGAAGCTTTTATTGACCATTCTAATCTCACATCTCCTTTTCACCGCCCAATCAGAAAGTGATGTGTGATTAGATTCCTGAATCTCCACCCAGTAAATCCTGATTGGATTACAGGCTTTCTTATTCACTGATTGACTCCACAAACATTGATTGCGTTCTAGTAACAGAAGAGGCCTTCAAAATGTTCATGGATAGGTTCTTACTGTCTTTTAATTCTACTTTTAGACGAACTTTTTATTTTGGTGGTGGCCAGTAGAGGGTTTGAACCCTTGACCTTGGTGTTTTCAGCACCACACTCTAACCAGCTGAACTAACCAGCCAGCCCTGACATGAACTTTCTGAAGTACCTTGTAGGTGACAATCATATCCCCTAGTGTGGGAGAGGGCAGTGCTTAATCTGACATTATTTGGAAAAAAACAAAATGTGAAAGTGTCATTGTTGGGGGAACTTTGGCCACATCGTATTTATGAAAATGTTCTTGAGTTAAAACAGCTTTATAATATGAAGACAGTAGTGTCATCCCTTCTTATAAAAAGAATAGAAATCTTGGTGCATGCAATGGTCACTTGTGTTTTACATCAACTAACATGACAGACTACGTGTCTATCCAGGGAGGCAGGAGGTACCTCTCTGGGTGTGACTGGTCTTTAAAACTTTAAAAACTTTAAAAGTCAAAGCCTCTCTGAAGGAAATCAGGCTGAAATTGTGAGAAGAATGTTGGCTGGACGGGTGAGGCTGGGTGTCCTAAATGAGACCCTGGAAATGATCCATGACAACCTAAAATAGGTTGGGTTTTTCAGTGGGGGTGGAGGGGAAGGATTGAAGGACTTTTGTCTGGATAAAGTTTAGAAATTAAAATGGAAGTGGCTGCAAAAGAAACAATGTCAAATCTTAAACCCAACATTATCCTGAGGGCAGGTAGCGAGCTTTAGTCTTTGGTCTTCCCCAGAAGATACAGGATGTATCCTCCCAAAAAGATGGGATCAACTCAGCAAAGTGGCTTGAGAAGATTAAATCTAAAAATGTGAGCTGGGGCAGAGGCCAGAGAGTGGCACTGAAGGGCAGACATGGGGACTCAGATTTTCCCATGTCTGAAAGCCACTGAGGGTGGAAGCTGTGGACTCCTCAGAATGTTGGAGAGAAATAAACATGAGTCACAGGCAAGTTTCTCTGTCATCCTGGAGGCCACCACCTGGAGACCTTTCCTCTTAGAGTCAGGGTTCTGCCCGCACTGGGACGTTTCTCGGGCAACAATCAGCCCCAGTCACTTTCTAGGGCTCATAGAGCCTGTAAGAGAACATTCTGAGGCAGAAAACAATTTTAAAGTGTTTATTTGAGTAGAAAGCATTCATGAATTGGGGAACATCAGAGTGAACAAGATTTGGTGTCTCAGTGACAAATAGTCAGAGGCAAGTATTTATGAGGAAAATGCAAAAGCAAAATAAAATGTATGCATTTGATCGGCTGCAATTACAAAATTGCATTTTTATTAGTTACTTTTTTGGAGAGTCCTCAGCGACAAACGCATGTTAGTTGGCTGCTTGTGATTGGCTGTAGTTAAGTTTGCTTCTGTCTAACAAAGCATTTATGAGAAATGGCCCAAGTACGTTTTGCTTGTGTTTGCAGTTTAAGCGGGGTTGCTGGTGTGAGCAGGACTGAAGCCGTGCTGGGACCTAAAACCACATGGGCTCTAAAAGATTTTAAAAGGACATAGATTTTTTTCTTGGCATGCATTTCTTTTTCTAGTTATTTGATATTTTGAACCTTGGTTACGGGTCAAGATGACATTATTTACATAATTGTGAAGTTGTTTTCCCCCCAGCCCAAAGCTGCAGACTTGCACGCACTACCCAGGCCCTGAGATAGCAAAGATAGGAGCAGAAACCGGATGGAGCCTTGGCAAGACTTTGCACCTGAGACCTTGCAGGAAGCCCTCGCGGCTCACGTGCCCCTCCCTCCTGCTTTTCATTTCCTACGTTCCATTCCCTCAACCCCCTCTTTCTTTTTATTTATTTATTTTTTTGCAGCTGGCTGGTACACTCAGCCCCCTCTTTAAAAACCCCTCAGTAAATCCAAGTCTTTGAGGTGGCTGTATCCTGGCCATTTTCCTTCAGGTTTACTGGAGAAATGGGTTGGCCTCACATATCTCCTCAGGTCACCCGTATTACTGAATAAAAGCTGACTTCCATTTTCACCAATATTTGACTTTTAAGTGGTTTGTTTTTGAACGGGGGCAGGCAGCCAGACCTATGTGCCTAGTATCAAATTTTGGTGAGCCTAGCTGGGAGCTGGGTGTGCCCGGTTACAGGGTTAAGGATATCATTAATTCCTTTTTCTGTGTCTTTTTATTATCATTATTATTAGGATATTATTAATTCCTACCTTTTTTTTTTTTTTGCTCAGTAATTTTTTTTAATTCAAAATACTTTAACATTTACTTGTACATATTTGTGGGGTACAGTGGGTTGTTTCAATACATGCATATACTGCACAATGATTCACTTAGGGTAAACAGCATAGTCTCGTACCCATTAGCCCACCACTTTTCCCCTGACCCCTTCTCCTCACCCCCACCCCCACCCCTGGGCCTCTGGTAACTATTATTCTACTCTCTACTTCTATACTTGAATTGATCCCTTTATCATTATGTAATAACCTTCTTTTTTTTTTTTTTCTTTTTTTTTTTTTTACTTTCCTTGGCTTAAAGTCTGTTTTAGCTGATATAAATATATCTACTCCTACTCTCTTTTTGTTTCCATTTGCATGATATATCTTTTCCATCCCTTCACTTCCAGCCAGTGTGTGTCCTTATTGGCTAAGTGAGTTGCTTGTAGGCTGCGTATTGTTGGTTCTTGTTCTATAATCCATTCAGCCACTCTGTGTCTTTTAATTGGGATATTTAATCCATTTACATTTAGGGTTATTATTGATAGATAGGGACTTGTTACTGCCATCTTGATGTTTTTTTCTGGTTGTTTTGTAAATCTTTTTTTTTTCTGGTCTTATTGTCTTCTTTTGTAGTCGAGTGGTTTTCTCCAGCTGAACATTTTGATTTCTCATTATTTGTTTTTAGTACGTCTCATAAGTTTTTGTGTTATGATTGCCATGAGGCTTACAAAAAACATGTTATATTGATGACAAATTATTTTAGACTAATAACAATTTTTATGTATAAGAAAAATGGAAAAACCAAAGCAAACTCTATGCTTTGGTGCCACTCACCCCCCAACACACACACTGTTTGACATTGTATTGTTCCAAGTTACAATACAATGTTTTAATATTGCTGGTCTCTTGTATGGTTGTTGTGTATATTATTGTTCTGTTAAGTTTATCCTTTAGTCATTATACTAAGGATGAAAGTGATTTCCTCACCACCCTCACAACATTGGACTATTCCTTAAAACTTGGGAAATTTTAATTCTTTTCTTGACTGTACTTTGTAGGTCTCTGTCTTTTTCTTCTCCTTTGCGTATGCCAATTATGTGGAGGTTATTTTGCTTAAGAGAGTCCAATATTTGCTGTATTTCCATTTCATTTTTTTCTCATTCTTTTTTCTTTTTGCACCTCTGATTTGATAATTTTGTTTTTAATCTTCTAGCTGACTGATTCTTTCCTCTGTTTGATTGAGTCTCCTGTTGGAGATTTCTATCAAGTTTTTAAATTCATATAATGTATTCTTTATTTCTAGAATTTCTATTTTTTTTAGTTGATCCTATTCTTTTGTCAAGTTTCTCATTGTGCTCCTGAATTTTTTCCCCAGATACTATTTAATTTTCTATCTGTATTTTCTTGCGACTCCCTGAACATCCGCAAGAGGGTAATTCTGAATTCTCTTTCTGAAATTTCATAGATCTGCTGTTTCTCTGCATCCAGGGCTGGTGCTTTGTTTGTTTCCTTTGGTGGTAACATATTTCTCTGTTCTTTCTCCACTTTTGTGTCTTATGTTTATGTCTGGACATTTGAAGAGACTGCTAACTCTTCTAGGTTTTATAGGTTGTCATCAGAGCTTTGTTTCTGGTCTGTGGATTTCTTTTTCATTCTATGGGAGATTAATTGCTACTACCACCACTTAGACTCTGCACAGGAAATAATGTGCTGTCCTGTTGTTAGTTCCTGAGTTGGGGGAACTTCGTGTGGGGACCAGACCTTGAGCTCTTTGCTTGACCTAAATTGCTGCTTTGCTGATGACTCTCTTGGGAAAGTTTTTGGGGAGATCGATAATCACTTCTGGGTCTGGGCTGTATGAAAATTCTGGCCTGGGACTGAGTTTTTCCTGCGGGTTGCACCCTTGCAAGTCTATCACCCTGAAGGATTTCCACTGAGACTAGCAGCCCTCACTGTGCTCTATGTTCCTTCCAGCAGGCCAGCCTTTCCCCTGCCCTCCAATCACTTTCCATGGGGCAGGCTGCACATACGTCCCTTGAGATAACTCACTGGCCTCTGGGTGGCTCCTTTCTCCAGTCAGCTGTGGTCTTTTCCTACTATATAGGCCCAGGGGAATCCTGCCAGTGGTCTTATGGTCTGTGGGCTGGTATGGTGTGCTTCAAAGACCTCCGTTTCCCTTCAGACTCCAAGCAGGTTTATGCAAAGGGTGCCGCTGTGGTTTTTACTGGCTTCAATCTGTGTGCAGCAGCCACTCTCTGCCTCCTAGCAGGTTGGCTCAGAAGCAGCCACGGCTCAGAACAGTAGGCTCGATCCCTACACCCTCTCCCTGTGGCCTCTAGCACATTCGAGAAATCTGAAGGTCTCTCCTCCTCCAGCTCCAGCAGTCCCAGGTTAGCAGTCTTTGCTTTTCAATAGTTGTAAATTGGTTATTTGGGGGAGGAGCAACGCTGGGAATTGTCTGTTCTGCCATCTTGATAATGTCACTTTCACCTGCTCAGAAATTTTAAGCCTGGTCTCCACTTTAATTTTGCTTGAATTATAGCCCACTTTTGTCATCCTCTCAGGACGCATTTCTCTTGGTAACCGCTATTGACTTAGTCATGGGGACGAGGAGGCAGGTAGGGGTTATCAGCATCAGTAGGTACACTGGGGCTCAAAGTCATGGAGCTAAGGTCAGCAATTACATAGTCAGTGTTGGTTTCCTTGAGTTGTCGGAACATGATGGCGATCATTTGGGCATGCATGTGGGTGCTGGAAAGCATTTAAGATCCCTGAGAGAATACAGCACACCGGGGGGCAGGGGACACAATAGTTGTAAGGAAAGTAATAACCAAGAGTTAAAAAATTCCTCCAAGCACAGATTCCTAGGAGCCAAGGTTTACCCAACTGAATAAATCAGGGGTGGAGGCAGTGCCGATCTGAAGAAAAACTGATATTTGTTCTTTATGGTCTTTTGAATTTGGGGTAACAATATCTGATTTGTTAACATGAAAACAACACTTACTGCCAATTAGGGCACAAGCTCCTCAGTGCTAAGCAGCTAACCTAACAAGAACTCTTCTCTTTGAGAGTCCTTCTGAGGCCAAAATATTCACCTCAGATTTTACTTCTTGAAGGGAATTTAAATTATTTTTAAGACATTTTTTCAAAAGTTCTTGAAACATTAAAACGATCTTTTTCTAACTCAGACTCCCACTGAGGAAAAAGTTCTCTTACAAAAGAGTAAAATCTGAAAATCCTTTGTGTGATAAGGTTTGGGATATTTGGAGAGACCTTCTGTGAGGGGTCACTTTGTGTACAAAAGACCTAAGTGAAGGATTTCACTAGTATTTAAAGAGTCATATCTGGTCATTTTAGGTAAGACATAGCCCAAACCACAGTGCCCAGATCATTGAGGTGAAAAACGTTTATGTATTTTGTTGCCACACAAGATGAATAACCCAGTATTATTACAAGAAAAGGTCCAAGTGGATTTCATTACCCATTAGATGAGGGTGTTGTGAATGTCATGGCTCTTTGTCCTTTCTACATCTGCACATCATCAGACATGGCTATACTTTAAATTGGGGTAGGAAGAAAAACGGTACTATTAATTTAATAAAGTAACCTAAGCATGACACCTTCAATAAAGAATAATTAAGTTTCCCAGGTGGGCCTCGAGGCACTGGTGTGGTGAGCCTGGTTGTGGGAGCGGGGATCCGGTCAGCTTCTCCATGCCCCAGGTCCCTGAGTGGGCCCTAAGGTGCTGGCACAGAGTGCCTAGTTGTGGGAGGGGTGTCTGGTCCCCTTCTCCATGCCCTGGGTCCCTGGGTGGGCCCCAAGGCACTGGTGAGGTGTGCCTGGTTGTGGGAGGGGGGGCCTAGTCCCCTTCTCCATGCCCCAGGTCTGTGGACAGGCCCTGAGGTGCTGGCACAGTGAGCCTGGTTGTGGGGGGTTCCAGTCCCCTTATCCATGCCCCAGGTTCCCAGGTGGGCCCTGAGGCACTGGCACAGGGTGCCTGGTTGTGGGAGGGGAGTCCGGTCCCCTTCTCCATGTCCCGGGTCCCTGGGCGAGCCCTGAGGCATTGGTGGTATGCCTGGATGTGGGAGAGGGGTCCAATCCGCAGCTGCAATCCTCAGGTTCTTGGGTGGGGCCCCAATGTGCTGGCAGTGTGAGTAGTTGTAGGCAGGAGTCCTGTCCCTGGCTTCATGCCTCATGTACCCTGGTGGGCCCGAAGGCATTGGTGGTGTGCCTGGGCAGGAACTAATTTTTTGTCCTTTGCTTACTTCTAACACAGGAGAAACTTCCTGTGGGAACCAGTACTTGAGCTGTGTTGTTGACCTAAATTGCTGCTTTGTTGCTGTTTCCCTGGGGAAGACTTTTTGTGCAGCTCAGGGTTTAATGGTTGACCTTATAGGTACTTCTGGCTCTGATACTTGGTGCACCTGGGTTGTGCAGAAACTCTGATCGGGGCCTGAGTTTTTTCATCAAACTGCACCCCATGCAGTTCTGCATTCCTGACGAGTCTCTTCTGAGTGGTCCTGCACTGGTTGGGGGACAGATCAGCTGTCCTTGCTGTGCCCCAGTGTTCTCCCAGTGGGCCTGTCTCACCCACCGCCTGTGCTCCAAACACTTCCCATGGGATGGGCCCTGCACTGATCCCTTGCGATGACTCACTGGCCTCTGAGTGGCTCCCCTTTTTCAGCTGTTCTGGCTCCTCACTCCTGTGTGGGTCCACGGGAACCCTATTAGTGGTCTTGCTGTCCTGGGGGCCACCAAAGTCCCTTTCTCCCCTTCTGCCTCCGAGTAACTCCCATCTAAAAGGCACAGCTGTGGCTTCTGCCAGCTCCTGCTCCATGAGCTCTAGCATTAAAGCAGCCACAGCCCGAAATGCTCAGAGCAGCTTTTTCTTTCTCTCATTGCGGTTTCTCTTGCCTTCATGAGTCCCGTAGGTCTCTCCTCCTCTTCCCCTGAGCTCCAGCGGCCCCAGCTTGGCTGATGTTACATTTTTATCATTGCAAATTCATTGATTTGTGGGAGAGAATGACGCTGCGGACCACCTATTCCACCATCTTGACTGGAATTTCTTACTTTTTTAAGGCAGAATAGTATTCCATTATATATATATATATATACACACCACATTTTCTTTATTCACTCACCGATGGACACTTTGTTTCTGCATCTCTTCTCTTATGACAATTTTTAATTTTTTAAATCAGATAGTTAAGAACAGTTTTGTGTTCAAGAGTTCATCATAACACACTTCTATATTACTAAATAAAAAATAATAACAAAATTTTTTTTAAAAAGAAAGTCAAATGGGATCTTGTTCTATCATCTTGGGAAAGCTTCCACTTTGTGACACCATCTGCTTCATGAGATGCTTTCCTTTGGATGTCCTTAATTTTAAGTTACCTGGCATAGACCTTTCCAACAGGGCTCAAGGACAGTTTTCCTCTGGTGTTGTTTCCAAAAAACCCAATCTCCAGGTTCTAGGTCGTGAAAGGTCAGATCACTGGTAGGCAGTTCACAGAAAACCTCTTCCCCCTGGTGGAAATATACTTTGGCAGAATGCATCGAGGCCTTGCAGTATTGAGTTATGTGAGAACTAACACTTGCAGGGGAAACGTGGGGTCCCATTATCAAAGGTATACGTCTTCAGGAATTATTTCATAAAGTGTTAGTTTGTGTTTTCCCTTTGAGGTTGATCTAATTGCCTTTAAGGCCAGTGGTAAAACTTTTGGCGAAGGTAATCTAGTTTAGCTAATTATTGTTTCAAGATATCTTTTTGTGCAACTTCTCCAGTAGATTGAGAATGGTAAGGACAATGGTAGTGCCACTGGGTTTGTAAAATCTTATCTAACTATTTGATAATCTGTTGAGTGCAGTGAGTTTCTCTATCACTTGAGATTTCTCTAGGGATGCTCCACAATGGAAATGTGTTTCATTCATTTTTCTGCTACTGATGTTGCATCAGCCTTTCAACAAGGTTCAACAAGGGAAAGCTTCAATCCATCCTAAAAACAGAAACACTATCAGAAGAATAAGTTGATATTCCCTTGAGGGTGGCAATTGAAAGAAATTCCTCTGCAAATATTCAAATGGTCTAGCAGGTTGTGAAAATGTACCACTTGAAACCTTAAAAGTATTTTCGAAGTTATGAGTTTGGGAAGCTGGACACTGGTTATGAACCATTACTCTGTTTTAGAACAATCACCCCACCAGCACTTTTTTATAACTTAAACCATTTTCTCTACACTATTATGGGTTGTGACATGCAGACACTGGCAATGAAGTTAATACTGGCAATTTTAGGGACACTTGCAGAGACATTAATATTGTCCATTTTAGGGACACAGGCATCTGTCCAAGTCCTCAGTGAGTCCTCATTCAGCATTGTTTGCATTCTTTTCAATATAAGCATTTTGTTCCAATTCAGGTGCACAGCATTGTTAACTGAAAGAAATTGTAAGTAATTTGGTTTGGATGAACTTTGCAGAGTTTATTCACATTGCATATTTTAATGATTACAGGACTAACTGATGTGGCATGAAAATTCACTAATGAATTTCCTTGTTATTCAGGTTCAGTCTAGTGAGTGTGAGCCTCAGTTCTAATAACAGCAACCTGTGAGGGCAGAGGAATAGCTGAAAGAAGCTTATTCATCTGGGGTCCTTTTTTGATAAGGGATCCACTGGAAGTCAGCAAGCATCTTTGTTTCCATAACATTTCCAAATCATGGAGCAATCCAAAAGCATATCCACTATCTGTACAAAAATTAACTGATGTGTCTTTGTCTATATGACAAGCCCTAGAAAGAGTGCATAATTCTGCAGGTTGTGCTGACTTAGGTGGTGAAAGAGTTCCCGTTCATCTTAGTTTTTATTGGGTAGTTAGAGCATATCCTATCTGGTATTTTCCTTCTATATTTTTGACATGTGATCCATCAACTGAAAATATTAATTTCAGGTGATCTAATGGAGGTTCTCATAAATCAGTGAATGGTGTCGGCAGTGTGATCCCGCACTCACACAGCTGTGATGTCTTCATCTTCAGGCAGAGGCAGAAAGTGGCATTGTTAAGCAGATTACAGCATTTAAGATGGAAATTAGAAAGTGACGGGGAAAGGATTTCATAAGATGTTAGTCTACTTGTTGAAAAGTGATGAGTCTTATCAAAATTTAGTATATTTTTAATTCTATGTAGAACTTTTAGATAAAGTTTATTCCTTAATACTAGGTCAGTTGATGTTTCTACCTATTTAGCTGCTGCTGCCACCACTTTTCCAAAATTTGTATTTGCTCTGGCCAGTGGATCTAATTGTAGGCTATCGTAAGCAATGGATTAATGTATTCTCTTATTATCCTTAGTAAGTACTCCTAAGACCTGATTATCATATTTGTGTACAAAAAAGGTAAAAGGTTTTTTTGTAATTTTTCAGCCACAAAGCTAGAAGTTGTTGTAAGGCCAGTTTTATTCGACTAAATGCTGGTTCATAAATATTTTCTCATGGCAAAGGCTCTGGGACAGAGTTCTTTGTACGTTCATGTAAGGGGGATGCTAGCAGAGAGAAATCTGAGACCCAAGACAAACAATATCCCACAAGCACAAGGAAACCTATTCGTTGTCTCTTAGTTGTGGGTCTAGGGAAACCTTGGATTGTCTTTATTCTTTCAACTTAGAGGGAAACTTCTGCAGTCAGATCAAGTCCTAAATAATGGGTCTTATCTCTGCAGAACTGAAGTTTTCCACGGAGGCCTTATGTCCCTTGAAAGCTGACTGCTGTAAGAGGTAAATTGAATCTCTTTCATAGTCTTCTTTGGTAGGAGAACAAAACAACAGATTATCTACATATTGACTAAGAGTGGAATTTCTAGGAAATTATGAGGTCAACAGGTCTTGGTGTAATGCCTGAGAGAAATACGATTAAACTTCAATGAACCCCTGTGGAATTACAAATCCAGGCGTATTGTAGATTTTTCTGGGTGTGGGCAAACAAGTACTAGTTCTTCTTAACGACTGAAATACTAAAAAAGACAGAGCAGAGATCTACCACTGTTGACCATTTAAGTCTGTGTGTACAACAGATAACAAGGTTTAGTATTTGGAACCACGGAAAATCTTGGTGTTACAATTTTACCTATTGCATAGAAGTCTTTTTTTTTTTTTTAACACTCATTAAGTGCATGCATGGGAGTAGGTGGGAATTTTTTTTCTTTTAGGCTCTTTTCATTTATTCATTCATTCATTTTTTAAAATGTTTTTATTTTTTAATTTATCAATATACAATGTAGTTGATTTTTGTGTCCCTTTACCTAATCCTCCTTTTCCCACCTCCCTTTCACCCTTACCCCCGTTAACATCCTGTTCACTTATCTTAACATGTTCAAGGAATTGTTATGATTCTTGTCTTTTATCCCTCATTTATTTGTTTGCATATTTATTTATTTTTATTAGCTCCCACATATAAGTGAGAACATGTGGTATTTCTCTTTCCCTGCCTGGCTTATTTCACTTAATATAATTTTCTCTAAGTCCATTCATGTTGCTGTGAATGATAGTATTTTATTCTTTTTTACAGAAGAGCAGTATTCCATTATGTAGATATATCACATTTTCCTTATCCACTCATCTAATGATGGGCATTTAGGCTGGTTCCAACTCTTGGCTATTGTAAATAGTGCTGCAGTAAACATGGGAGTGCAGGTATCCCTTCAGCATGATGATTTCCCTTCCTCTGGGTATATTCCCAGCAGTGGAATAGCTGGGTCATGTGGTAGATCTATCTGTAATTGTTTGAGGAACCTCATTATAATTTTCCAGAAAGGCTGCACCATTTTGCAGTCCCACCAACAGTGCAGGAGGGTTCCCTTTTCTCCGCATCCTCACTAGCATTTATTATTCTCAGTCTTTTGGATATTAGCCATCCTAACCGTAGTGAGATGGTATCTCAAAGTGGGTTTGATTTGCATTTCCCCAGTGCTGAGTGATGTTGAGCATTTTTTCATGTGTCTGTTGGCCATCTGTATATCTTCCTTTGAGAAATACCTATTCAGCTCCTTTGCCTATTTTTCACTCAGGGGCCATGCTGATCTCTGTATCATTCCAATTTTAGTGTATGTGCTGCCAAAGCGAGCACTGCATAGAAGTCTTGAACATCTCCAACATCGTTCATTAGGGTTTTTAACTGGTTGAATTAAAGTGTTACAGGGACTATCAGAATAGACTGAAAGTTTTTCTTCTATTAAATCCTCTACAACAGGTAAAAGTACTTAGATTGACTTTTACTTTAAGGGGTATTAGGGCAATGTAGGCAATGGCTTAGAATAGACTATTTGGATTTTTATGGTTTCAGCACTTTTAATTTTTCTTATGTCAGTAGAGGAAGAAGACCACAAATATTTCGGTTCTTCAAAGAGGTCAGTGTTGGTGTAAGTTTGAGTTTGAAAACTGTCAGTTCCCACTTGTAGGAAACAGATCAGTTGTCTCAGGAGGGTTGTGAAACTCTTGGATTATTTCCCCCTCCAAAGAGAATTTTACATGTCCTCTCAATTTAGGAAGCAAATCTCATCTCAGTAAATGCACTGGAGTAGTGTCACACAGCAAAAAGCCATGCTGTTCTGAAAATGGTCCAAGCATCATTTGGACTGTTTCAGACACGGGGATTCTCTGAACTTGATTTGAAGCACCCACCACAGAAATATTGTCTTTACTCTGAGAGATCCATTGATTCATTAAAGTGGGGTTCAAAATGGATATGTTGGCTCTTTGTATCTACCAACACTGTATATAACTCCCCATTGTCCTGAATCTTAGGTCCCCATGTTTATTTCAGGGTATTATGGACCCCTCTGGTCCCACCTTGAGAGAAAGCCCTCAGGAATTTTCTCTAATGAGGAAACAGTCTGGACCAAAGGGGCTTAGGGCACTGCTGCAAGTGGGGACAGCTCTTCGCCAGTTGCCCAACTGTTTACAATGGTGGCAGACATCTCGGGGTACAAGTTCTCTTTGTTTACAGCCTCTCAGTTTTGACTGATAATATGCACCAGCAGGTCCTCCTGGCCTCTGTCCCTGCAGCTGTTGTAGCTGTAAGACATGAGCCTTCTGATTCTTTTCCTTCAGCATTTGATTTTTTTCCTTGTTATAAAGATTTCTCAAAATGTTCACCTATGGTGACAAATTCAGCCATATGCATAATTTCTTAACCAGTTTTGTGCTTTTTTAATCAGGTCTCCAAGCTCTGGGCAGAGCCCATTAATGAATTGAGATCATCAGAGCTGTTTCAGTTTTAGCAGGAAATATTCCATGCTGTATTTAAGACAAGAATGTTTTACAAATAAAATTTGCAAACTGGTCTGTAATCAGTAACTGATTCATCTATTTTCTGTTTGCATGATTGAATAATAAATGATAGAACAATCCAGAAAAGGCTCTCAAATAAGATGTTAGAAATGAATAAAAACATAAGAAAATCAACTTCATAAGAAAAGACTCTATTAAAAAAAATTGACTTAATTTGAGTGTCCTTATCTTGAGGACAAATATAATTTCCTTTTAATTTTTTAAAATACTAAGGATGGGATAACACACATTATGACATGGTGAAACACAGTGCAAGGACCTCTGGTAGGAGGATTCTTGGTGTATACTCTATATAGTATTATCAGCATCATTTTTAAGTTAGAAAGATTGAGGAATTATATGAATACCATTTAGTGTACTATTAGATTTTTCTAGCAGGTGCTAACCTTTAAAGATTTTAAACTGAAAGGATTGACTAGATATATTAAAGTTTCCATTTCTCCATTGATACGCTTTATATGATGGATTTGGCTTATTTGATTTTACTTTAATTCTCAAAAATAGGTGATACATAATACCTCATATCAAAACTGGCAATATGAGGGTACTGCAAAAAGTTCATGGAAAAATAGAATTAAAAGATAACACAAATCTTTCCACAAACTTTTTGAAGACTTTGTGTTCATAAACTTTTTGAAGACTTATTGTACATAATTCCTGGTAGCCTGCTCAGCCTCAGTTACTTTAAAGGTGTGACGAGACAGTCACATCTTTAATACCCAGCAAAGGCAGAGTGGGGCCTGGGAAAGCAGACCTTCCATTTGTCACAATGTGCCATACTATAATTGATACAAGTTTTTACTGTGTGTGTTGTCATGAAGAATTTCAAGAAGCATTGCCTTAAGAATCTATTTCTACTTTTCAAGGAGACATTACTATAACCAGTTTCTTGGTATTTTTTCTAGAAATAGTCAGTGTATATACACACACACATGTATTTTTTATGTAGTTTTTTCACAAATGCTAACATAATATATACCCTTTGATGTATCCTGCTTTTTCACTTAACAGTGTACCTCGGAAATTGTTCTGTCAGTACATATACTGCTACTGTATGATTTTTTTTTCTACTACACAGTGTTGCTTATTAAATAGATAAATCATCTTTATTCACACACACAAAAAGGCAAATAAAAATAGAAGCAGATATATTTCTTTGAAACTTTTTATATAAGAGATAAAGACTGAAAATTTTCAAGAACTTGTGAAAAACAGCAATCAGCAGATTCAGGAAGCTCAATAAATCCTGATCAAAATCTAAAAACCTAAATTCACATTTAGACACACTATATGAAATCTAGAACATCAAGGACAAAAAGGACATCTTTACAGTGCCAGTGAGAAAAAAAAGTACAGTTATGTGCTGCATAACAACATTTCTGTCAACAAGGGATCTCATACAGACAGTGGCTACACCATACAGCCTATGTGTGAGGCAGACTGTACCATCTAGGTTCCTATAAGACTCTTTATGATGTCCTCACAAGAATGAAAGTGCCTGACAATGCATTTCTCAGAACGTATCCCTGTCATTAAGTGTGCCTACAAGGGAATGACAATTTGACATACAGCTGGCTTCTCGACCCCAGCAATGGGAATCAAAACGAATCAAAACTCATGGAAATGTTAACTTCTAACTGCTAAGAATGTAATTGTCATCCCAGAACTGTAAGTTCAGCAAAATTCTTTGAACAATGATGTAGAACAAAACCTTTTAAAGATAAGAATTGAGAGAGTTTATGACTTTCAGCTCTGTAGAAAAAAAAAATCATCTATGAAAATAGTCTGAGATCAAAAAAAATGTAAAATACAGAATTTAGAAAAACAAGCTGTTAACCTAAACAATCTTCAACTGCATAAAACAGAAATAATAATGACAAATTTGGGGTACAATAATAAGGGGTAACTAAAATACCAGTCAATACTGTAATGCAATGTAAGATGAGTGGGGGGTAATTGACATTAAAGTTTTTCTGTTGTTTAGAAGGAAGATAGAGGAACTAACTTTATATTTTACTCCTGATCTTTCTCTTTTATTTCTTCTGCTCCTTCCTGTTGCTGCCTCCTCCTTCTTTTTTCAGCTCAGGAGAAGAGTTGAATTACTCCAGATTTTTTTTTCTTTGTTCCATATCACAATGGGCCCGTGAGAGGCCCCTCTGTTGCAGGCATGTGTGTGTGTGTGTGTGTATAGATTCTTTCTTCTTCCTGTTTACCACTCACCATAGATAACCAGCCTATTATTTGACCTAGCCTTGAATTTACATGTGTTCTCATTAAATATGTAGTGTCATTTTTGTGTGTACTTATTTTAATTCACACACATGGTATAATGTATAATGCAACAGACAGAGGGACCTGACAATTAACTGCCCAATCCTGGACCCTTTGGAGAATGAATGGAGTTGATTTATTATCAATATTTCAAGAACAAAGGAGTATATGAAGACTTCAATCACCTTAACTACAGATCTTGTTCTCTTTAGTTTTTCAGTTAGTTACATGTTTTTTAGATATTAAAATAACAATAATGATATTGGTACCAAACCCAAGCCTGGCTGCCTGCCCCCAAAAAAAACAAACAGCCCAAAAGTCAAATGTTGGTGGAACAGGAAGCCAGCTTTATTCAGGAGTACTGGTGACCCGAGGAGAGATGTTAGGCTAGCCCACCTCTCTGATAAACCTGAGGGACGATGGCCAGACTGAAGCCATCTCAAAGACTCAGATTTACTCAGGGGCTCTTTAAGAGGGAGTTGAAGAATGGAACGAAAGTGGGAAATAAAAAGCAGGAGGGAGGGGGACATGGAAGAGACCAGGTGAAAATTCTTGCCAAGGCTGTGTCTGGCTTCTTTTCTCATCCTTGACATTATCTTAGGGTCCTGCAGGATTTTGATTTGGGATGAAATCAGCATAGATTTATTGATTTCTGAGGGTCTGGATAGTACGTGTCTCATGGCAAGTCTGTGGCTCCAGGCTGCCTGGAAAACAACTTTACACTTATGTAAATAATATTTTCTGGCCCCGTAACCAAGGTTCAAAATAACAAATAACCATGGGAAAAGAGGGAACTCCAAGAAATACATGCCAAGAAAGAAACTGTGGCCCTTTTTTTTCCCCCTAAAGCCCATGTGGTTTTAGGTCCCAACGTGTCTTCAGTCTTGCTCTCTTCAACAATATTATCACTCGCCACATGTCAAACATTGGGGGTTTTTTTCTCTCTCTCTCTCTTTTTTTTCAAACATTATTCTAAGTATCTTAGTAGATTAACTCATAGCAACTCTGTAAGGAGAATATTATTATTAACCCCATTTTCTGGGTGGGTGAACTGAGGCACAGAGAGATTCACAAGTTGTATAAGGTCACGGAGCCAATGACAACTGAGTGAGCTTTCTACCTAAACTAGTCAGTCTGTTCTGGAGTCTCTTCTACTAACCAAAATACCATAACTGCCTCTAATCCAAAGGCACTGAGGGTCTTAACTTGTGTCATATCTCAGTGGGGAGGAAGCTTCTCCATTGCAACTGATGTTTAATGTGAGTTTTTAGTGCATGACATTTTATTTTCCAAGAATTCTTTTTATCATAAATAAAATTTAATTTTTATCCAGACTTTTCTGGATTTTTGAGGGAATCATGCTTTTACCTTCTTTAGTCTTCCAGTGTGGTGAATGACACCAATGGATTTTTTTTAGGTCTTCTTGCATTCTGCGAATAAATTCCACTTGATAATGGTATTGACTTATTAGGACACTGCTGAATTATAGTTAGTTAAAATTTTATTAAGAATGTTAGCCAAATGGGATTTTAATTTACTTTCTTTTCAATGTCCTTACTTAGTTTTTGCAAAATGGGTTACAGCCAGTCTCATAAAATGAGTTTAACACCTTTTCCTATTTGTCTATGCTCTTGGAACATTTTGTATGAAACAAAAATTACCCAAAAATGTGGGGAAAAAATCACCTGGAAAGTCTCTGAGCCTTTGGATTTGATATAGGGAGATGTTTTTTATTTATATTCCTATTTCTTTAATTTATTTCAGTTTTTGTTTCTTCTTGCACCAGAGTTGTCACTGTACACACAACAATGTAGATGGTTCTCAAAAGTACTATGCTGAGTCCAAGAAACCAGACACAGAAGACAAAATACTGTATGATTCTATTTATTTGATGTTCTAGAAAACAGTCTAACCAGATCAGCTCTTACCCAGAGCTGGGGCTGAGAAGACAGACCAAAAAGGGCACAAGGGAACTTTTGGGGATGACGAAAATGTCCTGTATCTTGGTCGTGGTGATGGTTTCATGGGTGTATACATGTGTCAGAACTCATCAACTATACTTTAAATGTGTGTAGTTTCCTATCAATAAATCTAACACAATATAATTGATTTTTTAATTTCATTCATTTCTTTATTAATTTTTGGTGACTGGCCAGCACAGGGATTATACCCTGGATCTTGGCATTATCAGCACCGTACTTTAACCAAATGAACTAACCAGCCAGCCCTCAATGATTTTTAAATCTGCATGACTCAGTATAGATAAATCTCAAAAGTAAAAATCCCCCAAAAAAGACGTCGAAGAAGTATGACATTTATGTAAATTGTACCAACATCCAAAATAATCTGTTATTTATAGACACATTTATGAAGAATATAATTTCAAAATGCATGATCATAACAAATAACAAATTCGACAGTGTGGTTATTTGGGGCAAGAGGGAAGAGACAGGGCTTACGTGACTGGGGAGGGTAACACAGGAAGATTCATCTGATTTACAATAGTGCAATAGAATTTAAAAATTCTGAAGCAAATATAGTAAACATTAATGTATATCTGTGTATTTAGAATACTTTGTAACAGAATTACAGTAAGATTATATAAGAGATGTACAGATAGAGAATGTTAGTTTTAGAGAAACTTTGCTATGAAGGTAAAGAAATAAAACCATAGCTAGAGAATGATATGGAGACAAAATGGTTTTTGATTTTTTGTTTCTCCTTTTGCTTCTATTTTTAAATGGAAGATTATGGTGAGCCTATTTGTAAGTGAATAAAAATAAATTATCGGAAAGGATGAAATTGGTGATCCACAAGAGGTGGGGTTAAATACAGGGAGAAAACTGAGAAAACCAAAGAGAAGCTTTGGTGTGTACAAGAATTTTTATAAGCACATGGTCGGTAATAGCAAAAAATCCGAAGTACCTAAAGTTACATAAACAGGCAAAGGGTTAAACTGCAGAACACTCATTTTATGGAATATTATATGTTAGATAATAAGAGGATAAATCTTTAAAACCTACACTTAAATGGGGGGGTGGGGAAAGGCAACTTGATCAATGCCACAGCAAGACACTGTTTCTATAGGAGAAGACAGAACCAGACACGTCGAGGTGCACACAGAAATGTTCAGTTCAGAGAAAAATCTAAAAGAAGGTACAGTACACCAAACCCTCAGAAAAAAGGCCTACGATAAAGAGGAAGGTCAGAGGAGATGTTTGCCATCTCTGCATTATTGGATGTTTTCATTTAGAATATTGTCCTGTTTTACATGAGAAAAAAGGAAGTATAAAAAACAAATGAGATCTTGGTTCAAAGCAGCTAACTAAAGGCACCCAGCTCTCATCTCCACTGTAAAGAAAGTCCAGAAGACCAGGGGATATGCACACTCATAACAGAGTTCCTGGGAGAAAACACCAAAATTCAGCCAAAGGGTGAGGAAGAGCCCTGATGTTCAGAAACTCAGGACAGCAACACAGAGAAACAAGTAAAGCATCCCATCAAGGTCAGGTCAGAGCCAGGAGAGACCCTTTGCTGTGGGGAAAAGGTAGGCAAGAGAAATATGTCTTGGTCAAGATGGTGGAATAGACAGCCCCAGCGTCACTCTCTTCCACAAAATAACCAATTTACAACTATAAAAATGTAACATCAGCCAAGCTGGGGCCACTGGAGCTCAGGGGAAGAGGTGGAGAGACCTACGGAGTTGATAAAGGGGGAGAAGCCACGATGAGAGAAAGAAAAAGCTGCTCTGAGCATTTCAGGCCATGGCTGCTTTAAGGCTGGAGCTGCTGAGCGCATGGAGCAGGAGCTGGCAGAAGCCACAGCTGCGCCCTTCAGTTGGAATTACTTGGAGGCAGCAGGGGAGAAGAGGGCTTTGGCGGCCCCCAGGACAGCAAGACCACTAATAGGGTTCCCGTGGACCCACGCAGAAGCGAGGAGCCAGAATAGCTGAAAAAGGGAGCCATTCAGAGCCATGCAGGCTGGGCGCAGGGCCCATCCCATGGGAAGTGTTTGTAGCACGGGTGGTGGGAGAGACAGGCCCACCCGGAGAACAC
The DNA here is from genome assembly GCF_027409185.1 of Cynocephalus volans. Lineage (NCBI taxonomy): Eukaryota > Metazoa > Chordata > Mammalia > Dermoptera > Cynocephalidae > Cynocephalus > Cynocephalus volans. Next base: position 10,240,065 of record NC_084467.1, on the reverse strand, counting down.
TGGGACACCGCAAGGACAGCTGATCCATCCCCCAATCAGCACAGGACCACTCAGAGGAGACTGGTTGGAAATGCAGGATTGCATGGGGTGCAGTTTGATGAAAAACCTCAGGCCCAGATCAGAGTTTCTACACAACCTAGGAGCTGGAAGTACCTGTAAGGTCAGTCATTAAACCCTGAGCTGCAAAAAAAGCCTTCCCTAGGGAAACAGCAGCAATTTAGCTCAACCACACAGCTCAAGTACTGGTTCCCACTGAAAGTTCCCCCATTTTAGAAGTAAGCAAAGGACAAAATATTAGTTCCTGCCCAGGCACACCATTAGTGCCTTGGGGCCTGCTAGGGGACATGAGGCATGCAGCTGAGGACCAGACCCCCCTCCCACAACCAGGCACACCATGCCAGCACCTCGGGGCCTACCCGGGGAGCTGAGTCATAAAGAAGTGGGCTGGAACCCCCTCCCACAACCAGGCACACTGCACCAGTGCCTCAGGGCCCTCCTGGTGACCCAAGGAGTGGAGAAGGGGACCAGACCCCCATCCCAAAACCTGGCACACAGTGCCAGTGCCTTGGGGCCCATCTGGGGACCAGAGGCATGGAGAAGGGGACCAGACCCCCTGCCCACAACCAGGCACACTGCATCAGTACCTCAGGGCCTGCCCAGGGACCAGAGGTATGGAGAAGGGGACTGGACCTCCCCCACAGAACCAGGCATGCTGTGCCAGCACCTTGGGGCCCACCCAGGGACCCAAGTCATGGAGAAGGGGACCAGACCCCCATCCCACAACCTGGCACACCATGCCAGAGCCTTGGGGCCCACCCAGGGACCCAAGGTATGGAGTTGGGGACCGGACACTCCCCACAACCAGGCACACTGCCAGCATCAAGGAGCATGCCAAAAACATCACCTCCATGTGGGTGGCCCACCACAGCCACCACAATAACCATGGCTGCCTCAAAAGCAGCTAGACACCACAACCACCACACAGATGGTCCACCAGCCACTGGAGTGCATTGACACAAGGAGAGTCACCAGCAGAGATGAAAAGAGGAGGATGTCTCTCTCCACAAAGCCTATTTCAGAGTGACAGAAGAAGCATCTGCTCTACGATAATATTGGGGGACCTGATCACACCTCTCAGCATTGGACAGATCATCTAGGCAACAAATCAATAGAGTAACCACTATTTTTTCAGAAGCAGAGAAGAAATCTGGGGTAATTAGAGGGGGCAGGAAGGAGGTAGAGGGGGATGGGGAGAGATTGGACGAGGGGCATAAAGAATAATAAATGATTTATAACAATAAAAAAAGAAATATAACTCTACATCCATAAATATGTACAATCAAAATGTTTCAATTAAAAAATAAATTCCTTAAAACAAAACAAAAATGATTTTCAATGATGAATATGCTAATTATCCTAATTTGATCATCACACATTGTATACATGCATTGAAATATAACTGTCTCATTAATATATGTAACAAACTCCTTTCAATTAGAAAAATGAACTCCTTTAAAAGAATGAAGTTCACCCACATGTACCAGTTAGGATTGCTAGACCTTCATGATACAAACGTAGAAACCACAACATCTCAAGTGCTATTGTTTCCATATCCAGCTTATTTATGTTATCGGTAGCCGGTTCATGTTGACTCTCCCCAATTGTGTATTTTAGTAGCTATACTGATAATAAAGATTTCCGTGCATCTGTGGTCAACAACATTTATTACCATGTACCAGGACTCATGCTCAGCTGTGGGGCCACAGGGTGATGGAGACACAATCCCTGCCCTTTAAGGGGTATTCACTGTCTAACAGGTGAGATTATCAAGAAAAAGAATAAGCGTAAACCATACCCCTGCCACTTGAATCAGCAATCGCGTTCCTTGGTATTTACCCTAAAGAGTAAATCTGCACCCAGAGGACACTAGAAGGTTTACAATGAGGTTTCCTTTATTTGTGAGTTTCTTTATAACCACCCATGCAGGGGCAACTCCCTCATGTACCTCTCAAGCCCAAATCCTGCTCTAGAAATTCAGATTCCTATTTCTGACCCTATAGAACACATACACATGTGGGTCCCATCAACTCCCCAAGTCAACATTTCCCCTCCAGTGCTGCTCTAAACCAATGGGACAGGGAGTGTCATGTGACACAACACAGCCTACATTCTCAGCTCCAACAATTAACCTGAATGGAAAAGATTAAGGGTATTCCCCTAAAATGGGTGCCATTAGTTTCCATTTAAAAAAAAAAATTAATGAGAAATTGTAATGGTAATATGTAGCACTTGGAAGTTAGAGAAAACACTTAATTCTGAAATGTAGATTTCAATGCCTACCTCTTTACACATGTTAGAATTTGCTATGATGAGATGGAATCAAGAGGAAGAAATAGAGCGCACATTCAGTATGAAGACTACACTCTTAAAAAATATTGTATAGAACGTTTTTAAGTTTTTAGTTAAAAAGAAACTTTGGTTTGGAAAATTACAAAACCACAAAATCTATGAAGTATAATTTAAGGGCACCCAAACTAAATATTTTGAATGTCAAGAAATAAAATTCTAATCAACTTACTGTGTCTCAGTTTTTATAAATATCTGCTTGGTTGAAAAATTTTGAAATGACATAAAGCAAAGCACAAATCAAAATGTCTGAGCTGAAGGTAAAACTACATTTAGAGGCAAAATCAAAAACTTAAAATCTGCTCATCCTAAAAGACAGAAAAAGCAAACTCTCTGGGCCACCTTGAGCTGCATGTCATCATGTGAGCCTGATTGAAGGTAAGTCAGATGAGGGTGTCCTTTTGGAGGTGGTGACTTACCTGGTCTGGAAGCAGGTGGCAGAGTTCTTAGACTGTAGGGAGAACCAGGCAGTGACTCCAGCGTCCGGCTCTGGATGTCTCCTTTGAAATCTCTGAAGCTTTTATTGAACTTTCTAACCATACCTTCCTTTTCAATGACTACCTTCCAGTCCGAAAGCGAGGTGCGATTAGATTCCTGAATCTCACCCAGTTAATCCTGATTGGGTTTTGGTCTTTCTCCAGATTAATTGATTAGATCCGATATGGATTCACGGAAGAGAAATAATTAGAAGTAGGGTGAATGTCAAGAATTCGTTCATTCATTCACTCTAGACACATCAATTGAGTTTTATTAATATGAGGGTATGTCATAAAGTTCTTGGATAGACTGTGAGCTCTGGAAGAAAAACAAACGTTTGTGGGAAAATGGAATTGAAAGGTAGTAGGAATCTTCCCATAAACGTTTCAAAGGCTCCTCGTATGTGATCCTCATAGTCCTGAGTTTGAGACAAGGAAGGGTTTAGTCTATTCCTGACATTAGACACAAAACGTCAAAACCTGAAAATCAATGTTGGGAGATCTTTGGCCACATCAAAGTTAGCAAAATGTTCCAGAGTCAAAATTGGTTTAAGAAGGCAGTGATGTCATCTCCAAAAAGAAAAGAGAAGAGAAATCTCTAGGTATCCAATGGTCATTTGGTTTTATGTGACCTAACACAGCAGATCATATGCCCATTTAGTGAAAAGAGAGGTACCAGTGAGGGTGTGGTTGGTCATCAAGACTTCTGTCAAGGATTCTCTGAAGTAAATCAGGCCAAAATTACAAGAAGTAAGGGTGGGGGAGGCAGAGAACTTGGGGTCTGGGGTGAAGGGGTGGCTCCTTCTGGGGGCCTTTCCACAGTGGGACGCAAAAGACACTGTCTCATCCCCTGGCTCCAATCCAGGCTCATACATCCAGCTCGGTGGCATCTGATGGTCATCTATGCAACCACCTTATTATTGTGGTTTATGCTTGGAAGCCATACTGCTTCCCAGAACACCACTAAACAATCAAATCAATAAAAGTCTCAGAGGTCTTCAAATGTAAAGGATGTCCCTTAACTTCTGAACAGAAAGCCCAAGTCCAGCATCACTGTAACTGGGATTTCCCCCAGGACCCCTAGTTCTCATTGCACAATTACCTCAGAACTCTTCCGGCCCTTGTTCAGGCGACCACGGACCTTGAGAGCTTGGAAAAGTGGGCACATGGGGGTGGCTGTGATGCTGAAAGGTTGTACTCAGGACTGTCTCAGTCCCTGCACCCCATACCCCACTCTCATTGGAGTCAGGAGAACGTGCATTTTCCCACTCACCGCACACCCCGTTCAGTACTGCGAGGCCACGTCTCCTTCTAGGAGCCTCTCACACCAGGGATCTGTGAAGTTGGAAGAGACAGTCCTGCGGGAAGGAGGGGTGCTCAGGGTCCAGGTTCTCGGGATGGTGGGTGAGCACTGACCCAGAGGACAAGCCCAGCGTCTCACAGAGATTTGTGTCTCACAGAAAAGGATGCCCAGACAGCTTGACCTAAGGCTGAGGTTTTGCACCAGACAGAGAAGTAAACAGTTCTCCCTGGTGGGGAAGACTCCTGCAGTGGGCGAGAGGTGCAAAGAATCCATGGGTGGGAGGATCTTAAAAACCTAAAATCCTCCTGTGCCAGTGGCTGTGGGAATTCTAGTCCAGGAGAAAACAAAATCTGGCAGCAAAGCTGGATTCAAGAGCATCGAGGGTCCAACCTTCTGCCCCAGTCTCCCTGGGGACCTCAGAGATGTCTCATTTCTCAGATGAAGAAACTGAGGCTCAGGGACATGACGGGACGTGCCCAGCAAGTTCATGAATGGCTGGAATTGGAACCTCGAAGCGAGCCCCAGAGAGATCCAAGGCCAACAATGGTTTGCTTCAAAAGTCATGCACGAATTCTCCAAGCATGGCTACCCCCAGGTTTACCACCAGCACCCAGGTGCTTTCAAAGAAGAAACAGAAAACCATTGCAGGGAAATCTGGTTTTCGATTATTTTCACATCTGCCTCCCAGAGTTAGTGTCAATCACAGAGAAGTTCTGAATCTGAAACCAAGGCCACCTGTAAGTTGGTGTCAAATTGACCACCAGTGGGCAGGCTTGTCCCAGGTCCAGCCCAGGCTTGGTGCCTAAGGAATGTTGTAGTGCTGGGTTCTACAGCCAAGGCATGGTGTCCTGGCAGAGGGAACGGCAGGCACGTGAGTGAACTCTGCCTCAGGTCTGGATCGTCCCCTGTGGCGTTGGCAGATTTTTTTATTATGCCTTTGAATGTCAAACAATAGCAGCCACAATTTATAAAGGATTTATCATCCACCAAGCCTTGGGCTCAGTTTTTTTTTTTATTGAGTTAGAGATTATCATTGCACCTATTTGATAGAGGAGGAGACCAATTTAGAGAGGAGCAGTGACTTCCTCAGGCCACCCAGCCTGTAAGTGGTGGAACTGGAATTATAGCACATCTGCTGTCAGAGCTCCTGATGAGCGATACTGAGCCAGTCCCTAGAATGCACTGCTCTCTGGTTTTTTTCTTTGGTTTTTGTTGTTGTTGTTGTGTGTCTTTTTGGTTTTTTGGTGGCTGTCTGGTATGGGGATCTGAACCTTTGACCTTGGTGTTGTAATACTACGCTGTAACATCCGGCCCGCCCTACTGCTCATCTTAACCCTTTATAATAAAATTCCAGAGTCATGGGCTGCTGCTGGAGCTGGAGGAAGCCTTGGAGAGCATCAGGTGTAATGTTTACTATGTTTTTTCTGTTATTCCAAAGAAATTGTACAAATAAAATAAAAGTAGACTCGCTCAGCCTAGTGGAGTGGTTCCCAAAGTGTGGACCAGGGACCGGCAACACGAGCATCCTCTGGGAATTTTGTTAGAAATGCAACTTCTCGGCCTCACTCCAGACCTACTGATCCAGAAACTCAGAGAATGGGGCTCAGCAATCTGCATTTAACAGCCCCCCAAGTGAAGCTGATGCTGCTCAAGCTCGAGAACTGCTGGCTAAGTAGAAGCAGAAATATAGAAAATAGACCCTCACTGGCTTGATTTTCCTTTGGAAAAATGCAAGGAAATTTTCAGGCAGAGAGAGAGTATGTGGCCACTAGCAGTGTATAAGGGAATGGGCTGTGGGTTACTTTAAGTTTGTGGGCAAAGGCCGGAATGGTTCATTTAAAGAATGCAGCGAATGAGTTGGGAGCCCAGTCTGCTAGGCTGGAGAGATGCGTCTAAGTTCTTATCTCTGGCCACCGGCTGGAACCATTTGAGTGTGGTATAGACCTGGAACCTGTGTCGAGGGTGACTGAGCCCTCCTTCTGGGGTGAAAAAGTTAAACTTGGATTTGAAATGGGTGCTGAGGCAACATAAGAATTCACTGCATTCCTTCGGCAGGGCAGCCTTCCCTGGCCCTGCCCTGACTCCATCCAGCCTCCACACCCCACTGTGGCCTTCCTGCACCTCTTTACTTCAGCACACCCCATTGGTCACCCTCATTCCCTCCCTCACTGGCCCCCAGCACCTCTCCATCCTGTGGGGATTTGTCTACTGTTTTTCTGCTGCTGAACTGAAGGCTCTGTGAGGCCAGGGCAGGGCTCAGTCCTGGCTCAATGGATGTTTGTGGAATGATTGAGTGGCATTGGCATGTGAGGCTCTACTCTACCCACGCTGTCTCCTGGAGCTCTTTTCCTGGCACAACCTCCATCCACCCCTGGTTCCTTCTCCTGTCATTCATTCGGTCATTCAACAAACGTTTATTGAGCACCTAGTGGGTGCCAGGCTCTTACTCTCCGTCAGTAGGGAAGATAATGCCATTAAACAGATCCTTAGAAAAATAAGAAAGGAAGGGACTGAGTGCTGAATTAGCCCTAGAACAGGAGGCCTGAGGCCAGCAGGTGTCCTGTGAAAAAGATGCACAAACCCATGCTTCCAACCTTCGAATCACGTGATTTGTCTGCAGTACAAAATCACTGCCAAAACACACAGGTGCCCACGAGCCAAGCACACAGAGGGCCCAGGCTTCCTGCTAGCTTTTCTTTGAAGGGGCAGTTTTGCACAAGGGCCAGCCATGCACACTTGTCACCGCACTGCCTGGGTTCAGACCCCAGCTCTAGGCCTCAGTAGCTGTGTGACTTGGGCCAGTTAGTTCAACTTCATTTACCCGTTTCCTCATCTGTAAACCAGAAATGATCCCAAGAACCTGCTTCGGATCATGGAGTGGTGATTCAATGAGATAATCAACTTTCTTTAGGCCCAGATCTTTGATCTTTGTTCTCAGTGCATTCTCAACCTGCAACAAATACTAAATTCCTTTTTTTTTTTTCCTGCCCTTTTTTGGGAGATTAGTAGAGAGGTCATTTGCTAGAAGGCAGTAGCAGGTGCCAAAAATTAAGGAAAAGATTTGTGGAAGAATAGTTCTATCCACAAATTAAAATGCTATCTAAAATTAAAATTAATTTAATTTTATTGCAAAGCAGAACTGTTGTTTATTGGTTTTTGTTTGATTGTTTTTAGTGGCGGAACACAACAGACGGGCTGGCAGGACCACAGAGTCATGCTGACACCATTGGTTGGAGAGGTGGCGGGGTCTAGAGATGAAGAGCAGAGGTGATGTCCTGTCTGAACCTGGCAGAAGTAACCCCAGACAGGCACTTTCCTCTGAGTTCAGAGTAGGAGACCCAAATTGGCTGGGCCCAGTTGGACATGGGGGTCCACATTGGAGTGGGGGTTTATGAGGCTCGGCTGGACAGGGACTCAGAGTGGAGAACAGGAGTGGGACACCATGAATGGGCAAAGCCCCAGGGAGACAACAGGTCATGCATTCACTCAGCCAACAATTATTAAGCACCACCTCTATACAGAGCAAACAATTGGGGTGGGGGCATGTGACAGAGAAAAGCCATCCCAAGAAAGGCTGGGCTCTAGCTGTTCAATCCTGGAAGTCAAAGAGGGTGGATTACGGCCATGTCATTCCCGAAGTTGAGTGGACTCCTGTCCTGGGCGAGGAGATCTACCCTCACTCCCACTCCACTCATCAGAAGGGGCTCCCCTCTGCTGTCACTCATAAACAGATTTAAGGGCTCCGGGGTAGAGGGGAGGTGGCATCTGTGTCCTGCTTCTTCTGAGTCCCCAAGGCCAACACATGGCTTCTCCCGCTGGCCACTGACAGGTAAGTTGGGCTCCTCCTACCCCAAGCCTGCTCTCGCTGGTGGCCCTTCTCATAGCCAAGAGCAGCTATTCTGTGGGGTTTACAGGACAGGTCTCGTAGTCAGATCCATTTCTCCCATTGGACCAGACACTCCTTGAGGGTATGTACCAAGTTGCAAGAATCTGAGACAGTCACATTACCTCTCTGGGCCTAAGTTTCCCCTCCCATGAGATGAGGGAGTGGGACTTAAGGACCTTTCTGGGTTTTCCTGACAGTCTAAGCCTGTCTTCTGCATACTCACAACACAGCAATAGGATCAAAAAGCTTTAATTGTGGAATGGAATAGAAAGGAAGCTGTGGGTTTGGAGGATAGGAGGGGTACCGTAAAATACAGACCATGATTCTGGGGGCCCTTCCAATGGGCTGGATTTAATCCCCTGGGCATATGTGCAGCCGCTTGCTGTCTGGCAGATCCGATGATGCTGTGGGTCTCGGTAGGTTCTGCCTGAGCTGCCAGTGGGGTGGCAGTTCTCAGAAGCGTGGGGCAGGGTGCAGGCGAGGGGGAGGGACAGGGATGGCATGCTCCCGCCGGGACATAGCGCACCAGGGTGGCCTGGGATAGGATGAGGTGTAAATGCTCTCCCTCGGGCCAGCCTCGGGTGTGAGCCATCTCTGCTTCAGCTGCTCGTAGAGTCCGTAGTTTGTAGGGGGAGCTGTGAGAGAAACCAGGGCCTGGGTGAACAGGGCTCAGAGCAGGAGTCACGCCCAACCGGCCATGAGAATGGGTGGCGGCGTCCCTGCAGGTTTTCCTAGGCTGCCCTACCAGAACCTGTGGCTGGCAGGGCACCAGAGAGAAGAGACAGCCTTGCAGGAGAGCGTTGGCTCTGCCAGCCCCTGCAAGTCTCACAGAGGGGCCTGTTCCCTGTTAGATAAAAATTATAGGAGGACGTTGTTTTGTACTAAGTTCCTGCCCTAGGCCCCCAACGACCAAACAAAAAAGCAAAAAGGAGTTACTTCTGACTCCTCAGAAGTTCTTCATCACCAAGTCTAAACTTAGTTGTGACCTTCCCAGAAATCAGGAGACAGGTAACAGTCAGTTTCTCAAACAGGCCAGTTTAAATCTTCAACTGGCGTGGTAATGAAGTGCTCTCTGCTTTAATTCTTGTGGAGAAAGGATAGCCCGAAGTAGCCTAATAACAGTTATTTTTCTGTTCTTCTATCTCCCTGTCCCACCTTACAAGGCCAGTAACTTTGAAATGACCGATCCACTTTTTGTTCTTTGTTTCTGCTTTCTTCAGCCTTTTCTGTCTACAAGACCAACCTCCTGTGCTGAGCTCACTGGAACACTTACTCTATGGAATGATGTGCTGGTTGATTCCAGAATCACAATAAAGCCAATTGAGATCTTGAACTAAATGTGTTGTAGTTTTGTCCTTTGACATCCCTGAGTACTCAGGAGACCCTAGACACTGCTACCAAGGACTTGGAGAAGTCAACACATGGCATGGCTGAGGATGTGAGCTGTGAGAGTGACATGCTCAACACTTTGCCAAATGCAGTGATGAGTAGCTGACTCTCAGACCTATTTTGCGTTGCATCAGGTAAGACTGCAAAGAGATGACATTGTTTTGCATCCTCATTAGGGTGTGAGCAGCTTGAGACATAAATCAGATCAAAGCACTCTCCTCCATAAACCCCTTCAAAGTTCAGTGACTGTGGGTAGGACAAAACCCACTTCCCTATTGTGCCCTGTGAGCCTGGACATGGTTCTCCACCCCTCCTGTCCTACAACTCTCATTTCCTGTCCCCTCACCTAGAATGCTCTTCTCCCAAATCCCTGCGTGGCTCCCTCCTTCTCAACTCAACTATCTTCTCAAGACAGACCATCCCTCATCTTTCCAAGGAGGAACTTGTGACCCAAAGGAGGTTCACAAATACGCCGCCTCACTTTCTACTCATTACTCATTTGTTTTCGTAGCACATCTCCCCATCTGAAGTTACCTTATTTACTCTCTCTTAAGTTATCTTATTCATTAATGGTATCTTATCTGTCTCCTCACTGGAATGTCAATTCCCCGAGGGCAGGAATTCCTTGATGTTTGTCATCACTGTGTCCCCAGGTGCTGCAAGGGAGAATGCCACCTGGGAAATCTTCAGTCACTTTTCATCCAGTGGATGAGTGACAGGAGTATGCAGTGATGTCTTCCCCTGCCCGCTGTGCTCCAGGCAAACACAGGTATGCAGATGGGGCATTGTTAAACAGCCAAGATTTTCCCCAGTGTCAAGGGGAGAGGGCAGGCGGCAGCCCTGAGTGGAAAATAAAGCTCAGTTTCCTATAATCTCATCCTACTGCTCTCCCAGAGCCAGAGTCAACTGTGGAGGTCCTTCTGCATGAGGCAGGCACGCCACAGCCCTGTACAACACAGAGAAAAGTCTTGAATTACAAAAGTACCGAGCAGGGGGAAGTCAGACTTCTCTGGCAACCACAGCAGCTTCTGCCCACTCCAGGTGCGCAGCGGGGGCAGGCCCGGGTTGTAGTTGTGCCGGTTGTAGTGGTCGTCGTAGGCGCTGATCAGGTAGCGGCGTGAAGGCTCCTGGTGGTGGGTGATCAGGTGTTTGTACGGGAGCCCCTGGAAGGACAGACACAGTGATCAGAGCAAGGCACCCGCCCAGCCGTGGATGGAGACAGGAGCTGCCCGCCAGGGGGGTCTGTGGTGCTGAAGGAGACGAGGCCTCCACGGGCTGGCAGCGAGCCCTCGGGCCACTTGTTTTTCCCACCCAGATGCAGCCCACCTCCAAATGCACGTCCCTGCTAGCCGCGGCCAGCTCTCTGTCTGTCCAGCCCCCAGCCTACGCCAAAATCCATCCCCAGAATGAGCTAGGATAGCCCATTACAATTAGTCAGGACACCCAGCTGAATGGAAAGTGTCACCCCTATCTGTGATCTGAAATTACACCCTTTGGTTTTTCTCGAGTCTCATCCATTCAAGTGCCTGTTTCCAGCCTGACATCTGTGCCTGAGATTTCAATCAGTTACTGTGGGAAGAATCAGACAGCGCTCCATAAATTGCCTTGTGTTGCAAAAGATTTATAGCTCCCTCAGCTGGAAACTAGGGGAGTGATTTCTTTGGTGGGGAGTTATTTACAGGGAGAAGAAAGCCATGTTCTCCTGACTCTGGGATGTTTGCCCAAATCGGTGCTTTCCCTGAGAAAATCCTCCTGGCCATGGAAGGAAATCCTGGGGAACGGGGCTGATTTACAAGGGAGGATGGTGTGGATTTCCACGCCTGTCCTCTTGTCTGGAGCAGACAGGAAGGGCTGTGTCTGTCATGGTCTGGGAACCCTGGCTGCTCCCAGTATTTCAAGTAGTGGTTCTGTAAATAAGGCAGATCACAATGCCAGAGGGAGGTGAGGGGGATGGGTACAAACAGTAAGCAGGATTCCCAAGGTCTACATCACCAAGTGTCCTGCAATGTATTGCTAATGCTGAGAAAGCGAGTTAGAAGTTTCCCATCAGCAGAGAGAAGTGCCAGGGAGGCGACGCAGCAGGGAAAGGAGAGAGGCCAAGAGGGCTTTTCTCGCCATTTCTCTTGGTGCTGGGTGCGGCCCTACTGTCTTGATGGCGTATCTGGGGTACTGGGCCTATAAGAAGCTGGCGTGTATCCCCCGATCTTTGGGAGGGACCCGGGTCTGAGTGTGGGACTGCCACTCCCTCTTACCTCAATTCTTCTCTTCCCATACCACCTGGAGATCTGGTCCGGTCTGTGGCCTGGGAAGGGGACATACTCTTTTCTGTAAATGCACTGGGGTGTCTTCTCGGTGTCTTTGGTGAACTGGAAAAGAGCAAATATTCGAAAGAAACTCTGAGATGAAGTTTCTCAAACTCCTGCTGGGTCCCCTCACCTCCCGGACCCTGTGCAGGTTGGCAGAGAAGGAAAAGAGGAAAGGCCGGGACATCCTCACGATGCAGGAAGGGACGTGCTGGGGGCTGGCATCGGCGCCCTGCAGCTCAGCTCCTGCTGGCTGTCCTGGCCACTTCCCACGGGCTGCACCCGTGCCCCTTCTTACCCTCTCTCTCCCGCTCCTCTGTCCTACTTGCCCCTCCCTTTCTTTTGCTTTGTTTTTCACTCCTCCAACCCCCTCTCTCTCTATTTTTCATTATATTATGTTTTCTAATGGGTTTTCTTAAATTTTTATTTTTTTTTTTTAAAGATGATGGGTAAGGGGATCTTAACCCTTGACTTGGTGTTATCAGCACCACGCTCTCCCAAGTGAGCCACGGGCTGGACCTGTTTTCTTAAAATTTAATACAGTAAATATACACAACATAAAATTTACCATTTTAGCCATTTTTAAGTGTGCAGTTCAGTGGCATTAAGAACGTTCACGTTGTTGCCCAATCCATCACCACCCTCCGTCTCCAGAACTCTTTTCATCTCGCCAAACTGAAACTCCGTCCCCATTAAACACTAACCCCGTTCCCCTCCCCCAGTCCCTGGCAACCACCGTTCTACTTTTTTCTAAATTTGCCCATTCGAGGTGCCTCCTGTAAGTGGAATCATACAATATTTGTCCTTTTGTGACTGTCTTATTTCACTTAGCATAATATCTTCAAGATTCATCCCTGTTGTAGCAGGTGTCAGAATTTTCTTCCTTTTTAACGATGAACAATATTCCATTGTGTGCATACACCACATTTTGTTCATTCATCCATCAATGGGCGCTTGGGTTGCACCCACCTTTTGACTGCTATGAAAAATGTTGCTATGAATGAGTGTATACAAGTGTCTTTCTGAGTTCCTTGGATTACACTCAGAGGAATTGCTGGATCGTGTGCTAATTCTATGTTTAATTTTTTGAGGAACTGCCATACTATTTTCCATAGCAGCTGCACCAATTATATTTCCACCAGCAGTGCACAAGAGTTCCCATTTCTTCACATCCTCACTGACACTTATTTTCTGTTTTTTATTCTGTTGTTTTTCTTCTTTTTTTGGCAGTTGGCCTGTACAGGGATCAAACCTTGGCCCTTGGTGTGATCCGCACCGTGCTCTAATCAGAGAGCTAACCAGCCAGGATCCCCTGTTTTTTTAATAATGGCCATCCTAATGGGCATGAAGAGATACATCACTGTGGTTTTGATTTGCATTTCCCGAATGATTAGTGGTGTTGTACATTTTTTATGTGCTTATTGGCCACTTATATACCTTCTTTGGAAAAATGTCTATTCAAGACCTTTGCCCATTTTTAAATAAGTTGTTTGGTTTTTTGTTGTTGAGTTGTAGGGGTTCTTTATATATTCCAGGTATTAATTCCTTATCAGATGTATGATCTGCAAATATTTTCTCCCATTCCACAGGTTGACATTTTACTCTGTTGATAGTGTCCTTTGATGCACAAAAGATTTTTTTATTTTGATGAAGTTCAATTTATCTATTTTTTCTTTTATTGCCTGTACTTTTGGTGTCATGTGCAAGAAATCATTGCCAAATCCAATGTCATGAAACTATGTTTTTTACTAAGAGTTTTAGATCTTATATCTAGGTCTTTTATCCACTTTGAGTTAATTTTCATGTGCAGTGTTAGGTAAGGATCCACCTTCATTCTTTTGCATGTGAGTATACAGTTTTTCCAACACTATTTGTTAAAGAGACAGTTCTTTCTCCCATTGAATTGTCTTAGCACTCCTGCTGAAAGTCATTTGATCATATACACAAGTGCTCATTTCTAGACTCTCTGTTTTGTTCCATTTGTCTATGTATCTGTCTTTATACCAGTATCACACTGTCTTGATTACTGTAAATTTGTAGTAAGTTTTGAAATCAGGAACTGTGAGTCCTCCAACTTTGTTCTTTTTTTTTTTTTGGCTGCTGGCCGGTGTGGGAATCTGAACCCTTGACCTCGGTGTTATCAACACCGTGCTCTAACCAACTGAGCTACCCTGCCAGCCCATGTTCTTCTTTTGCAAGATCATTTTGGCTGCCTGGGTACCCTTGACATTCCATATTAATTTTAGGATGGATTAAAGTTACTAGGATTTTGATAGGGATTGCATTAAATCTGTAGATAGCTTTACATAGCATTGGCACCTTAACATTGTTAAGTCTTCCATCCATGAACACAAGATGTCATTCCATTTATTTATGTTGTCTTTAATTTTTTTTTAGCAGTATTTAGTAGTTTTAAGTGTATAAGTCTTTCATCCCCTCAGTCAGGTCTATGCTAAGTATTTTACTCTTTTCAATGTTAGTAGAAATAGAATTGTTTTCTTGTTTTCCTTTTCAGATTGTTTGTTGTCAGTGTATAGAAATGTAACTGATGTTTGTGTTGATTTCAGATCCTGCAACTTTGCTAAATTCATTTATTAGTTCTAACAGTTTGTGTGTGTGTGTGTGTGTGTGTGTGTGTGTGTGTGTGTGCATGTACGCGCGCGTGTGTGTGATCTTTAGGGTTTTCTACATATTATCTGAAAAAAGATAATTTTATTTCCTCCTTCTGATTTGGGTATTTTTCTCTTTCTTTCCTAATTGCTCTGGCTAGAACTTCTAGTACTATGCTGAATAAAAGTGGCAAAAGCAGACATCTTTGTCTTATTCCTGATCCTACAGGAAAAGATTTCAGTCTTTCACTGTTTAATATCATGTTAGCTGTGGGTTTTTCATATATGATTTTTATGATGTTAAGGTAGTGTCCTTTAATTCTTCATTTGTTAAGTGCTTTTATCATAAAAGGGAGTTGAATTTTGTCCAATGCTTTTTCCACATCATTTGAGATGATCATGTGTTTTTCTCCCTTTATTCTATTACATGGATTGGTTTTCATATGTTAAACTATCCTTGCACTTCAAGAATAAATCCTACTTGGTTGCAGTGTACAATTCTTTTAATATACTGTTGAATTTGGTTTGCTAGTATTTTTTTAAAGAATTTTGCATCAATATTCATAAAGGATATTGGTCAGAGGTTTTCTTTTCTTGTGATGTTTTTGTCTGTCTTTGGTATCAGGGTAATGCTGGCCTCATAAAATGAGTTAGGAAGTGTCTCCTCCTCTTCAATCTTTCAGAAGAGTTTGAGAAGCATTGTTATTAATTCTTTTTTGAATGTTTGGTGGAATTCACCAGTGAAGCCATCTGGTCCTGTTGAAAATTGGGCATTTATAAAAGACAGCCAACTCTCCCAGTCTTTGTAGACTAGCTCTGTGCAAGAGAAGACAGTTTCTAACTAGTAGGTCATCTTCTGAGCCTTGGGGTCAGCCTAACCTGAAGGTTTAAAGTATTCTCAGGCCTTTTCGGGGTCTTGCCTCGGCCTGTGTATGTTTTTTCCCATGTCACCATATACACAGCTCCTTTCAAATGTCTTAAATTTCCAAAGTCTCACTTCCACTTCTTCTTGGGGCTTTAGATGTTCTGTTGTATACCCATGAATTCTTGCCCCATACATGTACAAGTCCATAGTCCCCTGGACACTTTCACTACCTGTGTCCACTCTTGCCTTGCACAGCTTTTCCCAGCCTGGGGTCTGAACTATGGCACTTTTCCCCACCTGAGCCTCAAGTTAGGTGAAACACAGACCAATCTCTCAGGTATCCCCAGGCAGGTTAGAATGTTGCTCTACTCCCTCTGGATTTGAGGGAGGGAACTGGGAGCTGGACGGCTGCTTTCCCCAGACTTCAGACTGCACCTTGCTGTGCTGGGGAGGTGTGGGGAAAGGGAAAACACCATAGAACTTCCTATTATTTGGGGGTTTTTTGTTTTGTTTTGTTTTTTAAAAGATGACCGGTAAAGGGATCTTAACCCTTGGCTTGGTGTTGTCAGCACCATGCTCAGCCAGTGAGCGAACCGGCATCCCTATATAGGATCCGAACTCACGGCCTTGGTGTTATCAGCACCACACTCTCCCGAGTGAACCACGGGCTGGCCCCAGAACTTCCTATTATTTTGAATGTGGCTTTTTCTTTATTGAGCATTCAATTGTTTGCTGTAGACCTTTGACTGTTTTCTGGAGCTCCTATAACATTTTAGCTATTAAAACATTTCCATGGGGAATGAGGACCTGGAGCTTCTTGTTTACTGTCTTGCTGATGTCACTCCAACTTCACATTCTTTATGCAATCTCCTCTAAGTGTGAGACCCACCCATAATATTTCTTAGTACTGCATCACCCATGGGCACCTGAAGGTATTGCTCAGCCAGTCCTTCTTGCCCTTGGAACTTCCTTACACACACCTGCTCCCCAAACAAGGCCAAGTGCAGTTGGAGCTAATGATGGCCACAGGTCATGTCCAACCAGAGGGGTGGTAAATGCTAATGTTCTCCATGAAAACAGCCCTTGCTCATTCTTGAAAGTCACCATCAAACTTCCCCACTCTTTCCCAGGCCAAAACTGCCAATTCTATCTCCTCTCTTTTCCTTGCCCATTTCCCAAGAAGATGTGATGATGTCTAGATGTCTCTGCAATGTTTAAGTGGCTTAGTCTTGATGGTCAGAAATGGAGATATTCAGTTTCAAGTAGCCAGTTCAGGCAAAGTATTTTCCAATGGGCTTTGAAGCACGTAGGAACACCAAGAGCCCATTTGTTCTGTTGTGATAGTAAATATAGAGATGCACAGGCAGGGTGAGATTGCGGAACAGGTGCCAGTGAGCAGCAGCACAGCCACGGGCACTCATGCCAGGAGTCCCAGACATGACCCAGCAGGTGCCTCATTCCAGCAAGGGCCAGGCCAAGGAGAGCAAATGTTAATCAGGTCAAGATGCAAAGGAATTGGGGACAGAGAATGTCCAGATTCCTAGAAACACTGCACTGATAATAGTACTGAGAGGCACAATGATATTAACACCTTTGCTGTGGTGTTTTCAAGATATAATGGGAGCCATGGTGGTTGCTTGAATGTAACTGTGAAACTCCCCTATGTAGAGCACAAAGGCCCTAATGTCACGTTCTCAAGATGCAACCATCTGCCCTTGATTTGAAAATAATGAATAATGGTAAACTTCACCCTCCCTCTGCCCATCAGTCCTCCCCTTGAGCTCTTCCCATACTTACCTTCCTCCTCTCTTCCACCCAGTTTGCAATGAGCACTCTGGTTGAATACTTGGTCTCAATCTGCCAGCCTGGAGTAGACAATGACTGTGGATTTACTGTAGTCAAAAACATGGTAAGGATTTGCCCCACGTCTCTTTTCCTCGACAGGATTTAAACTTTCAGGGGAAGAGAAGATGTTATGGAGTTGGTGAGTTTGGGGTGCCTTTTTTTCCTTCTCAGCTACCCTCCTGAGGGAGTAGTAGATGACACCCTGCTAATGTGTGGGAATAAAAAGGCCCCAAGTGTCCACTTTCAGCTCCCAGGGAGAGGTGACTTGATCTTGGATTCTCTACTGTTGACTGTCTCCATGGTGACAGACTCTGAGTATAAATACTCCCTGTAAAGGAACAGCTGATTCTGCAGGAGCAAAACTGACCCCACGGAAACAAGTCAAACCAACAACCACCACCACAAAAGCAGGAGCTGGAAGAACCTGGTTCTTGTGTTGTCACCCCAAGACGGGCAGCATCCTTGCTGCATTTTTACAATCAGGGTGAGATAATTTCTACTACTACTGAGTGTGTGCTGGTGTGCTAAGTCCACACTGAAACTTTACATGTATTCACTCAATGAATCCTCACAGCAGCCCTCTGAGGCAGGTGCCATTATTGTACCCATCTTACAGATGAGGACACTTAATAAAAGAGAGATTAAGTCACTGCCTAAAGTCATACAACTACCACATGGGAGAGCTGGGATTTAAATCTACTCTGATTCAGGCCTGAACCACTGGGCTCTGTTTACTGCCTGTCTTCCACTTTGCCTAAGGGACTTCCATGGAGGATCCTGTCTTTGTGCTCCACTGACACAAAATGGTTCACTGAGTCAGTCTTCATTCATTCATCCCACAGTCACTTCACATTCTATGTCTTGTGTGCTGAGCAGGGGCTGTGATACACCAGTCACTAGACCTGCCCTCCCTCCCCCAGAGTTCAGTCCAGTGACACAAAAGCCAGTCAAGATTCACAAAGTGAATCTTGCTTATTCATTAGGCAAAAATTCAGGAACTACCTAGATATCCATAAACAAAGGGCTGGTTCAATAAGTTATGGTCCATCCATATAACGAAATACTCTGCAGCTATTTAAAAAAAAAAGCTGACACAGGGAAGATGCCTATAACATATGGTTAAGTTAAAGAAACAGAATTCTGTGTGCAGTCATCTTGCTTGCCACAAAGGAAGACATTGGACTTCAGTAGGCCATTTAAAGAAAGTGTTTTCCAATGGCCTTTCAACAAAAAATAAAGGAATTCCAGAAAACTATTTGTTCCATCTTGAAACTAAGCAGGTGGCAGAGAAAGACCATGGAAGACGCACCACAGAGAGGAGGCAACCTCTCTTTGGGAGCTATCACAGTCTGGGCATGGCTGGAGCCAGGAAGTGGCGACATCTCTGCAATCAAAGCACAGGGGAGCCATGTGTTCTGTGTCATTCCATTTATAAAGTGTTTTATTGTCAAGTATAGCACAAACATGAAAAAGTACGTTCAAAATAAATGTACAGATAAATAAATTATGGTAAAGCAAAATCCCACAAAACCACCAGGGAAGCCAAGAAATAAATCATTGCCAGCACCCAGAAGTGCTACCCATGTCCCTTCCCACTCAACTCATTCCTCCCCTCAAGGAAACCATTATTCTGACTTTTATAGCAAACATTCCCTGGCTTTTCTTTAGATGCTTAGCACCAAAGTATGTGTTCCTAAACACCAGTGTTTAGCTTTGCCTGTCTGTAGACTTTATGTAGGAATCCTATGGTATGTATTCAGTGGACTCTTGTTTCTTTTCCTAAATGGAGTTAATATTTTTAAGATTCATCCATGCTGCATGTAGCCATGGTTGCTAAGACTGTTTTGTATATGGTGCATGTCTCCCGGTGCCCGGAGGTAGCCATTTCTTCAAGGCAGTGGTTCTCAAACTTTTTGGTCTCAGGACCTCTTTAGTCTCATGAAAATTATTGATGACTCATAAGGCTTTTCTTTTATGTGGATTGTATTTGGCGGTGCTGGAGCCAAGTCGCACCAGCCAGTTGTGATCTCTTCCCAACACCACGTTCTGTGAAGTTGTATTGGGAGATTGAAATCAGTCGTGGGGGGAATATTTACACCACAGAATTGGCAAACATTGCGTATCACGGTGGTGTTTTTTGCATTTTTTTTTTCCAGAGAGCCAATTTAACCAGCATACCACGGGTTATATCCATCAATATTTACCATATTAAAAATTAAAACACAAATTTAAAATATTCGTGTTAATTTAAAAATAACAAAACACTCATTGCATGTTAACATAATTTATTTTTTAATAAAAATTAACTATTTCCGAAAATGAAAAATTTGGTGAGAAGAGGCATTGTTTCATGTTTTTGCAAAATGTGTTTAATGTCTGGAATCATAAAAGACAGCTGGATTCTCATAACGGCTTCTGTGTTCAATCTGTTGTGATATGTTGTTTTGTCTAAAGGAGAAAACTAGCCTCACATAGATATGTAGTCAAAAGAAGGAAGTATTTAAATAGCCTCTGCAGCTAATTATGGATATTATTTTATGATATTGTGGCATAATAAAAAATATATACTTGGTCTTCATCCTCGGTTTCTGGCACAGAGCTCATAAAACACTTATAATTTCCTGAGTGATAAGGATGAGAAAAGTATTATTTTTTATTATTCATAATAAGCCCCTTTCAACCATACCTGAGTTTAGGCTAATGAGGTGACTCTTGATGAGCCACTAGATAGCTTTAGGGTGAGGGCCGGTTGCCAGAAGAACCAACCACGTGATTAGCTGGTCAGAACTTTCAACCCCACACTCTGACCTCTGTGGAGGGTAGAAGAGCTGGGGATTGAGTTAATCACCAATGGCCAATGATTCCATCAATTGTGCCTACATAATAGAACACACATTAAAACCCTAAACCTAGCGGTTCAAAGAGCTTTTGAGCTGTCAAACACATCCATGTGCCAGGACGGTGACACACCCTAAACTCGACCGGGATAGTAGCTCCTGTGCTTGGGACCCTTCCAGACCTCGCCCATGTATTTCTTCATCAGGCTATTCCTTTGTGTTCTTTGTAATATCCTTGCTAATAAATGAGTAACGGTAATAAAAGTGTTTCCTTGAGTTCTGTGAGCCGTAATAGCAAGTTACTGTGAACACGAGGACGGGCTCATTGGAACCTCTGATTTGTAGCCAAGTCAGAAGTGTGGGTAATGTGGGGCCCCACTATTAGTCATGGGCATCTGAAATGGGGGCAGTCTTGTGGGACTGAGCCCTTAACCTGTGGGTCTGCGCTAACTCCTGATAGTGTCAGAATTGAATTAAACTGTAGGATACCCAGCTGATGTCTGTAGAGAAATGCTTGGTGTGGAAAACCCACACATTAGGTGCCAGAAGTGTTGAGTAGAAACAGACATAGTAGGGATATCTTTGATACTATGCCAAAACTCAACAAGTGATTGTCTCTTAAAAGTAAGTTGTAATGTGGAATCTGAAAGGATTCATGAGTTCTGTTTGCTCTGTTGCATTAAAATCCTCTGGTTGATTTTGTGTTTTGAATAAATCTTCTACCCATTTGTGATTTTGTAACATTGTGGTGGTCATTTGGAAAACATTGGTTTATTGAGCTGTGTAGATCTTCCAAATGTTGGCATGCTTCATGACACAATATTTAAAAAATCATATTTGCTAATATCACTACTGATATCATCAGAAAAGCATTTGAGTATTAAGAAGGTGTCAAATGTATATCACAGTGGTGGATATACATTTTCCAAAATTCTAGTTTTAGCTTGAAAGCTCATAATTTTGTCATTGACAATAACTACTCTCAGTGGTTTTCCTTGAAGTGATAGACTTACTTCATTCATTTTCAAAGAAAACATGTACCAGATATTCAAATTTGAATAAGCATGGTTTGAAAAAAAGCCTAGCTAATTCTGCTGACAACTCAAACATTTACACACACGAGTGCTCTTTGCAAGAGAACCATCACACCTGGGTATGCAGCAGCAGTGCTATATTCATGTCTCCTTCCCATTTCCCCACATGGAAAGATAGCAAGACATTTGCTTGAGGCTCCACATTTAATCTAATTGATAATTTTTACTTCTTCACCAAGGACATCCTTAAGTGAAACTAGCATTTCTCTCTCTTTTTTTTTTTTTTTTTTTTTGGCTGTCACTGTGTGGTGTTGAAAAATACAACCACCAGTGCAATCAATGGCACTGCCTTGATTCGTGCACAAGCACCAGCAGTTTTACCCACCATCGCTTCTCCGCCATCTGTGCAAATGTCAGCACTCTGAAAAAGGGAAAATAACATCTAAATATTATTATGAAAATAGTTTGGACCTTACAGGCCCCCTGAAAGGGTCTTGGGACCCCCAAAGGTCTGTGGCTCACACTTTGAAAATCACACCTGTAAGATACATACCTAAGAGTAGAATTGTTAATCAGAGGGTATTGTATGTGTCTTCAACTTGACTACATAATGCCAGCTATTTTCCCAAGGGGTGTATCAATTTACATTCCCACCACCAGTGTAGACGTGTTTCCGTTGCTCCACACCTTCCAGAACTTTTTCAGCATCTCAAACAGAAATTCTATTCCCATTAAACAGTAACTCCTTGTTCTTCCATTCCCCCAAGCCCCTAGTAATCTCTATTCTATTTTGTGTCCCTATGAATTAGCCTATTCTAAGTACCTCATGTAAGTGGAATCGTATAATATCTCTCCTTTTGTGTCTGTTTTCTTTCACTGAGCGTAACGTTAGCAAGTTTCATCCACGTTGTAGCAGGTACCTAAACGTCATTCCTTTTTATGGCTGAATGGTATTCCATTGTATGTACGTACCACATTTTGTTTATCCACTCCTCGGATGGTGGAAATTTGTTTTCACCTTCTGGCTATTGTGAATAATGCTGCTGTGATCATTGGTATACAGGTATCTGTTTGAGTTCCTGCTTTCGATCCTTTAGGTTTGTACCTAGCAGTGGAACTGACACCACAAAACTGTTTTCCACAGTAAATGCACTGTTTTCCATTCCCACAGCAACACGTAAAGGTTCCCATTTCTCCACATTCTCACTAGTATTTGTTATTTTCCTTTTTTTTTTTTATAACAGCCCTCCTAATGGTTGTGAAGTAATATCTCATTGTGATTTTGACTTGCATTTCCCTGATGACTAATGAGGTTGAGCATCTTTCCATGTGCTCATTGGCCATTTGTATATATACTTTGGAGAAATGTCTATTCAAGTCCTTGGCCCATTTTTTAATCAGGTTGTTTAGTTTTTGTGTGTGGTTGAGTGTCATTTCTTTCTTGAATATTAAGTCAAGCCACATGGGCCAGGAAGTTTTTGTTTTGTTTCTGTTGGAAAGTTTTCCATTTTTGATTTGCTGTTTTTATTAGGTACAAAACTAATTAGGTTTTCTCTTTCCTTTTGTGTCAGTTTTGGTAAATTGTGTTTCTTTAGAAATTTACATATTGCATCCAAATTTTCAAAATTTTTGACATATGTTGCTCATGATGTCCTCTTATTATCTTTTTAAGATCTCTATGGCCTGTATTGAAGTCCCCTTTTATTCCTGGTATTTACTATTGATGGCTTTTCTCTTTTATCTTTATTGGTCTCACCAGACATTTATCAGTCTTTTCAAAGAGACTAAATATGACACTGTTGACTACCTTTATCATGTGTTTGTTTTAATTTTAGGGACTTTGACCTAAAGATATAAATAAGCATAAAAATTTTAAGAATATATTTTAAAGTATAAAAATACTTTTTAAAACTTTATCTGTTTCATTACCTTCCTTGTATTTTCTTTGGATTTATTTTGCTGTGGTTTTCTATTTCTTTGAGATCAATGTTCAGTTCTCTAATTTTCAGACATTATTCCTTTCTTATATATGCTTTTGAGGCTGTGTATATCCTTAATTATTGTTTTGAGATTATAAATTCCCTTCATTATTATTTTGCTGCCTTCCATAGTGAGCTAAACTATTTTCTATTTCTTTAGTGTTTTCCCAAGAAATTACCACACATTCATGATTTAGCAACATCTAATTGAATGATGCATTTACCCTGCCCCCAGGCAATTCAAGGGCCTTAGAACAATTTAACTTCATTTGGTCCCTTCGAGACCTATACATTATTATATACTTTAATGCTGTCTCCTATATATTTCATACTACATTATTCTTATTATTGTTTTATAGTCAGCAGTTACTTAGATTTGCCCACATACAAGGGCATCTCATATTTACCATTTTTATTACTTTTTATTCCATCCTGTATCTCAGACCTCCCATCTCGGATCATTTTTCTTTTTCCTGAAGAATAAATTTTCTTTAGAATTTCCTTTAATACAGTTCTGCTGGTGGCAGAACTTCCTCAGTTTCTATTTGTCTGAAATCATCATTCTGAAGGATATTTCCAGTGAGTGCAGAATTCTAGTTTGGCATTTACTTTTCTTCACACATTGAAGATGTCATTCCACCGTTTTTTGACTTTCATTGTTGCTTCTAAGAAAACAACTGTCAGTCTAGTAATTCTTTAAAGGTAGCCAGAGTTTTGTTTTGTTTTGTTTCTAAAATTTTCTCTTAGTCTTTGGTTTTCTACACCTTTATTCTGATGTGTCTGAGAGTGAATTGCTTTGCACTGCTTGGGGTTTGCTTCTTGGATCTGTGGATAAATGTCTTCCAGTCATTTTAGGAAATTCCCAGCTATTATCTGTTCAAATATTATGTTTGCCTTCTTTCTCCACTCCCTCTGGGACACCAGTTACATAGTTGTTGTACTTTATCACTAAATCTTCAATGCCTCTGGCCCACTTTTCTGCATTTTCTATCCTTTTTTCTCCTTGTGCTTGGTTCTAAATAGTTTCTTCTAACCTAGATTTCAGTTTACATATCCTCTCTTCAGGTGTGTCTAATGTGAAGTCAAACCCATCTTTTGAATTTTTTATTTTATTTATTGAATTTTTCAGGTCTAAAGTTTCTGTTTGATTCATATACAAGGGTACTTCAAAAAGTCCATGAGAATAAATGGAGTTGCAAGATGGCGGCGGCTGCGGCGGCTGGCGCGGAGTAGCTGAGGTGGAAAAGGCGGCCACTGGGCCTCAGGCAGCCGGGAAACTTGTGGACCTTCCTCTGGCCATCTCTTAAGGGAGGACTGCTGCTGCTGGCCGGTCGTTGGGGCTCAACGCCACTTTGCCCCCGGCAGGAGAGGCTGCCTCATTTACAGGCAACAGCTTTGAAGTGTGGAGCAGGAAAAGAACTGATTCTTAGCTACAAAAGCGAGTCTTGAAACAGGGAACACGGCTCCAGGGCTGCTGTGGATGCAGCCAGGATCCCGGAGGCTGGGGCCGCACTGAAGGCGGCCAGCTGCCCTATTCAGGATTCGAGGTTTCAGGCCGGCATTAAAGAAGATTCCTGGGAGCGCCCGAGCGGCGCCGCGACTGAACAGCCTGAGGCGGCAGCGCCGAGAACACGGACGGCAACAAACCAGAGACAGAGCGAGCGCCCGACCTGGCACAGCACTGTGAGTGATCCCTGGCACAGCTCTGTTCGGGGGGTGGATGCCCACGCGGCTCCCGCCTGCACCACCAGGCCACTCACTGCCCCGGTGCTGCCTCCATTTTCCCAGGTGCGGGCAGCTCCGCCCTGCTCGGCCATCACTGAGCCCATTTGCTTGGCCTGGCGCGGGGCTTTCCGGACCCTGCGGGCCGGCCTCCTCTCCCACTCCCTCCCCGGTTCTCTGGCGGGGCTGGGGGTGTGGGGCGTCCCGACCAGTGTTGGGAGGGCTAGGAAGTACGGGCGGGCCGACTGTCACTCCACCACACCCTGGACTCCGGCCCCGGTAAACTTCCTGTTACTGGGAGGCAGATACCATCTCTGCGACCACCAGTTTGGAAAAAAGCCTAACGAATTTCTGGTTGGGAATAGTGTGGTAGGAGAGTTCCCAGGTCCGCTTGAACCTGCCGGAGAGCAGGCTGCAGGCGGGCACTAGACTCGGTTTATACCGGGGGGATACAAAGGTGAACAAGACCCGAGAAAGATCTACACAGTGCTACAAAGGCACCCAGAGAGACCGGTCGTCTGTGCCTAGCAGAAACCTGGTAGACTTCCTGGGCGAGGCGGTGCTGAGCAGGGTCTTGAAGGCCCAGCTGATAGACGAGGGGTGCAGAAGACACACCCCAGCCCAGCACAGTGTGCACAGAGGGGGGAGACATGCGGCCAGGGAGGCGGAGACTCGACAGAAACCACACACCCGGTGGGGTCGCCACTGCACGATCTAACAGCCTGGGCCAGAGCACACGGACGGGGAGAAGTCCTGTACAGAAAGTGAAAGCTCAACAGAGATCACACACCCTGTGGTACGTGATCCACCAGCCCAGCAGAGTACAAGCTGACCAGAAAGGTGGATCCCCGGAGAAGCCCAAGACCCGAGGCAACCACACACACAAGACACTAGAGGCCAACTGAGCAGTCACGGCGGGAGCCATACCAAATTGGCAACCACAGCAACATCCTAGTTAGTCATTAGTCTCAAACCGGTGGACTGTGAAACCCCCTGCCACAATGAATAAACACCAAAAAAAAGACACCAGAAATACAAAAAATCAAGAAAGTACACCACCAAAAGTTAATAAATCTCATACTCTAGATCCTATAGAACAAGAAGCCCTTGAAATAACTGACAAGGAATTTCGAGTGATAATTCTAAGGAAACTGAATGAGATACAAGAAAACTCAGCTAGACATCATGATGAAATGAGGAAAAGTATACAGGATCTGAAAGAGGAAATATACAAGGAAATCAATGTCCTGAAAAAAAATGTAGCAGAACTTGCTGAACTGAAGAAGTTATTCAGCGAAATAAAAAACACAACGGAGAGTTTAACCAGCAGGCTTGTCGAAGTTGAAGAGAGAACCTCTGAACTTGAAGATGGGCTGTTTGAAATAACACAAGCAGACAAAAAGAAAGAAAAAAGAATCAAGGACATGGAAGAAAATCTGAGAGAGATATCAGACAACCTCAGGCGCTCAAATATCCGAGTCATGGGTATTCCAGAAGGGGAGGAAAATGGAGATTCCATTGAAAACATATTCAACAAAATAGTGGCAGAAAACTTCCCAGGTATAGGAAAAATCACAGATCTTCAGATCCAGGAAGCTCAACGATCTCCAAACGTATTCAACCCAAAAAGGCCTTCTCCGAGACATGTCATAGTCAAATTGGCAAAACTCAGAGACAAAGAGAGAATCTTAAAAGCTGCAAGAGAGAAGCGTCAAATCACCTATAAGGGAGCCCCAATCAGGTTAACATCAGACTTTTCATCACAAACCCTAAAAGCTAGAAAGGAATGGGATGATATTTTCAAAATACTAAAAGACAAAGATTGCCAGCCAAGAATACTCTACCCTGCAAGGCTATCCTTCTGAAATGAGGGGCAAATAGTATATTTCTCAGACAAACAAAAACTGCGGGAGTTCACTACCACAAGACCACCCTTACAAGAAATCCTCAAGGGAGTACTGGGTTTGGTTCCTGAAAAATAACTACCACTGCCATAAAAACCTAAGAAAAATCTAAACCCGCTAGTACAATAAAAATGGCATTCATGAAGAGAAAACAAGCTTACAAAAACACTATCTACAACCTAAGGAACCAACAAACAAAGAAACCAAACAGTAAATCAGAAAGCAAGGAACAAAAGACACCTAAGACAACCAAACAACCAATAAAATGCTAGGAATAAATCAACACCTTTCAATAACAACTCTTAATGTTAAAGGCTTAAATTCCCCAATTAAAAGACACAGACTGGCTGACTGGATCAAAAAGCAGGACCCAACTATATGCTGCCTACAAGAGACCCACCTCACCCATAAAGATTCACACAGACTAAGAGTGAAAGGATGGAAAAAGATTTACCATGCAAACAGAAAAGAAAAACGAGCTGGAGTGGCTATTCTTATATCTGACAAAATAGACTTTAAACTAAAAACCATAAAAAGAGACAATGAGGGACACTACTTAATGATAAAAGGACTGATCCATCAAGAAGACATAACAATCATAAATATGTACGCACCCAATGTTGGAGCAGCCAGATTTATAAAACAAACTCTATTAGACCTAAAGAAGGAAATAGACACTAATACCATAATAGCAGGGGACCTGAACACTCCACTGTCAATATTAGACAGATCATCTAGGCAAAGAATCAGTAGAGAAACACAAGATCTAAACAAGACTCTAGACCAATTGGAATTGGCAGATATCTACAGAACATTCCACCCATCAACCTCAGAATATTCATTCTTCTCATCAGCACATGGATCATTCTCCAGGATAGATCACATATTAGGTCACAAATCAAGTCTCAATAAATTCAAATAATTGGAATTATCCCATGTATCTTCTCAGACCACAATGGATTAAAACTAGAAATTAATAACAAACAAAACTCTGGAAACTATACAAACACATGGAAATTAAACAGCATTCTACTTAATGACATATGGGTCCAAGAAGAAATCAAGCAGGAAATCAAAAAGTTTATTGAAACTAATGAAAACAATGATACATCATACCAAAACCTGTGGGATACTGCAAAAGCAGTATTGAGGGGAAAATTTATTGCATTAAACACTCACTTCAGAAGAATGGAAAGATGGCAAGTGAACAACCTAACACTTCACCTTAAAGAACTAGAAAAACAAGAACAATCCAATCCTAAAGTTAGCAGACGGAAAGAAATCATTAAGATCAGAGCAGAACTGAATGAAATTGAAAACCAAAAAACAATTCAAAAGATCAACGAATCAAAAAGTTGGTTTTTTGAAAAGATAAATAAAATTGACAAACCATTAGCATGGCTAACAAAAAAAAGAAGAGAGAAGACTCAAATAACCAAAATTAGAAATGAAAAAGGCGATATTACAACTGATTCATCTGAAATACAAGGAATCATTCGAGACTACTATAAACAACTATACGCCAACAAATTTGAAAATCTGGAGGAAATGGATAAATTTCTGGACACACACAAGCTCCCAAAACTGAACCGTGAAGACGTAGAAAATTTGAACAGACCAATAACAATAAAGGAGATTGAAGCTGTTATCAGAAGGCTCCCAACAAAGAAAAGCCCAGGACCAGATGGATTCAGAGCAGAATTTTACCAAACATTCAGAGAGGAATTGACACCGATTCTTTACAAACTATTCCAAAAGATTGAAACAGGCGCAAATCTCCCCAACTCATTCTATGAAGCAAACATCATCCTGATACCAAAACCAGGTAAAGATATAACCAAAAAAGAAAACTACAGGCCGATATCCTTGATGAATATAGATGCAAAAATCCTCACTAAAATACTAGCAAACAGAATAAGCAACACATACGTAAAATTATTCACCACGATCAAGTGGGATTCATCCCAGGGATGCAAGGTTGGTTCAACATACGCAAATCAATAAATGTGATACACCATATTAATAAACTGAAACACAAGGACCATATGATCATTTCTATAGATGCTGAAAAAGCATTTGATAAAGTTCAGCACTCATTCATGACAAAGACCCTCTATAAGTTAGGTATAGAGGGAAAGTATCTCAACATAATTAAAGCCATATATGCCAAACCCACTGCCAATATCATCCTGAATGGGCAAAAGCTGAAAGCTTTTCCTTTAAGAACAGGCACTAGACAAGGATGCCCACTCTCACCACTCCTATTCAACATAGTGTTGGAAGTACTAGCCAGAGCAATCAGAGAAGAGAAGGAAATAAAGGGCATTCAGATTGGAAAAGATGAAGTCAAACTGTCCCTGTTTGCAGATGACATGATCCTATATATCGAACAGCCTAAAACCTCTACAAAAAACTGCTGGAATTGATAAATGATTTCAGCACAGTAGCAGGATACAAAATCAACACACAAAAATCAGTAGCATTTCTTTTCTCCAAAAGTGAACATGCAGAACGAGAAATCAAGAAAGCCTGCCCATTTACAATAGCCACCAAAAAAATAAAATACTTAGGAATTGAGTGAATCAAGGCGGTGAAAAATCTCTATAATGAGAACTACAAACCACTGCTGAGAGAAATTAGAGAGGATACAAGAAGATGGAAAGATATCCCATGCTCTTGGATTGGAAGAATCAACATAGTGAAAATGTCCATACTACCCAAAGTGATATACAAATTCAATGC
The DNA here is from genome assembly GCF_027409185.1 of Cynocephalus volans. Classification (NCBI taxonomy): domain Eukaryota; kingdom Metazoa; phylum Chordata; class Mammalia; order Dermoptera; family Cynocephalidae; genus Cynocephalus; species Cynocephalus volans. The sequence goes on along the minus strand of NC_084467.1, from coordinate 10,210,765 downwards.
AATCCCCATCAAAATTCCAAAGACATTTTTCTCAGAAATGGAAAGAACTATCCAGACATTTATATGGAACAATAAAAGACCACGAATAGCCAAAGCAATGCTCAGCAAAAAAAATAAAGCTGGAGGCATAACACTACCTGACTTTAAGCTATACTACAAAGCTATAATAACCAAAACAGTATGGTACTGGCATAAAAACAGACACACTGACCAATGGAATAGAATAGAGAATCCAGAAATCAACCCACACACTTACTGCCATCTGATCTTTGACAAAGGCACCAAGCCTATTCACTGGGGAAGGGACTGCCTCTTCAGCAAGTGGTGCTGGGATAACTGGATATCGATATGCAGGAGAATGAAACTAGATCCATACCTCTCACCGTATACTAAAATCAACTCAAAATGGATTAAGGATTTAAATATACACCCTGAGACAATAAAACTTCTTAAAGAAAACATAGGAGAAACACTTCAGGAAATAGGACTGGGCACAGACTTCATGAATACGACCCCAAAAGCACGGGCAACCAAAGGAAAAATAAACAAATGGGATTATATCAAACTAAAAAGCTTCTGCACAGCAAAAGAAACAATTAAAAGAGTTAAAAGACAACCAACAGAGTGGGAGAAAATATTTGCAAAATATACATCTGACAAAGGATTAATATCCAGAATATATAAGGAACTCAAACAACTTTACAAGAAGAAAACAAGCAACCCAATTAAAAAATGGGCAAAAGAGCTAAGTAGGCATTTCTCTAAGGAAGATATCCAAATGGCCAACAGACATATGAAAAAATGCTCAACATCACTCAGCATCCGGGAAATGCAAATCAAAACCACATTGAGATACCATCTAACCCCAGTTAGGATGGCTAAAATCCAAAAGACTATGAACGATAAATGCTGGCGAGGCTGCGGAGAGAAAGGAACTCTCATACATTGTTGGTGGGACTGCAAAATGGTGCAGCCTCTATGGAAAATGGTATGGAGGTTCCTCAAACAATTGCAGATAGATCTACCATACGACCCAGCCATCCCACTGTTGGGAATATACCCAGAGGAATGGAAATCATCAAGTCGAAGGTATACCTGTTCCCCAATGTTCATCGCAGCACTCTTTACAATAGCCAAGAGTTGGAACCAGCCCAAATGCCCATCATCAGATGAGTGGATACGGAAAATGTGGTACATCTACACAATGGAATACTACTCAGCTATAAAAACGAATGAAATACTGCCATTTGCAACAACATGGATGGACCTTGAGAGAATTATATTAAGTGAAACAAGTCAGGCACAGAAAGAGAAATACCACATGTTCTCACTGATTGGAGGGAGCTAAAAATTAATATATAAATTCACACACACACATACACACACACACACACAAACCGGGGGTGCGGGAAGAAGATATAACAACCACAATTATTTGAAGTTGATACAACAAGCAAACAGAAAGGACATTGTTGGGGGGGAGGGGGGGAGGGAGAAGGGAGGGAGGTTTTGGTGATGGGGAGCAATAATCAGCTACAATGTATATCGACAAAATAAAATTTTTTTAAAAAAATGAGAGAAAAAAAAATAAATAAAAATAAATAAATAAATAAATAAATAAATAATTCAAAAAAAAAAGAAAAGTCCATGAAAAAATTTGTATTACCTTTTAATTCTATTTTTCCACAAACTTTTTGAAGTACCTTTGCATAAAATGCTATGTCACTTTTTACAGCTCCAGCTTTTAAAATTATTACCTTCTGGGCCTGCCCCGTGGTGCATTCGGGTGAGTGCAGTGCTTGGGAGCGCAGCGGCACTCCCGCCGCGGGTTCAGATCCTATATAGGAATGGCCAGTGCACTCACTGGCTGAGCGCCGTGCGGGCGACACCACGCCAAGGGTTGCGATCCCCTTACCAGTCACAAAAAGACAAAAAAAAAAATTATTACCTTCTGAATTTTCAAATTATCACTTTTTATCTCTGCAATTTTTAAATTTAGATTTTATTTCCTTGAGCATAATAAGCAGATCTATTTTACAGCAGTCGGTGGAAAATTTTTTTTAATTATTTCAGTGGGTTCTTGTTGCTAGCTCTTTTGTTCTCACATGCCCAGTACTTGAAAAATTACTTGTAAAAATAATTTAAGGTCTACAATAATATTATCAGAGATGACTGCCATCAGCTTTTCGAAGCACCTGCAAACATTAGGAATTGGGGATCATGTTAATCTAATCAGGGCTTGACATTTTTAGTCATTATGTGATCACAATACAGTATGCTCAGAACTATGATAGAGGAACTACAGCATGCTCTGCAAGCCCATAGGAGAAGAATCTAACCTTGCTTGGAGTAGGGAAGCTTTCCAGAGAAGGCAATATCTGAGATGAGACCTCAGGAGTGAATAATGAATTGACCTCTTCTCTCCTGTCCCAGTATAACCTAGAAACACTCCTTAAAAGGGGAAAATTAGTTTAAGGTTATTGCAGAGATAACTAAATGTGTGTACAGTGATGAATTTGGAACTTAGACCTACTTGGCTTCAAATTCCAGTTCCACCACCTACCAGCCATTTATCTTTGACCAAGTTCCCTGGCCAAGTCAACCTTGGTTTCCTAACCTATAAATCTGGAGTAAATATGATGTACTTCATAAGATGCTGAGAATTCATGTCACCTATAAAGCAACTGTCCCATATAAAGGGTCAATAAATGTTTGATCCTTTCTTCCCTTTGTGCCTAAATTAAATTTATTCTCATAACAAGATGTATTCTTGTCCCTACACTAGTGGAATGTATTTGGGAAATTGAGACAGAAAAATCCCAAGGGAGATAATTCTAGATTCTACTTGAATAGAGGATTTCTGCATATAAAAATAACTTGTAACCCCACCAGGAGTTTTGCTGTGAGTTTGATAAACAGCACTCCCCTAATTGTGTCTGATGAACACAATTACACAATTACAATTACAATTTACATTAAGTCGGCATGCTTTACATGAACAACCACATGCACTAGATATGATCATCCCCATTTCAAGGCACGAAAACTAAGGGACTGGGAGGTTAAGTGCATGTTGGGCTTCAGGTTGGTTCCAGACCATGTGCTCTTCATGACTCTGTCTCCTGGAAGGGCCTTGGGAACACAGCAACAACCAGCACGGAATGTGTCTCTTTGACTTAAAATTAAAACTGTCATCCCACAAAACAATACTTCCCATTTTCTAAGGGTACACATCTGTGTATGTAAATGCATAGAAAAAGGCTTAAAAGGATTGGAACACCACAATCCATCACCCCCACCCCCAGAAAAAGAGGTAACAGTGGATACGTCTACATAAAAGGGAATAGAATTAAGGGGAGGGAGGTCAAAAGGAATTTTAGCCTTGTCTCTAATATTTTAAGGTTTTATTTAAAAGAAGGATATATTTGTGTATCACATACAATTTAAAATTAATTTTTAAAAAGACAGAATGTAAGTAGAAATATTATCATTGAGACTGCGGTAAGTTGTGAAATTGTCCAAAAATATCTGCTGCCCCTCATTAGGGAGAATTATGCTTCTCTGTCCTGTTAACGTCAGGCTTGGCAATGTGACTGCTCTGGTCAATGAAATGTGAGCAGAAATGATGAGTGTCACTCAGAGCAGAAGCTGGACAGGCAGTGTGTGCTTCACCATGTTCTTTTCCCTCTGTCACAAGACTGGAGATGTTTCAAATAGAAGCTGCTACATCGACCTGGTCCTGAAGGAGATAGATGTGGTGCAGAGCTGCAATTGACCTGTGAGGGCTGTGTGACATATAATACGAGCAAGAAATTGATCTTTGCTATCTGTTGTAAGCCACCAAGAGGGTGGAGCTATATGTCATTGCAGCATAGCCTGACCTATGCTAGCTCATACTAGTCCAGGAATAAGAGGAGGGAGCAAGCAGGCACTCTGGAACAGAGTGTGCACGAGGACAAGGAGACAAGATTTGGAGTCAGAAAGGCAGGGAGGTCCTGGGTGGAGGTGAGGAATAGCTGAGGCAGCCACTGAAAGGGAAGTGGTGGGAAAAGAGGCAGAGACAAATTTTGCTAGTTTTTCAAGTTTGTCCCAGTACCTCGTCCTTAATTGCCTACAAACCGAAGAAAGCAATTTGGGATGCAACTCAAATTGTTGTCCTTTATCAGATGATACTTGCCTTGAGCTAACTGGTAGATCTTTCTAGGGAAGACTTGGGGATTTATTGAGAAGATACTCCCTGAGTTTCTGGGCTTAAAGGTGTGTGTGTGTCTACCTCCCTTGAGTAGTGTCAGCTGGGCATCTCAGCTGTGCATTCCTGGAGGGCCTTCCAATGACTATCCCAAAGTCATTCAGACTTAGAGAATGCTACAGTTATGAAAGTAAAGGAAACTAGATGGCAAATACACTGGACTTTACCTGACTCAGATCAGACAGTAGCTGGCAACTAGCTGAATGGAAAATGACTCCAATAAGGTGATGTGGCTCAATAGTGTCTTCCATTTTAATCCTGAATGATGGGGGAGAAAAGAGCAGCAATTCTGGGCTAATGGGCCACGGGGCATGGTAGGGAGTGTCATTGTCAGGCACATAGGTGTTGCAATGCACAGGGCCAGGCCAGCCACGTGGGCTTGGGCCATCTATTGAGTCAGCTGCCCTTGATCTCACCTGGAAAGAGACAGAAGCAAGTTTTGTTAATCTCTCGAAGCCTCAGTTTAAGAATACTCACCTTGCAGGATTCATGTGAGGAGCACATGAGGGGGCAAATTTAAATGGCCCGGTGGAGTGCCTAGCACATCACTGGCACTCAGTGAACATCCACTTCCATCCCTTTTCCATTCCCTGAGCCTCATGAATGGGTTGTAGGAAGGAGAGCAATGAAGTCACAAAGTAAAGGAGAGAAGCACTGGACCCTGAAATCTACCCCACCAGCCACTGAGTGAAAGCACTTTGTCTCTCCCACAATCTGCAGAAGGAAGCAGCCCTGGACATGAGTCTGACCAGGGGCACTCCCAGCCTCTTCAAGTGTAACCCATTCATCTTCAGTGGGCACAGTCCTTCGCCATCTCCTCACCACCCTGCAGGAGAAAAGCCAGCCACCCAACTTTCCAAAAGATCAGCTCATGTTCCTCCACTCATCTCCAGAGGCAGGGGTAAAGCAACACTCAATTCGGGGAGCCTACCCAGCCTCAACTCAGACACCTGTCTCGGAAGGGTCTGATTTCTCTGATTCCAGCGCTCTCCAACAGCTGAGTGACCACCGCAGGATGTGTTTTCAGGGGGTGGTTCCTGTTTCTTCAACAAACCCGCCTGCTGCTCAGCTGTGAATGGCTCAAGAAGCTATGCAATGGGATTCCTCTCTGCTCCACACTTCAGCACAAATATTCAACTGAAAGCAAGTTAAGAGCATGCACAGAGTCCTTTGTTCAGTAGACTTGGATCCTGCCTGATAAAATCACCGACAAATCAAGAGCAGAACCTCCTGAAGACCAGGGGAGGCCAGAGTGAGAGCCCAGCCATCTCTTTCAAAGGAATTTTTATTCCTAAGGGGCAGTTGGTCAACTTGCCCAGTGGTCCTTGATATCTCTTGTCACTTCCAAGTACCTTGACTCAGGGTTCAATTTAGCTTCTTTAGTAGAGCAACCATTGATGTCCACCCAATATTCATTTACCCTTCTTTTAGGAAAGTTCTCGCTCCCCCAGTCGGGCAGCTCTAGGCTGTATTCATCTGCCACTAGGTACCTACCACCATGGAAAATATACCCATTCTGTCTTAACTCTTCCAGCCTGGGAAGTCAAGGCTCTGAGCCCAGAGGTTGGGCAGCAGCAGGAAAAGTGTCCCCCCCCACCACCACCCAGCAACCTAGAACATTAGAGCTCTACCCTCTGAGCCATACTGGAAAAGCCCCACAAGATTGCACAAGATGTCCCTGTGTTGTTGCAAGGTCCAGCCAAGCAGACACTCGTGTCTCACACAGTCTGGATCAGTCAGAACAGTCTGGACTCTACCTTAGGGAGGCTTTGAGCAACACTTAAATGCTAATTCACTGTCAAAAACAGCCACTAAAGATTGTCGGCTCAAATTTTCCCAACAGTGAACATGGACAGAGGGCCCCACCCACATCCCCCCACAACTGTCTCTTCCACTGCTCTCCTCTAGACACCAGAAATATGAATTGCATGATTCTAGAACCTGGACCAGGAAGGAGATAGCAATCTCTACCACTCCCTAGTCCCATTAGCATCACCTGAATCAGCCACAGGGAGCCCCAGGGGGACTGGATGGCAGCAGGATCCACCCTTGGAGCTCCAGCAGTAGAGAGAGACAATCACAACCCCTTTATGAAATGGGCCATCGCGTCCAGGATTCTCGTGGAGCAGGGGAAGTGAAAGAAGCCTAGGTCAAGGGTGCTGAGAACTCCGTGGAATCCATCCTCCATGTGGTGCCAAGTCACCGGCACTCCCAGCTCCTCCAACCTCTTCTTGTACAACAGCGAATGGTCCCGGAGAAGATCATACTCACAGCTCACAATGCAAGCTTCTGGGAGCCGAGACACTACGTCATCTTCTGCGATCAGGGGTGAACACGTCACCTCCAGAACGGTGCTTGTCTCCAGATAAGCATCTTCATTCAGGGGTTCACGGGGCATGGGTCGGTAGCCTCTCTTCTTAAACCTCTCTGGGATGTTTTCTGAGCCCAACCACTTCCTGTACTTTTCCCAGACATGGACAGGCAAATGAGCACCACTCATTAAGGTTCTTTCCCAGGAAGGGCTGAAATCCAGGTAACTACACAAGCAGTAGAAGGCGTATTTCAAACTGAGCAGCGGGACGTTCCTGTTCTGCTGAAAGGAAGGGAGTTGGAAATCCAGGGCATGGAGACCAGCATAGATCAGAATCTGAGCACGGATCTGGGGGAGGTCAGGGCGCTTCACAAGCTTTTGACAAATAACTGAGACTATGCCTCCTCCCACGCTGTCACCACAGATCACAACCCGGGCTGGATCCACTCCATATGCATTCAGGGTCTTCAGGAAGTGGATGGTGGCCACCAAGCAGTCTGTTATCATCACTGGAAACTTATGCTTGGGTAACTTGCGGTACCTACAAAGGGATCAAGGAAAATGGTCTACCCTCCTCATTCCAGCAGAGCCAGAAATATCTGTGCCCAGCATCTCATAGCCCAAATTCCTTCCATTAACTTCCCTTTCTGAAATCTGAGCAAGTGATTTAAGCGTGAGACTTAAATGAGATGATAGACATAAGGCCCTTCTGCCTAGTACATAGGCTCAGTGAGAGGCAGCTGCCATTCCTTCTGTCTCAGTGCCCTATAAGGGACCAGCTGTGACCACAACAGCCTTTCATCAACCTATTGGTCAACAGCTTAGACTGCACCAACACTAGCTCCGTCTTTCTGAACCTGCCTGAGGCTGCTTCCCTGACTCACACCTGTTTCTGCTCCCTGTCTTATGATTCATTTATGAGCATCTCCAGGCTGGCTTGGGTTTTGATTCTAATTCAACTTACCATGCCCACAGGTTTTGGAGGGGCATCTTGTAGACTTAAATAACACCAGAGGCCAGCAGATAACATGCAAGACTCCCCCAAATCAGCCACACCTACTCTAGACCATGACTGCCATGCAGGGACACCAGCCTGGTATTGCTAGATCTCATTCTTTTACAGGGGATTTCAGAAATCCAGATTTTGTGAGAAATTTCACCATGTTTAAATGCTGGCCACATTTTTTTTTTTTTTAAAGGAAATAGTCTACAGGACCAACAAACCTTCTGCCAGCCATTTCCGTTCCAACTCGCCTGTTCCAGGCTGTCCTGGGGTCGTGCAGGGACAGAAATGCTTTTAACTCCAAAACCCTATCTACCTTGGATTCAGAAGACAATTTTCTGCCAGAGATGTGCAGGCACATCCTACTGACGGCCTCTTGCTTTGGCACGACCAGAACAGGAAGGCACAGGGTGTCAGCAATTGGATGAAGATTTCCATCTCATTTAGAAATCATTTTGGAGCCGAGAACTGTAAAGTGAGGAGTTTGTCCAGGTCTCTCTCTCTCTCTCATCTTTATTTATGTCTTTATGTTTTATTCTTGTCAACTACCTGTGTCACGAGAAAGCTGGGAAATCGATCCCCACCAAGATGTTGGCAACTGGTATTGCTTTATGGCAGGGACATTTACATGAAACTGCAGGGAAAGTTTATGCAGGAGGAACTGCCCTAATGATGATGGACCAGACAAGAGACCACGCTGCTGGTAGTAACTGCTCCTCCTATGTGTCCAGTGGGCCTGACGTGGAGACCCGGGGTAGGGTCCCCCACCCCTCAACGTCTGCCCCATCTGATGTCCACCAAGCCCTCTTTGAGGTTCCAGGTTGGGGGGGCAACTCTCAGAGATCAGTTAGGAGAGAGAGTGGGGCTTTTTTCCCCCTTGCTTCCTTCAGTGGATCTCAGCCAGGGGGACCTTTCTCTCAGGAGCACTCAGAAATGGATTTGGTAGTGTTTGGGGTTATCTTGGTGACAGTGCTGGGCACCACTCACATTTTGCAGAGGGAGTCGCCAAGTGTCCAGAATGTGCACGGCTATTCCGCTCAATGAAGAGCTATCCCCCCCAAAAGTACTCCCGTGGTGAAGCTCTGCACCTGATCTGCTTTAAAAGACCCCTACCCACCCAGCTTCCAAATGATAGGGTGCACAGAACACCTCTTTTTAAACATACCCGAGGGCCACACACACGCAGGAAGGAGTTCCTGTTCTCTGTCTACTCGCTGCAGCTCTTCCTCTCCCCCTGCCTGTCTCTCCTCACTGGCCTGCCCTCGCCCTGCCCGGCCCCTCCTCCCAGTCTTCCCCCAACTCCCGTGTGCCCACCCAGCACTCCGAACCAGAGCCTGGCTTCCCGGCACCTACCCCATTCCCTTTACTCACCCAACTGCCAGAACCACTGAGTCACTCTCCTTGGACAAACGACAGCATATGTGATAGTGGGTTTCTAGAAGATAAAAGGTTATTAACATTCACCAGGAGTGCTCCCTTTGCCGGCTGTCCTCAGCTGTCCTCTTCTTACTGATAGACCACTTAGGACCACGCTGACTAGGTTTTGCAAACTTGCTTCTAGCTGTCAAATTTCCTTGCAACTTTCTCACCATTTCCCCTCCGTGGCACACTGTCTGAACAACTTTCTCTAAGATGCCCACACCTCCTCCCCCACCCCCGATCGATTCCACAGTTCATTAAAATATCCGAGAATCTGTTTGGCTGTAGAGCAGAGATTTAGGGTGTGAGCTCTGGATTCAGACAAACCGGTGTCCAAATCCCAACTTTGCAGCCTTTTAGCTTGAGCTAAAATAGTGCCCAGCAAGTCACTTAACCTCTCTGAGGCTTCATTTCTTCATCTGTAAAATGGGGATAATGATCATATCTATCTCATAGGGGTGTTGGGGGCTTCAATGAGATACTGCACATACAGGATTTCCATAGCACATGCCGTGTAAATAATAATATTGAGAAATATTAATTAATAAATATTGGCTGTTACTATCATTCATCATAAAGACCAGACTGAAATTACCATTGCACTAAATCCTTTATTCTCAAAGCCTACTATGATGGAACCCTGGCATTCCACAGATTAGAAAGCACTGCTGTATGGTTCTGGCATAAAAATAGACACTCGGACCAGTGGAGCAGAATAGAAAACCCAGAAATCACCCCTCAGGCTTACAGCCATCTGATATTTGACAAAAACAACAAAAACCTACATTGGGGAAAAGACTGCCTCTTCAATAAGTGGTGCTGGGAAAATTGGATATCCCTATGCAGAAGAATGAAACTAGATATGCACCTCTCACCATATGCTAAAATCAACTCAAAATGGATTAAAGATTTAAGTATAAGACCCGAAACTGTAAAATTACTAAGAGAAAATATAGGTGAAACACTTCAGGAACTAGGTCTGGGCACAGACTTTATGAACATGAGCCCGAAAGCACAGGTAACAAAAGAAAAATAAACAAATGGGACTATATCAAACTAAAAAGCTTCTGCACAGCAAAGGAAACAATCAAAAGAGTGAAACAACAACCTACAGAGTGGGAGAAAATTTTTGCTAACTATGCATCTGACAAGGGATTAATAACCATGATATTCAAGGAACTCAAGCAATTACACAGTAAAAAAACAAATAACCCAATTAAAAAATGAGCCAAGGAGCTGAATAGACATTTTTCAAAGGAAGACATACAAATGGCCAACAGGTATATGAAAAAATGCTCAACATCACTAATCATCAGGGAAATGCAAATTAAAACCATTGGGGATAATTGGGCAGGGAACACAGGATATAATGGCAACTTGTGGTAAACGGCATGCTGCCAGTACAGATCTGGCCATCACATCTTGGGCATGAGTGGTGACAATCAGCTTTGTATCTCATGAATTTTCATAACAAATAAAAAAAAAAAGAAAAGAAAAAGAAAGCACTGCTGAAAACAGATAAATGTGTTTTCCTCCTAATCGGCGAGAGGAAAACAATTAAGATAATAAAATTGTCTCAATTTTGAGTTTTTTCCTCTCATGAATTTTCCTCAAATCTTTGGTTTTCCTGTTTTTCTGTGCCAGAATTTGTCTCAGGCAATACCCAATGTAAAACAAAATGATGTGCTTTAGTTATTTTCATTTAAGATAACCTCATTTCTAACTAAATAGAGATGGTGGTTGCACAACACATACTAAGTGCCACTGAATCCTACTTCAAAATCTTTAATTTTACGTTATGTGAATTTAATATATATACACACATATATGTGTGTGCATATGTATACACACATATATGTGTACATATATACATATATATATATATCGTTACTTCCAGAAGGAGATCAGTACATTCCATATTTTTGCCACCTGAATGATCTGGGACCCACCAGCTGTCCCAGTGTTCCCTGGTCATAATAGTGGACTTTAAGGCCGGGGAAGATGATAGTTCTTTTACGTCCTTTTAAATGGGGGTGCCACCATCCTGCAGGAGATCTGAGGAAAGGACTTACTCAAGCTCCCGAAGGCGGCCCCGCCTCCGTGGTAGAATACAATGCCAGGCCTGAGGGTGCAGGTGGATGCCTTGGGCCAGTACAGCTTCACAGGGATCGTCCCAAATCGGAGATCCTTGACCGCAACATCTGGTTCCTTCTTTACGGGGTACAGATCGTGTATAAAACGGACAAATTGGGGCATAGAACAGATTCTCAGTTTCTCAAAAATCGTCCCCTGTTAGAGAGAGAAGAGGAAATGGGTCAAGAAGGGTTTCTGCATGGGCCGTCTCACTTGACACCTGGAGCCCAGCTGCCACACCTGCCCTCTGCAAGTGGCGAAAGCAGTCTTAGGAAATTGCAGGCAGATTAGACCACAGACCTGCTTGACCCCCTCAGTGCCCCCATCACACCTGCAGTATGATCCACCCCTGCCCACGTGGCTCCAGTTAGCTGGCCCCTCTCTGCTCACTCTCCTCAACATCTTACACCCCAGCCTCTACAATCAGGCTCCTGGGGTAAAAGCAATCCCTAGAGGTGAGAAGCTGGAGCTCTAGCCCCTGGGTTCTCCACCACTGAGTGTTTCTCATGAGAAGATGCTCTTGTTATCACTTTTCATTACGTTAAGAAACAAGAAAAATGTTTTCTGTATTCAATTTCCATCACCCCTTTGCAAAAGTACAGTACATTCATATTGGCAACACAATTATCACCATGATTTACGTGTCTTGTAATAAATTTCATGCACCAGGAACAGGGAAGAGAATCCGACTACACTACAGAAACAGTTTTCCATCTCTCAAAAGCCCCCAAATGTTTTTTAAGTCATATTTTACAGATTTGTTCATTCAGCTCTAATTTACTAATTTGCTACCTCTCTCTTTATTTTGCAGTTTAGAGACTCTAGCCAGCAGGTAGGTAGTACTTGGGGCCCAAAGATTCAGAAAAATTCATTTCTGTATTCACAGCTTCAGAGTGGTGAGGGCCATGCAGAAAGCAAGACGAGTCAGGGCAGAGGGACAGAACTGGGCTCTTTTCTTCTGCTGCTGCTAGCTGAGAAAGCAAGACATGCTTTGCATTTTGTGGATATTAGCCCAGACCAGCTTCAAAAACACTGGGAGAGGCTGAGAACTACCTACTGGGGATTATTCAGGTTTGAGAATGTGCTATCGGCCTCTGCCACAGGCCTCGTGATATCAGCGTTAATTGGACTAGAAGCTTCTGGTTTTTCCCAACCGTCTCCTTACCCCTCAGGAGGTGGAAACAAGTAAGGCTCACCCATGTCACCAACAGCTGGAACAAGCAGTGGAGGACCCTCAGTTTCACAGGGTGGCTGATGGCTGCAGGGATGTCTGTAGTGAAAAAATGGCTGCAAACTACCCACAGCCCAACCCCCAACACCAACACACAGGCTGCCGCGAGGACGATCAGGACCAGGACCACCATGTTGTCGCCAACTCACAGAGAGCCAAGAGGAAGTGCACTCAGCTAGGCCACTTGGACATCGTTTGAGGCCAGCAGACCTCCTCCACTTATATGTCACCACCTACCCTCCCACAAACATCAGCCTAGCAGGGGTGAGTCACAGGTTCAGGTGAGGATGTGGTTCTAGGAGAGGGCCCATGCCAAGGAGAAAGTGTCTCTTACAGTCTGATCCAGCTGCAAAAGAGAGGTCCAGACTTACAGCTTAAATCCTGGCCCTGCTACTAGAAATGGCCCTGGGTAAGCCACCAAGTCACCATGGACATCACAAACATGATTCCCGCCATCTACCCTCAGACCCCATCATCCCTCTCTACTTCCACTCTGGCCACACATGCTGTTCCTCAGCCTGCTGAAGAGGCCCGAGGACCTTTGCATGGGCTGTTCTCTGTGCAACATTCTTCCCCCAGACAACAGCTGGGCTCTATTCCTCCCCTCCTGCAGGTCTCTGCTCAATTGCCACCTTCTCAGTGAGGTCACCCGCTAGCCACCTTATTTAAAATTAACTCTCCACTAGAATCCCTATGCCCATCCCCTTCACTGTTTACTCTTTCCCTGTCCTCTTCATTATCGCCTGAGATACCGCACACTTCACTTGTTGGTTTATTGTCTGTAGAGCATAACCTCTGTGAGGACAGGAATGTTTTATTCCCAGAGGCTGGATCAGGATGTAATATTTTGTAGGTGCTCAGCAAAATGTCTGTTGAATAAAGGAATAAATAAACAGGCTTTGTCCTCTTTATTGTAAAGCAGAAAAAATTTAGCTTACTTGCCTTTCCAGGTTAGGTCAGAGGTTGATATCACTGTTCTCAACTCTCCCTAACAACAAATCCGTGCTGACAATGACAACATCTGCCTTGTCTCCCACCCTCCCACTCTGGCGGTGAAGTACTGGTTCTCAAACAGGGGATATTTCATCTCCCAAGAGACAACATGTGGAAACGTTTTTGGCTGGCTCAGTGAGGGGTGGAGAATGGTGCTGGCATCTCAGGAATACAGGCCAGGGATGTTGCTAAACATCCTGCAATGCACCGGTTGCCCTCACAAGAAAGAGTTAGCAAGTCTAACATTCAATAGTGTCAAAGTGGAGAAACCCTGGATTGGTAACACTTGGATTTGAACTGGCTCTGCCAAATGCCAGCATTCTGATCAGGAGCAAGTTATACTCTGTAAGCCTTGGTTTCCAAATCTGTAAAATGGGACAATAATAAAAGTACCCCCTGTGGGGTCATTGGGTGTCCATATGAGAAGCACTAGCATGAATCTGGCATGTGGAACACTTAAGAGACGTCAAGGAGCAAGACTGAGACATTTCTACATGTTCTCCAAAGCTCATGGGCACATGAGAGGACAACGTTCCAGCCCCTGCTGCATCTGGATGGGACCACGGGATGCACTCTGGCCACTGGACGTGAGCGAGGGTTCTGTGGCCACTTCCTGGCTGGAGAGTGTCTGCATGAGCCTCCAGTGCCTGGCTGTGGAGCGTCCACACAATCCTTCATGCTCCCTCCCTCCAGAAGGGAAGGACTCCTGAGGGTTGAACCTCATCATGGCAGAGCCCCGATCCCCGTGTCATGCGTGGAGCTGCACAAGAGAGGACCCAGCCAGGAGCGTCTGTGTGAAACGTTGCAGGATCAAGTTCGGCAGGTTTGTTGTGTTAAGCAACTGAGATGCACGATTGTTATGGCATCTAGCCACTCCTGATTAAGATTGCTACAACAACAGCATGAAGGCTTTGAAGGACTTCTGCAACACCCAAGTCTACGTTTAGTTTAACTCTGCATAACTCTGGTGTGTTTCTTTTTGCTTTTATCTTTTGAGTAGAAGACACGGGACTCTCTCACAGTATAGCTTGCTGATTCAGATATTTGAGCTGTGCATCTTCACCACTGTCTGCGAGGAGGAACAACATGGTAAAAGGAACACAGACCTGAAGGCAGACATCTGGGTGCCTTTCCAACTTCTGCCCCCAAGCATCACTAGCAATGTGATGCTGGCAACTCACCCTCTCTCTGCTTCCAGTTTCTTCATCTGTAAAATGAAGCAGCAATCCCAGCTCTGTGCCTGGTGCTATGCCAGACCCTTTGCAAGTGTTAACATGCTTAGTTCCCCCATCAGCCCTTCAGGTAGATCCAATTCTTCTGCCCATTTTATGAATAAGGAAGCTGAGCTTCTCTGAGGCTAAGTAACTTTCCCAAGGTCAGAAAATTTGTTAAGTAGAATTTGTGGAGGACCTCATATCCAAGCAAGGTTCGTCGTGGGCTTCTTATTTTGCACAGTCCCAAAATCTCAAATTAGCAAATGTTCACAGTTAAAATTGCTAATTTCAAATTAACAAAACAAAGCATATATCATCGAACTGGCTTCCATCCTCTCCCTATGGAAAGCTTGACTAAGCAGAAACTCCAAGCTCATTGTACAAAGGGCAACTGGGTTACAAATCTGTGTTTAGGACTAAGATTTGTTTTATAACAATGGAAAAGAATAGTCTCTCAGCTATTCAGACTTCCTGCTTTTTAAAACATTCTTTTCTGAAGTTACCCAAGTAATATGTTTTCATTTTTGTGTATCACTGTCCCGACTCTTTTTTTCCCATGCTAATGAAGTTTAAGCTGTAGGGTCTCTCATCTGTAGTATAAAGCTGTGTCAGGCATTTAAGTCATACTTTCTGAATTTTTGTGATGTTTGTAGTACTGTGTTCAGCTTCTTAAATGTTGTAATTTGCTATGATTTCTTTTCTTGTACAAATACAATTTCCCTTTTAAACTGAAATTGTATTTATAATTTTACATTTCCTTTCTTCAAGAAATCCCTCAAAATGGTATAAACGGATGTCAGAGACATAGGTTCTTGGACTTCCCAAGGGAAAAATCCTGTCAGGAACCTGCAATAACTTCAAGTTCACATGGCAGAGTCACACTCACACTCAAAGTTTATTGGAAAGCGAAAGTACATGCAGAAGGGTGTGTGGGCATTTCCTCACAGTGAATTCTTAGAGAAGGGCTTATACATTGTTCTGGGATGGGGGGGATATTTAAGAAAAAGGGGGAGGAAAAAGGATTTGGGTGCCTTTTTGCTTGAGCAAGCTCTTTTCTGAGAATCAAAGAATGAGAAGGTTTTTGTACTTTGTGGTTTTGTTTCCTGCTCAGAAAACCACAAGGCTCTGAGGAAGGGCAAGCTGATTGGCAGGGTGGTTAAGGTGTTGCAAGCTGGTGTCAGAGTGAGCAGCCTGAATATCCATGCCCAGCCTCCCTGGGGCAAGTCCCTGCTCTATCCTGCCTCATGAACTTCAGCCCCACAAAACCTGGATCCACCCCAGTGTGGGGGGGAGGGTTGTGTGTTTAAATAGGAGCACATAGGACATATTTTTTGTAACTTGCTTGTGTCACACTTCTATGTCAACCAATTTAATTCTGTAACATAACTTTCAGTGATTATAGAATACTTTGTTATTCCGTTGTGTGTGTATGCTATAATTGATTTAGCCTATCCTCTATTGTTAGACGTGGAGATTGTTTCTGGTTTCTCCTAAATGTTCTAATAATACTCAATTATTTCTGTAAAAACAAAGTCTCTACATGTGATACTGATAGGGCAAAGATAAAAATTTTCAGACTGTTGATACATTTAACAAATTATCCTTCAGAAAAGTCGGTATCAATCTAAACTTCAGCCCAAACTAGACAAAAAATAAATAAAATAAATACTATGAATTCACCCAACTCCATTTCATTTTCATCCTAGGCACATAGGAAGGTTGCATTTCCCAGGCTCCCTTGCATTAAGTTAAGCCATAATGGCCAGTGTAATGTGGGCCAATGGGCTGTAGGCTCAGGCTGGCCCTTAAGTCCTCCTACATACCCTCCTCCATGATCTTACTATTCTTCCCTCTCCTGGCAAACTACAGAGAATACAGTGAAGGTGGGGGACTCAGGTCTCAGGGGATGGCAGACCACTAGATGGAAGGAACATGGGTCCCTAATCACCACATGGTACGGATGTTCACCAAACACCCAAATGTCCATGTCATGAAGGGGAAATAACCTGTATTCTACCAAGCTTTGGGATATGGGAGTTATTTGTTATAGTAGCTAGCATTACTTATCCTAATTAATATATCCAGAAACTCAAAAATAGTTCAGTATTTATACTTATGTGTCCCCTTCTGTCCTTGTGCTTTTGTATAATTTCCAGGAGAATAGGGGAGAAAACACTGAACCTACACCACAGTGTTCATACCATAAGTTCTGCACCTGCATTATTTGGTCATACAAAAGTATATTGTTTATAAAACCCAATGGTAGACATGGAATAGACTTTCCAATCCCTCTTCTACTAATTGATCTATTTGTGTTTTCCATTTCTTGGGTGAAATTCAGATATTTCTATTTTGAAAGGAAAATCCTCCATTTTCTGCCACAAAGTCTTTCTTCTCCCAAGCAGGGAGAGATTTAACGTAGGCCACTGGAAATTTGCAACGGTTGACAGGGTCTAAGGACCAAAGGTCAGGGAAGTGCTGCATCTGCATTTTTTTTTTTTTTTTTTGTCAAAAGGTACAACATTTGTAAAACTTTCCTTCAAGGCTTTCCTTCAGACAGGATCTGCAGGTGTCACAGGAAACCATCCTGTTAGCCTCCACCACACAAAAGCAAGAGATTCCCTGGAAGACACCTGGGAGCTGCAGGCAAAACTCCACATCTTGTATCTGCTTTGTCCTCACATGCCTGTCCTCAGCTGCCACCAGAGAAGAAGGGCTTTTGCTTCTAGGCTGCTTTCCAAATCTTACAGGAAGGTTTGTCCATGGCAAAATCTAACCTGGGGTGTTGCTGGCAAGAGAGTCTGAGAAATACCATTCTAATGCACCCAGCCCTGTACACTGGAAAGATCTGAGAAGGGAAGGTGCTGAATGCCAACCTCTGGCACATGGAATAAATGCTAGTTTCATCACAACATACAGACTCCTTGAAACCCAACTGTGGACTACCTAGGAGTCCATGACCCTAGGCTAATATTCTTGCTGTATATCGGTCAGGGTGGTGGCTACCTGGATGTGTTTAGTTTGTAAAAATTCATCAAGCTGTTTCCTTATTTGCACACTTTTCTCTAGGCATGTTCTACTTCAGTAACAAGTTTTTAAAAAATTAAGTTGAAGGAAGCCAGCCATAAAAGTCTACATGTTGTATGATTTTGTTTATATGCAATATTCAAAATAAACAAATTCATAGGGACAGAAAGAAAATTAGTGGTTTCCAGGGGCCGGAGGAGGACACAGTGGGAAATGGCTGATTAATGAATATAGGGTTTCCTTTTGGGAAATGTTCTGAAACTAAAGACTGGTCATTGTTGCACAGCACTGTGAGTGCATTTAATGCCACTGAATTGTGCAATTTAAAATGGTTTAAATGTTATTTGTATTTTACCACAATAAAAAAAAAAAAGACTAAGTTGTATGAAAAAGGATGTTATTTTTCTCCTTTTAGAGATGAGGAAACCGAGGCTTGTAGCAGGTAAATAACGTGCTCAAAGTCAGACAGTTGGATTTACAGAGGCAGACAGAATTCACCCAGGCTGAATACAGTGTCATTCTTTTCCATCTAGGGTAATGCTGCTCACACTATCGGGAGAACACAGATCACGTAAGTATCTGGCTAAAATGCAGATTCTGATTCAGTAGGTCTGCAAGAGGCCAAGATTCTACATTTCTAACAAGCTCCCAGGCAATGCTGATGCTGCTGGTCCGGGGACCACAGTTTGAGAAGTTTGAGAAGCAATTAGCCTGAGCTGCTAACTGTGACAATCTCTCCTTTATCTTCAGGATTGTTGTCAACCAGAGACTGAGAAGATGTGAAGATCCACTGGCTTCATCTTCTACCACCAGCATGTCTGTGTATACATCTTGCAACTAGAGTCGGAGAAAAATGCCTGCCCTTATAGATGGAGAGCTGCTATTCTTTGGCTTTAGAGAAACATTCATAGATTCTTTTTGAAACTCACACAATATTTACAACTTTCTCAGCACAAGAGAAGAAAATCAACTTAATGCCAAAAGTGCTGGTGGCTCCATGAAAGCCACCTTCTATGTGGTGCCAGGCTACTGGTACGCCTTGGTCCTCCAGCCTCTTCTTTTCCGCAGGGTGTTATCTTGAAGGACATCATGTTCACAGCTCACAAAGCAGGTCTTGGGGGGCTGGTGGATGGTGTCATGATCAGCAACAAGAGGTGAGTATGTTAACTTAAGAATTTCCCTGCTCACTAGATGGGCTTTCTCCCTAAAAATTCTTGAAGGTGTAGCTTCTTTTCTTGAACATCTGAGGTATGTTATTGAGGTCCTGAGTAAAAAAAAAAAAAGCCAGAGGCATTGTGCTACCTGACTTCAAATTATACTACAAAGCTATAGTAACTAAAACAGCATGGTACTGGCATAAAAATACATACTCAGACCAATGGAAGAGAATAGAGAACCCAGAAGTCAACCCACACACTTACAGCCAACTGATATTTGACAAGGGCAACAGTGTGTGGGAAAGGACTGTCTCTTCAATAAATGGTGCTGGGAAAACTGGACATACATATACAGAAGAATAAAACTAGACTTGTATCTCTCACCATATACCAAAATCGACTCAAAATGGATTAAACACTTATATATACGCTCAGAAACTATAAAACTCCTAAAAGAAAACATAGGGGAAGCACTTCAGGAAGTAGGACTGGGCACAGACTTTATGAATATGACCCCAAAAAGCACAGGCAACAAAAGGAAAAATAAACAAATGGGACTATATCAAACTAAAAAGCTTCTGCACAGCAAAAGAAACAATTAATAGAGCAAAAGACAACCTAAAGAATGGGAGAAAATATGTGCAAACTATGCATCTGACAAGGGATTAATATCCAGAATATACAAGGATTTCAAACAACTTAACAGTAAAAAAAAAAACAAATAACCTGATTAAAAAATGGGCAAAGGAGCTGGATAGGCGTTTCTTATAGGAAGATACATAAATGTCCAATGGATACATCAAAAAATGCTCAACATCCCACTAAGCATCAGAGAAATGCACACTGGCTATTACCAAAAAGAGAATAACAAATGCTGGCAAGGATGCAGAGAAAGGGGAAACCTCCTACGTTGTTGATGGGACTGAATTAGTGCAGCCATTATGGAAAACAGTATGGGGTTTCCTCAAACAACTAAAGATAGAATGATAGAACTACCATATGATCCACTAATCCCACTGCTGGATACATCCCCAAAGGAATGGAAATTATTATGTCAAAGGGATACCTGCACTCCCATGTTTATCGCAGCTCTATTTATGATAGCTAAGAGTTGGAACCAACCTAAATGTCCATCTACGGATGACTGGATAAGGAAAATGTGGAATATACACACAATGAAATACTATCCTGCCTAAAAAAGAATGAAATTCTGCCATTTCTAGCAACATAGGTGAACTTAGAGAAAATTATGCTAAGTGAAATAAGCCAGGCACAGAAAGAGAAATACTTCATGTCCTCAATCGTGAGTGGAAGCTAAAAAATAAATAAACAAATAAAATTTTTAAAAATAAAGAAAGAAACAACAATCACAATAATACATTGAACTTTTCAAAGGAGAGAACAGAACTGAGGTTACAAGAAGTGGGAAAGGGGGAGGGGTAGCAGGGTTTAGCAAGAAATTGGTAAAGGGCCACAAAAAACTATTGCAATGTGTAATGTTGGATATACTAATTATCCTGATTCGAGCATCACATATTGCACACAGGCATTGATATTCAATCAATAGCAATAGGCACAATCAATTATGATAATGTACATAATCAATTATCAATTATTATTATCAATCATTATCAGTAATCATCAGTTATTATGTACATAATAGATTATAATCAATTACCAATCATAACTGATTAATTGGTTGTGTACACATATGTACAATCAACTACGTTTCAATAAAAACAATTTTTTTAAATGTGTGCTCCTTAGAAATTTAAACCAGTGGTTTTGGGTACACTGCCACCAAGTGGCAGTGGTGCCTCGGGCATGGCTATGTCTAGCTCTTCCATTCATGGAAAAGTGAAAAGAGGGAAATAACAGGGTTTCTAAGGGTAGATAGAGCACAGGGACTCTTGGCCAGTTAGTAATTAATAGGATTGTGGAGAAACAGTTTCAATGCAAAGCCAACGCAAACAACCTATGAATTAAACAGAGAAGAACTTTGACCTTCCATAAACAGAAACGGAAATTGGTGGCCACTAGCTCTATCTTGTCCTAGTGGTGAGTATTTGGGGTAGTTATGAACCATGCTTCATGGCGGGTTCTGGAGCTGATCTGGATTCAAGAGAGAAGCCAAGTAGAGAGACTTGCCCCAGGGCCAGCCCGTGACTCACTCAGGAGAGTGCAGTGTTGAGAACACCAAGGCCGCGGGTTCGGATCCCATATAGGGATGGCCGGTTTGCTCACTGGCTGAGCGTGGTGCTGACAACACCAAGCCAAGGGTTGAGATCCCCTTACCAGTCATCTTTTAAAAAAAAAAAAAAGTGCTGACTTCCCATCTACACCTGATGCAGACAGCCCTACCTTTCTGTTTCATACATCAGTGTGTCACATACATTTCCACTTGGTGAAAAGATTCGATAGCTTGAAAGGGGCCTGTCATGCTTTCAAATCCCTTTCAGAATTGGTTATTCTATTTACAACTTATTATAATAGTTATGAAAATTGTAAATATTAGCTCATCTTTATCGACCCAACTTAATTAGGGGGGAGGTGGTCTGCTGCACAGGGAAGAGCGTACAGATGACGGAGACTTCTCAATGAGGGAGGGGGCATTGGACACCACCACCACCAGCAACAGAAAGGTGCTAAGTGAGGAGCTGAGAGTAAGTGCCCAAGACCGTGAGGAGGACAGAAACTGCTCTTCCCCATCTCAATAAACTCAGAGAAAGAGAGACAGGCTGTCTTTTGAGGTGCACCTCAAATTTCCCTGACACTTGTTTGGTTTCTGTAACATAATTACAATAAAGACCCTAGGGAATTCAAGGCAGGTCCATGTGTGATGATGGTGATGACAATATTGTTGATGGATCTGACACTTAACTGAGCACTTACAATGTGCTGGGCATTGTTCTCAGTTCTTTATACACACAGTCTCATTTAAGCCCCACATCACCCTGCATGGTAGATACTTTGATTACCTCCATTTTGAAAGTGAGAAAATTGAGCTTCCAAGAGTTTAAGTGACTTGCTCAAGGGCACAGACAGTAACGGTGGCATCAGGATTGCAAACCCAGGTAGTCTATCTCCAGAGTTCTAGGTGGCCCCCTGAACCAATGGGGACTTGCCCAAGAGCACTGTGTGTGAGTCACCTATCCCCCACATTCTCACTCCTAGACAATCAGACATCGCAGGTCCCCCAGCCATCAGCCTCAGAGCATGGCTCTGTAGAATAGTCTCTGACCGGGGCCAGGAGGAGATAATGGCCACTGAGAAAAGCCAGCATAATATTGAGATCTTTTCCTGCTGACCATCATTCCGCCATCCCAATTCACACTTCCCTTTGGCAGGCCTAGCTTCTGACCCCTGCTTCTCTGTTCTCGGTCTTTGCTTGGTTCTTGACTCTGGGCAGACAAGCAACAGGGAGCTGACATCCAATAGGTGCTGGCAATGGATGGTGATATGTGGACACCAAGCTGGCCTGAGAGTAGAACCAGCTGCTCGCATGGACGTGTCAGGAACCAGCTTCCTCCTCTAGATTCATGAGCCTACCTGTCTCCACTTGCCTGGAGACACCGGGCTCATGCCCTCAGACATACCCTGGTTTGGCATGAAGCTCCTCTCTTGCTCCTGCCCCCCGGACTCCTCCTTACTGGCTCTTCACCTTCTTGCCTCAGCCACTGGTCCAGCTGAGTTCCTGATCCCTGCCTCAACTGGGCTTTCTGGACTTGACCACTTTACCTGTGTCAACCTAAATAAAAAACAAAGGGACACTCTCTAAAAGAAAATTATGTTTATTCGGGAATAGGCATTGCAATGGGAATATGCATGCCATAGTAAGCTATATGCACATTCAGGGAAGTGAAGACAAAAGTTTTTAAAGAAAAAATGAAGAGGATTACATAATTGTTTTGAGATAATTGTCCTTCGCTTCAAAGATCAATAAAAAGTCCTAAGTTAGACAGGCAGCTGCTGGGCAGATATCCTCACGGAAGTATTGTATGTGTGTGTGTGTGTGTGTGTGTAAGGTTGCAATTACCTTTGTGCAAGGTTGGGGTTTTTCCAACCTTTCCAAGATTTTTCCAGAGTCTTTTGTGATAATTCTTGTTATCAGGTGTGTTTGCATGAGAACCCTCCCTTCATGGCCTTCCCCAGCTCTATCTATTTGTCAGATAGAAATATTTTTTTAATAGAATTGACTCTATTTTGATTCTAACAGTGTCCACATTTTCCCCTGTTGATCAAGACCTTTTTCTAAAAGCATCACTGGTCAATTATCCTGTAGTTCCTCAATGGCGAGATGGACATGTCCTGGGTTACTGGTCTGGTCCCACGTTACAGGGAGTACGTGGCAGCTAGGAGTCAGTGTCAAAACCGTTTTAGCCACATTTGAGCAACAAATGAGATTTGGAGGGAGTAGCTCTCAGGCTAGGTCTACGTGGTGTTTATTATTAAATTCAGTTTTGTCTGTTCCATAGGCATTGGCTATCATCTCAAAGTGCTGGCCCAATATTATTCAGTTAGGAGTTGTACTTCAGAAATTTAACAAACAGCAAAGTTTAAAAGGGAAAATTCAAAGTAAAAATAACAGTAATATGACAATCCCAGTTTGCATAATGGTTTTGAGCCATGAACCCAGGCTTACGAGCAACCAGTTGAATAAATCAAATGACCATTATTTTGCCAAGTGAAAAAGGTAGACATGGAGAGGGGTAAGAGTCTCATGATATAAAGTCCTATTCTGGTGTCCTGGGAAAAGCTGTCTACAACATAAAGTTGTCAACTTCTGGTCCTGGTTTGCAGTTTGTATGTGTCTGCTTATGGCATAGGGTGGCTTGGTGAGCTATGAATGGTCCATATGTCAGGCATGAGACTTGTTCCTTAAAGTTCATCTCCTTTCAGCTTATAGGGCTTTAAGAACAAAGAAGTTTCCATTGTTAGTAATTTGATGGAAGAAAGTAGGATTGGAGGAACTTAGAAGAATTTAGGATCTAGTCTAGTGTACAGGTAGATAAACCTCAGAAACCATGCACAGAGCTACAATCTGATAGCAGATGTATTTGTAGCTTTTCTTTAGAAACATAACTTTTTGTCTCTACATTGACCACATAGAAATCTCAGATTTAAAAACATCTTGAGGCTAGGAAGACAATTCAAAACAATCTTCAGATTTCAGCTGCAGTCTTGAAGTTCCTGGGCCTGCCAGGAAGTGACTATTTTTTCTCGCTCACTGGAAGGCTGGGAACCCTTGAAGCCCGGCATTCTATGCCTGTTCTCAAATATGACATTCCAGGCAAAGCCTCGTTACTGTAACCCATGTTTCCAATTGTATCCTGTAATAAAGAGAGCAAATTCTTATTGAACTTATGCAAATAATTGTGTTGGCATTAAAAAAAAATAAGAATACTCATAGACAGTTTCCAAATTTTGGAGGAATCAAGTAGGTAGAAAAAGTAAATGTTTTCATCTTTGTTCATGAAGGTATACTTTACCAAATTGCTGTAAACTACAGATAGATTGAGAGAGAATTTCTTCTTAAATCTTGAAAATAAAACATTTAAGTAAAGAACCAACAATATTTTAAATAAAAGTCGATAAAAAAACACATTATCTTCATCAGTTATTCAATCTCATGTAATCAATCAATTCTGCTTGATCCTGATTAGCAGTTTCATGCACCCATCTCCTTTTTCATTAGAGTTCTGATAAATTTTTAGTTAGTGCATTGATCTTAAAGTTATTAGAAATCTGTATTTAAGAGTATTTGTTAGAGTCTTTTCCATGAATCTTACTGCAAATACTTTTAAAGAAAAATCAAAACAACAACTGTGGATGATAAAGACTTAGAATAGCCATGGTTACAAATCTAACGAAAGTTCATTATAATCAGAAATTGACAAGAAAAGTTGGTTATTTTTTGTGGCACACAACATAATAACCACAATTATGACTGATGACATATTAGATTTCTAAGAGTTTTATACAACTTTGGAACATTTATATCAATAACATGCACATAACAGTAATTGAAAGAAGACCTAGTATCATTTATATTTGAAAATATTTTTCATACAATTTGCCAAATAAGTCTAATCATGTAATATCTTTACCAGATGAGAGATTCATCCTTTGAGGCTCTCCAGGGTCCCAATGGAAACACTTCAAAGTTAATTCTAGGTCAAAAAGGACTTTTTAGAATTTTAATACTGGGGAAGACTATCAAAGATGCCAAAGGTTTAAAACACTTTATCGAAGCAGGATCACAGGTCACTGCCAGATAATAGTCATTCATATAACTAGAGTAATAATAAAAGACTACAAAAGCAATAGCAAAAGTTATATGAGTCTAAAAAAAATCTTTAACCCTTTCACAGCTCAGTTTTCCTAAGTCATCCAAAAAAAAAAAAAAACTAATAAAGATAGCACAAGAAATAATCTTGATAAAATGCAAAATCTTTGTTTCATAGGCCAATATACCAAAAAACTTCCGGCAGTGTGTGTTTCTCCCTACAGGAAGCCCATTTATGTAACCTGGAAGTCAAACCTGATGAGAAGGTACTTGAATTTTATGAGACACAACAAAAGTGTGTATCCACGGTCATAAGTGTACTCCATACTATATAGGAACATAAACAAAAGAACTAGTCCCTCGAGCAGAGACATGCACAGCTCTTAGTAACAGCATGGGAAGTTTCCTAACTACCTGGAATAATTCAGACACATCAAGAAAACCAAGAGTACAGAATCAGGTTATACAGGAGAAAAACATTGTTTTTCTGGGCCTTCAAGACAAACATTTCAGCATCAGGCGATAACAGCAAAGTCAGAACTAGAGAAAAAATATACAGGAGCTGATGAAAAGGTTGAAAGAGAGAATTATCACCCCAGCAGAGCAAAAAGGTAGACCTTCTCAAAGAGACAAAGAGTATGACCTGCAAATCACATGCGGTGAGATGCAGCAAATTTCAAACTGAAACTGATGAGGAAATTAAATGGATCTCAGGAAGAAACGTGGCAGAAATAAAAACTATAAATCAGAAAGAAGCTGTAGTTCAGAAGATGGTTGATAATTTATAGAAACAAATTGCAGAATTAAAACTCAAAAACCTCCTGCAATTTTTACTAAGAACAAATCAGTACTACAAAAAAAAAAAGCATGTTCTAATGTGGGAGCCAAAATTTTAGTTTTGAAGGATGACCAATTGGTTAGAGCGTGATGATGTAACACCAAGGTCAGGGGTTCGAATCCGCATACCAGCCAGCCACCAAAAAAAAAAAAAAAACTAATAAACAAAATTTTAGTTTTGAATTAGTGTATTTACATTTTTTTATCAAATCTCAATCTTTAGAAATACTTACAAATAATTCCTGTCTAATTACAGCCAACTTAACCATGCACAAATTTCTTTCATAAATTGACCCTTCGCAAACTTTCCAGGACTTATTCAGACCTTCCATCCTAGACCTTTTGCTCTGTCCTGTACTTTCTCTTTTTTAATTAAATAATGAGTCGTTTTACATTAGTACAAAATTTACTTTCTTTTTTGCTTTATTGCTTTTAAAAATTATTATTTTCTCTTCTTAATATTTCTTATCAAAAATACATCTTTATATTTATAACTTTCCTCATATGTCTTTCTTATTTACTGATTCCTTTCTATCTTGCTTCTATTTCCTTCCTAAATTTACTTTTTGAAACAACCTTAAATAACCACTGAATTTAGACAAAATCATTCTCTTTTTTTAATAAAAAATACATTTTTATGTCTTTCTAATAATTGTTCTTACTTTTTTGTAAAAATGACTTGCTTTTTTGGTACACTTTGTATACAGAAGTATATATTAATTAGAGTTTTTAACTTTTAGTAACACTAATTTCTTTTTTTTTGTGTGTGTGTGACCGGTAAAGGGATCGTAACCCTTGGCTTGGTGTCACCCAGCGCACCGGCCAGCCCTATATAGGATCCGAACCCGCGGCCTTGGCGCTACCAGTGCCGCTGTGCTCCCAGCACCGCACTCTCCCGAGTGAGCCACGGGGTCGGCCCTTAGTAACACTAATTTCTAGTAAAAACCTAGGAAGCAAAAAATTTTGAACTGTCTATTGCATTTCAGTGTTTTATCGATGATAAATTATTTTATAATTTTGGAAATATGTTCCCCTGTAACATATTTATGTGTATGAATAGACCCAAATATATTGCCTTTTTTATAAAATTTAAGAAGCCGAGAACAAACTTATACTTATGTTTAGCAATTTACATTTCAGTATTTTTATTTGGAAGTGTCCTAGGCATTTAATGACTACCTATTACTTAATTTAACGTAACATAACTTTAAGATTTCAAATTACATGAAAAGTTTATTTATAAATGTTATCCCATTTACATTTCCCTAATGTATTTATTTTTATCAATTGTACATAGATTACTTATAAAAACTAAGATATCAGACAAAGCTAGTCATCATTTCAAGTTATTTTCCTATTAATCATTTTGAATGAATATCAGGTGTTCTCCAAAGTAAGAATCCTAAAGTTAAATATATGGGTATTTTGCTGATAGCTCAGAAGTTGCAGTTTTTTCATTATACCAACAATATTAAACTACTCTTACTTATCAAAGAGTTACAAAAACGTTTATTTAACTGATGTGTCCTGGTAAATATGGTTTTTGTAGCTTTTGTAAATTATTTAAATCAGGGTAAAAAATATTTTTGGAAGATATTGTCATTTGATTTTGTAGGGCATTCCGAACTGCAGTTTTCTGTGGTCTGCTTAAGACACATAAACTAAACAAGTCTTATATTAGCAAACATTTGGTTCTTACCATCACAGCCAGGTTCAAAGAGACTCCAAGGCTGGTACACTTTGTTCGATTGCAGGTGGAAATGTCCCGTTGTACCTGCCATTCAGGCCTGAGGAAGGCAGCAAACGCCCTCCCCGAGAATCACTAAGCTCCCGAAGGAGTCTGTTGGCAAGCCCCTGGGACAGCTCATTTTATATAAAGGACCCCTTGGTCCCAAGAGACCAAGTCTCCTGAAAACTGCAGTCGCAGCCTTCAACTGGAAAAACATTTCAAAGCACAGTGGCCAACATGCAAACTGACCAAGCTGTTCCCTGCTGCATGTGAAAATCCAAGTGGGGTCTCAGTGACAGGTGCTCTGCAGCTCAGTCCTAGAGCCTGGATGGTTTAATGTCCAATCTTGCTCAGTCACTAGATGATTCCAACATCTAAATAAACCTATTTTTTTATGGGGGGAAAAAGAGTTGTAAAAACAAAGATCATTCTGTTTTCAGGCTGGATTTACAGTTTTAATCTTTGTATCAAAACCTGACACCTTAAAACATCTAGCAGAGACAAATATAAAATTGTCTGACTAGTAAACCAAGGCAGAAAATGTATGCTGACAATTCTGAAGACATTCCTATTTTTATTTTACCAACTATTTCTAAACCAGCTTATTTATCAAAGATTTACTTAAGACACGTAAACTAGAAGGCATTTGGGTTAATTACTACACATTTTAGCAATTTTCCTTATTGCTGACTTATTTAAGCCATTCTGAATAAAATTCATCAAGGGATCTCTGGCCAACTATGCCAGATTTTGCCATGTAGACATAACATACAATATAATACATGTACATTTGTGTAAATACCTAAACACATACACACACACACAAAGATATAGCTTTCATTTTACGAGTTTAGTCATGAGAGAGTAAAACATAGTAGTACAAATTCACCAGTCTATAAAAGAAAATTGGATCCAAATTATATTTCTGACAAATGGAACCTGTTCACATGGGTAAGCTTTGTTTACCCTGATAGTTGATCTAGTAAAAGCTGAGGACCAAAATTTTTGGTAAAGCAGTTTGGTTTAAAAACACAATCTTTTTTTCCTTTTTTTTTTTTTTTTTTTAGTTTCATGGTTAAATATTCCAATATTCACATTTTAGCTAAGATTGGCTGAATTACATAAGAAAAACAAAATCTCCAAATGGCCTTGAATTTTTACAGTTACAAATCTTTCTTTCATTCACCTAATTTGCTTGACTCGTCGATGCAGGAAGGAAGGCATTTTTAAAAAGTTATTTGCAGTGGGGTTTTTTTCCCCAGGTTTTTCTGGCCCCTGAGTGGCAGACAAAGAATTTTTAATTTTGTTTATAATTGACACATAATAACTGTACTGATGTTGGAAGAAGAGTCTGGGGGTCCCAATAGTCGGCCTCAACACACCCAGTCCTCTTACCAAGTTCTTGACTCTGCCATAGGAAAGAATTCAAGAGCAGAGTCACAGTAGAAAGTGAGAACAGGATTAATATAATGAATAAGAAATACAGATTTCACAGAGAGAGTGTGGCCTAGCTCCAGAGACTGAGCAGGGCCCACACCAAGTTTAACACAAAAGTAAGAAATACACACCTAAAGTTAAGCAGAGAGTGCAGAACTGGCTCAAGAGAGTGAGCAGCTGCTTGCTGAAAGTAAGTTTGATACAAAAAGAGAAAGAAATGCACACCCCACAGGCAGAGCCCAGGCTGGCTCTAGGAGTGTGAGCAATAACCCCACCTTCTACTGGGATTCAACTTTTATACTTTTGCTATCTAATGAATATTCAATTAAGGGGGTGGTTCCCCGTTGTATCACATTAGTCTTGCACATGCTCAGTTGGCCTCTTTCTGGAGCACACTCATTTGTCAAATTCTATCACATGCGCCAAACACATTGAAGGATATTCTGTGCTCTTCAACACCCAAAGTGGAAAGTCATTCAGCTACCAGGGTTATATAATTCCTCTCTACTGAGCATGCCCAGCCACTAGATTTGCATAAGCCAGCCCCTGAGTTCTCAATGTCCCTGTGTTGGTGCCAAAAATAGGTCTATCTAGCAGCAGTAACTTTCCTCTAGGGAAGGACCTACAGGAGGGGCCCTGAGACCCAGGGAACGGCTTGAAACCCAGACTCATGTCCTGTAACCTGAACCTGGGGAAACTGAGCACCTATCTCAGTACACTTTGACGGGATATAGTGCAATGTTTCAATACATATCTATATGCTGTAATAATCAAATCAGGGAAGTTAGCATATCCATTACCGCAAACCTTTATCATTTTTTTGTGTGGCGATAACTTTCAAGATTCCCTTTTCTAGCTGTCTTGAACTATGCAGTACGTTGGTATTAGCTACAGTCGCCCTACTATGTAGTAGAACACCAGAACGTGTTCTTCCTGTTTAACTGTAACTTTGCACTTGCTGACCAACCTCTCCCCATCTCCCTCTCCCCTCCTCAGGCTCTACCACGTTTATATTCTCTAGTTCTGGGAAATCGACGTTTTAGATTTCACATATGAATAAGATCACGTGGTATTTGTCTTTCTGTGCCTGGCTTATTTCACTTAACATATTGTCCTCCAGGTTTGTCCATGTTGCTGCAAATAACAGTATTTTATTCTTTTTTATCGCTGTGTAGTATTCTGTTGTGTGTATATACCGCATTTTCTTTATCCATTTGTCTGTTGATGGACATTTAGGTTTATTCCATCTCTTTTCTATTGTGAATAGTGCTGTAATAAACATGGGAGTGTGGATATCTTTTCAACACACTGATTTTTATTCCTTTGGATATATACCCAGTAGTGGAATCACTGAATCACATGGTAGTTCTATTTTTAATTTTTTGATGAACCTTCATAATGTTGTCCTTAATGTCTGTACTAATTTACACTCCCACCAAGAGTATATAAGAGTTCCCTTTTCTTTGCAACCTCGCCAGCATTTATTTTTTGTTGTTGTTTTTTGTCGCTGTTGCTGTTGTTAATAACCTTTCTAATTGGGATGAGATGCTATCTCATTGTGGTTTCCTGATGATTATTGATATTGAGCATTTTTTCATATACCTCCTGGCCTTCTTTGGAGAAGTGTCTTCTTTTGAGAAGTGTCTATTCAGGTCTTTCATCCATTTTTGAATCTTTTTTTTTTTTTTTTTTTTTTGCTGTTAAGTTCCTTATATATTCTGGATATTAACCGACTGATGGATGTATAGTTGGCAAATATTTTCTCCCATTCTGTAGGTAGTCTCTGTTAATTATTTCCTTTGTTGTGCCGAAGCTTTTTAGTTTGATGTAATCCCATTTGTCTATTTTCATAGATCTTTAATTCTTTTGGATCCGTTACTGGAGCTTTGTTGGTTTCTTTTGTTGGAGTCATATTTCCCTGAGTTTTCACTATCCTTGAATCTTTACATTGATGCCTGAACATTTGAGGAGACAGCCACCTCTTCCAGCTTTCATAGATGTTCTTTGGTTGTGTTACACCTTTACTACTCAGTATCAGAATGTAATTGCTGGCCTGCTGCTGTTTCCCATTCTGGAGAGGACTTATAGTGAGCACCAGAACTAACTTGCTGCTCTGCCCCTGTGTCCTGGTCTGGGGAAGACTTATTGCAGGTACCAGAACTTAAACACTGTGCTGGAACTTAAAACACAGACCTGCAGTGGTTTCCAGGTCTGGGGAAGACTTAAGCAAGCATCAGAACTTCATAGATGACCTTTTATTTATTTCTGGATCGGAGACGGCTCCACACAAGCACCTGGGCTTTGTGGCACATCCAGCTGGAGATTCAGGCCTTCCTGCAGATTACATCCTCCATAGTGCTATGGTATCAGTCAGTCTCCACAGCGTGGTGTCCCAGCTGATCAGAACACAGAGCAGCTGCCAAGATCTACATGCCTGTCAGTGCAACGAGTGCCCCTGCTCTTTGTCTCCAGTTCATCCCAGGTGGCTCAGCCCTCCTGGCACTCCCAGTGTTTCACATGTGACAGGACCAGAGCCAGCCTCCTGTGAAGATTCCCAGACTGGTAAGGAAACTGAAAGTCCACCTCCAGATCCTCCTTCCCACCTTGGAAACTATGGGTCTAGGGAAATTCTCCATAAGTGGCTTTATGCTGGCTTGGGGGACAGGGGGATGGGGCACAGTCTAAAATGACCATTTCTCTGACCAGTGGGGCCTTTCTTGTCTCTGTAAGCCCAGGGGGGTTTTCAGCTTTCCCCCTGAGTTCCAGAGAATTCAAAGTGGTATCCTTGTCTTTGTAAAGTTTCCAGTTGTACTTTTGCAGTTGAGTGATACTGGGGGATCTTCTATTCTGCATTTTGTTGACATCCTCCAAAGCAATTTTTGTGCCAAACAAAGATACCTTCTATTTTTGCTCTGAGCTCAGGATTTTGACCTGTTTGCTCTTAGAGCCTAGCTTTTATAAACATTCATCTAGTTCTTTTTTTTTTTTTTTTTTTTTTTTAGAGATCAATCCTTCAATTAACTGTTCCATCACCCTATGCAATTGTTAGCCAAGTAAACCTAAATTTACATTTCCAAAAGCTATCTAGGTTGTTGGTTGCCATGAAGTTGTGGTAATTTGTAAAATCATTAATTTGAAAGCCTTTTATAACTTTTCTCCTTATCTTGGTTGAAATGCACTTTTAAAAAAACTTCTAAGCAGCTTTTGAAATGAGTAACAATATCTTAATACAATTGAAAAAGTCAACAGGGAAAAAGTAGAAAGGTAGAGAACTCAGAAGCCTCTACATGTTAACTCTACAGTTGGTTGCAGATTTTTAACACGCTTAGGGAGTTTGAATAATGGCTAATGGAGCTCTGAATTTTTCTTGATGTAATTGCCCATCGGTTTAAAAATGTGCACATGAATGTGCCGTAATCTAGCCAGTTGAAATCCCTGAAGGAAGGTTGTTTTGGCATGCCTTTAGACTGTTGAGAATCCTGTTCCACTTATTAATCTCTCAGGAGCAAAGAAAATCCTATAAATCCTGTGAGGGAATGTCAGGAGTTTGAACTGCTGTTTTATTTATTTTTTTAATTTATTTTTTAAGTTTATTTATTTTGTAATATTTTTTTTTTTTTTACATTCTATGATGTTGTTGCAGAGCAGCTGAGGGGAAGGAAATAGGGTGGGAGCAGGAGGAAGGAGGAGGGGTGGGGTTGAGCCCTGTGACACCCCCCTCATTCCTGCAGGGAAGACCAGGGGGCTTCCAGCAGTGGCTTGGTCATTGCTGGGTTCGGTGCAGATGTCAGGGTGGTGTGGTTGAAGCCCTCACCCCCCGCCATCCCAGCTTAGGAGCCCAGAACACTTCCTGTGGTGGCTCGGTGGTCATTGCTGGGCTGGTTGTGGGTGTTGGGGGCAATGGTGAAGGCCCTTGGACCCCCACTGCCCCAGCTCAGGAGAGCTTGAGGCACTTCCTGCAGTGGCTCGGTGATTGTCACTGGGCTGGTTGCAGGTGCCGGGAGGCATGCCTGAGGTCCCCAGTCCTCCTCCTTCCCTGGCTTAGTAGCCCAGGGGACTTCCTGTCCTTCTAGGTGTTATGGGCATTCTTTGGTGATGTGAGACCTTTACTAGTTAATATCAAACTTTGATATTAATAACTTTGATTAATAATGGTGGTCAGGGGCATGGTTCTGAAGGCTTTAAAAGAAGAGTACAGGAGAGGTTAGTCTCCCTCCGTGCCGCCATTTCACAATGTGATACCTTGCAGTCAGTGAAGTCACCACCAAAGAAAGCCTTCACCAGATGTGTTCCCTAGACTTTGGACTTCCCAGCCTCTGAAACTGTAAGCAATAAATATTGTTTACTTATAAATTACTTGGTTCAGACTAATACAGGTGTAGAATTATTCCATTGACAAAAAAAAGACAGTGAGAGTCGGGGAGGATAATTACCTTGTCCAAGGTCATACAGCAACAGGCTGTCCTGAACTTTCCTCCTTCATAACCTTTCTTATCCTAAAGTAGACTCAGAACCAGCCATCTACTCCCATGATGGAGGCCTAGTGATCAGAGCCAACAAATTGTATGTTTCTGGCTCAAATAATGACTTCAACAAAGGTGTCTTTCTTTAAAATGCACATGCATGGATAAATATCAGAAGAACTCTCTGGCTTGAGCAAAAAAGGAGAGAAGTGACTGGCACCCGGTCAGAGGGCTGGGGACAGCTACAACCTGTACCCAAAAAGGCAGGGTGAGCTCCAGGCAAGCCAGCTGTAACTGAGGAGTGAAATGACACAGTTCGAGTTAATGAAACAGTAGGTTTGGGGAAGCAAATGCTTTCATGAAACCCAGTGTTGTGAAAGAAAAGAAAACTCAATCCCTGGGAATAAATTCATAAATTTAACACCTCAAAGCTTGAGAAACTATCCCAGATTTGTGATGGGTTCACTTGCACCTACTGTCTAGGAACCTGATAGGATGGGAGCCCCCACAGGGAAAGGGATTTTTGTCTGTTTCATTCACAGATGTATGCCACTGAATGAGAAAATAAATACCTGGCACATGATAGGTATTTAGTATTTATTTGTTGAACCAAGTAGGGCACTGCCCAGGGCCACCTGTGATTTACATCAGGACCAAGATTTGACCCCTGCCCTGGGACGCTTGCCATCCATTGTGCCACATCTCACTAAGGATTTATCAGAAGAGATGCCTTCCTGTGTGCATGCTATTTCAATGGATTCTATTGGTTTCTTTGCTCATATTCTTAGAGAATTAGTCCAATCTCACCATTACCAGCTTTCCTTTTGAGCAGCCATGGATGGGGTTATCTACATAGTGATCCATATAGCTAATCCATCCACCATCCTTAAAAACATGGACTCGAAGAATTGCCTCCAGATGCCCCACTGCCTCCACCCTTGTAAAAGTACTTCACCGTGGCCAAAGACATGAAGTGCAGAAGGAAAATCCCTGCTCGGAGTGGACATCAGAAAACGTGGCTTCTACTCCTGTCTTTGCCACTAGTGGCTCTGAGGACAAATTCTTTAATTCACGTGTTGCCCAAAAACCTTCCTGGAGAATGAAGGATTTGGACCAAGTGGTTTCTGCAAATGCCTAATTAATCTCTCTTCATGCTGATATAATCCCATTCACATGCCCAGGCTGTCATCCAAGTCTGGTGTTTCTGTTTGGAGCCCTGTGCCTCTGACCAACTTCAGCTTCCTGCTCACTACATCTAGTGAATGTTTTCAAGTAGAGTTTATGCTCATGGCAAACCATAATCAGTCTTTACATGGCCCCATTCTTGTTTTGTTTTACTTATTCCCTTTTACCCCTATTCCCCGTTCCTGTTCCCTCTCCCTTAGGCTCTGTGTTAGTCCATTTCTGTTGCTTACAAATACAAAATACCTGAAATTGGGTAATTTACAAAGAAATAAAATTTGTTTCTTACAGTTTCAGAGGCTGGGAAGTGCAAAGTCCAGGAAACACATCTGGGGAGGGCCTTTCTCTTGGCAGTGGCTCTACAGCAATGCAGGGTGTCACATGGTGAAATGGCTGAAGCAGAGAGGCAGCTTCTCAC
This sequence comes from Cynocephalus volans, assembly GCF_027409185.1. Lineage (NCBI taxonomy): Eukaryota > Metazoa > Chordata > Mammalia > Dermoptera > Cynocephalidae > Cynocephalus > Cynocephalus volans. The sequence continues at coordinate 10,175,676 of NC_084467.1, read as the reverse complement.
GTGCTCTCCTTTTAAAGCCACCAGAACCATGCTCATGAGCACCATTAAATGATCAATGGATTGATCCATTCACTAGGGTGTGGTCCTTATAACCTAATCACTTCTTCAAGATTCCACCTTTCAATTTCCATCATAGGATTTCCCAGCTTCTTAACACTGTCACAGTGGGGGTTAAGTTTGCAATGCGTGGATCTTTGGGGGACATGATTCAATCCATAGCAGGCACCCACCCGAGTATGTTTGATATTTCCTTGTGGTCTCTCCCACATTTTACACTCATATACAGGATTTTGTGTGACTTACCCATTCATTCATTTGACCCATATTTATAATAGCCTTGATATGTGAGTTGAACGTGAGTTGTATTATTCTTTTTTCAATTAATATTATATCAAATACAATTTCCTACCTCATGTAATCTTTGTGTTTGTTATTTGAATGGCTGAATAATATTTCAGAGTTAAATAATATACCCTCCGTTGATTAGAGTGTGGTGTTATAAGACCAAGGTCAAGGGTTCAGATACCCATACATAAAATTTTTTTTAAATAAATAAATAAAAATAAAATAACACAAAAACAGATATCCATACAGGCCAGCTGTCAAAAACAAAAACAAAAACAAAGCCTGATTTTCATGATCCAGTTGCTGGGCACTGAAGCTGTTATGCTTTTGTTATTATAAACATTTTTTTGCAAACAGCATACCTATTTAGCATTTTCTCTTTTAGAGCTATTCTTTGGGATGAAGTCCCAGGAGCAGAACTGCAGCAGCAAAGGCTGTGCAAGGGCTCAGGACCAGGCTTCCCCCCAGGAATACTGAGAATCTTCATGCCATCAATACCAATGCGTGCTTATGCCTCATGTCACCAACATCCTGGTCTTTAGCACTTCTGGGTGTCACTTTTTTTTTTTCACTTTTATTTTGAGATAATGGGAAATTCACCCGCAGTTTTAAAAAATAATACAGAGAGATCCTATGAACCCTTCACCCAGTTCCCCCAGTGGTAACATCTTACATAGCTATAGTACAATATCACAACCAGGAAACTGACATTGATACAATCCACAGAGCTTATTCAGATTTCACCAGTTCTATGTACACTCGTATACACTCGTGTGTGTGTGTGTGTCTGTGTGTGTGTGTGTGTGTTTGTATAGTTCTGTGCAATGTTATCACATGTGTAGATTCAAGTGACCCCCACCACAGTCAAAATAAAAATCAATTTTGTCCCCAGTCTACCTTTTATAGCCATATCCACCTCTCCCTCAATCACCCTTGGTAACCACTATGTTCTCCATCTCTAATTTCAAGAATGTTATATAAAAGGAATCATTAAGAGATTGGCTTTTGGTTCCCTCAGAATAATTCCCTGGAGATTTATCCAAGTTATTGAACGCATCAGTAGTTTATTCCTTTTTATTCCTGAGTAGTACTCTTCAGTCTGGACGGCCTACGGTTTGTTTAACCATTCACTCTTCGAGGAACATTCACTTTGCTTCCAGTCTGGGGCTATTATAAATAAAGCTGCTGTGAACATTCGTATGCAGATATGAACATGAGGGAACATAAATCTTTAATTTATATGAACATAAATCTTTAATGCCTGTGGGATAAAAACCCAAGGGTGCAATTGCTGGGTCATATGGTAAGAGCGTGTTTAGTTTTGTAATAAGCTGCCATATTCTTTTTCAGAGTGGCTGAAACATTTTACTTTTCCACCAGGAATAAGTGAGTAATTCAGTTTCTCTGCATCCTCGCCAACATCTTATGCTATCACTGGTTTTTATTTTAGCTGTCCTGGAGAGAGTGCAGTAATATCTTTTGATTTCCTATGTGTTTCTGATTGTTTAATAGCCATAGAAAGTAACATGGTGCGTAAAATGTGTAATACCCGTCACCCCAGCAGAACACGGGAAAGTATCGCATTATTACATGCATTAACGGTTCTGCAGCAAATCTGTGAACATTCACATAAGTGGAATAAATAAGGGGATAAAAGGTGGAATAAATAAGTATCTTCATTCCAACTGAAATCTGATGTGCCAATAAATGAGCTCAAGTCAGATTTAGCCACCAAACAAGTTATGCAAAAATTCTCAGTTATCCCAGCCATCTGGATATTGGAATTGCAGATAAGGAATTTTGCATATCTGTCAATAAACAATTCTAGATGGCCTAATTTCATTAAGTCACAACTGGAATTGAGTCAATGGACAGTAAGGAGGGGAGGTTGGGAGAAGATACCGGTTATTTATTCACTTATTCATCCATCCAACAAATCCTTGTTGAGTGCCTGCTCTGTGCCAGCATAGGAAGCCCTTCCTTTACGAAGCTGCAAGGAGACATTCTAGCCAGGTACCCAAATCCCGCACCTCCTCCGTGGTAGAAGACGATGCCTCACCGGGGGCTGGAGGACTCTGCTTCGGGCTGGAAGAGCCTCACGCGGATTGTCCCAAAAGACAGGTTGGTCACCACAACTTCAGAGTCCTTCTTTATTCTCACTCTGTCATGTACAAGACAGAAAAATACGGGCCTGGAGCAAATTCCCAACTTCTCAAAAGTATAGCCCTGTTTGAAAGGTGGAAGGAGAGAGACAGGCCAGTTGATTGGTTTCAGGACTAAGCGATTCTCTCCACCCAGCTGGTGCAGCCCAGACGGGCTGCCTGTCTCAGATGAGGTTTCCGTTTGCACAAAGCTGCTGTTTTGAATGTAGTCTGAGTTGATTTTCCCCTACGGCAGGTGAATCGATCAGAAGCTGCTCATACGGCCCTAAGACGTAGGGTGAATGTGAACAGGAAGGAAGGGGAGTGATTTCTTCTTAGAATTTCTCTTGACCTCTGTACAAAACACCCACGGCCCAGTTAGTCTTGATTCTGTGCTGGCTCTTAACTCGTTTCTGACCATCCAGAACCTCACTGCCAAGGTACTTTGGTGTCTCCGTTTATCCATTCATTCAACAAACATTTGTGGAAAGCCAATACTTTAGAGCCGGGACCACATTACGAACTTTGTGGGCTCCTTCCACCACTCAGTCCACAGCAAAGCCGAGCGGCTGACCCGGAACATGTGCTGGACTTAGGCTCCTTCCTGCACAGCCTCTGCAGCTGGAAAGACCCATATGCAACTCCCACTTCTGCCTAAGGCTGTGTGGCTTTAGGTCAATCAATTACACCTGTCATCTCAGTTGTTTCATCAACAAAGTAGGGATAGTTAAATGTACCTCAAGGGGTTTCTCGGTGGATTAAAGGAAGTTATGGAAGTTAGCACAGATGAACTCTGCATTCTGCTCCCTTTTCCATTATTTCTTGAGCATCTGCCATGCCCTTGGTGGAGGCTTGGCACAGTACTCTCTAAATGTGACGAAGGCAGCACTCGAGGAGGCGAGGCCACAGGTAAGTCTCTCATAATGGTAACTTCTGTTGTTTTTTGTTATTGTTTTGTTTTGTTTTGTTTAGGCAGCTGGCTGGTAAGGGAATTGGAACTCTTGACCTTGATGTTACAAGGCTGCACTCTAACCAACCAAACCAACCTGTCAGCCTTAGTGGTGGTAACTTTTGATTCCTGATGGTGGGAAAGGTCCCACTGGAACCTGGTGACCTCGAACTTCCCACAAAAATAAGTTGATTAGCTCTATTACCAGCCACGGCTCAGGGGAGGAACATCTTTATATTTATTGGAAAATGGCTCATTTTTTCATCATCTTCCTCTTACCGCACTGAGGACAGAGGATTTCCTGAGCCTTGTCCCAGGAGTAGCCTGGAAAACCCTCAGCCTACCTGCTACTCATTCCCAGTTTCCTCTTCCATTCCCATTTTCTATGCTCAGCAGAGTGCCTTGCATAGAACAGGTGCCTGATCAATGTTTATTGAATAAAAGACTAAATGAATCTAAATGAATGAGGCAGTAAACACAGACATGCTTCCAAAATGAAATAGCAACAAACCCCCAAAAAAGACATTTCGAACAGCCCAGAAAGTAAAGAGCAAAATGAAATCAGCTCCAGTTTAGGATAATCCACGTTTGTTTTGTCAGAGTTAGAGAATTAAACGACTAAAAGGGAACCCATTTTGGGGGTGAGAACACCAAGGTCCAGAGAGATTAAGAAATTTGCTCTGAGTCACCCAGCTGGCTACTGGCAGGTTTAGGGTTAACTGGCTGGCTAATTGGGCAATCTGTCCATTTTACCCACCAACGTCAACTTTTAAGTCAGGATTTGAACATGGGAATTAACAAACACTTGTGTTTATTCACTTTCTGTAGCTGGGTTGGCATGCTATCTTCTCTCTTAGATGGGACTTTTTGCTCATTTATCCCTCTTTGACAGCCTTGGTGAGCCATCACCCATTGCATAGAATAAGTCAGGCAGTGGCACCTTAGTGCTCAGTTGCAAGGTGCAAGTCATTTATGTCGTTTCATTTCATTTCTATAATGAACTTTCCAGGTGGGCATTCCCCCAGCCCCTGCTACTTTGTCTGCCAAAGAAACTAAAACTTGAAACAAGGGCATTCAATAGAAAGGGAACTTGAACGCCACTGGTCTGCCTGACTCCCAAACAAAATCCATACTACCTCTTTCTATTACTGCAGCATTCCTCAGCCTAGGTGCTATTCATATTTGGGGCTGGGTAACACTATCTTGAAGGGCTACACACAGGATGTTTAACAGCATCCCTGTACCAGGAAGGGCAGAACAAGATGACCTTAGACTCTTACCAGCCCAGAAACTGCACCTAAAGGAATCTATATAACAAAACTTACTAAAACAACCCAAACAACTAATGGAAGCATTAGTTTCCCCCATATATTTACCTTCCCACCGTCTGCCACCCCTAAAAGCCTAAACCCCTTTTCCTTTGTCTTCTCACTTCTCTACAAATTTATTATTCTTTGTCAAAATGGTATATAAGCTCTTAGGCCTAACCACTTCCTTGGGGATTTTACTTCCTTCTAGAAAGCCCCCTGTGCCACATAAAAATATTATAAAATTTGTATGCCTTTCCTACTGTTAGACCGTCTTTTGACAGTTAATTTCCAGGACCCCAGACACAGAACTTAAGAGGGTAGAGGGAGAGGGTCTTTTCTGTCCTCCCCTGCACTATAAAATACAGACTTTCACAGGCAGTGACACTTGCCTGGGAGACATTAAAACCCAGTGCTGTGATTCATGACCACTAGGTCTAACCAACCCAAACTGATAAACAGCAGTAGACTCCAAGCCACCTCAGCATGCTGGCACCTCACTTACCTAACTGAAGATTCTGTGCTAACCAATGACCGTCAGGACATGTTTTAACCAACTGGTATGGACTTATGGACTCATTCCACCCGACCCAGGCAGGGCCACCATGTACTACCCTCCCGCCATTTCTAACACATAAAAACCTTTCATTCTTTCTCATCAGAAAACTATTCCATGAGTTTCTTCACTGCTGGCTGCCCCCTTGCCTGATAAGTAAATTCAAAGTACACTCAGAGCTCACTCTTATGGTCACTACACAGGCCATCATCTTTCCTTTGACAAGTCCTCAGCATAATGTCTGGCATATAACAACTGATCAGTAAACATTAGCCAGTATTCTTATTGCCATAAAGCCTTTTGCAAAATGTTTTCCCTGGTTCCCCTCTTATCCAACCTGTGGTTCTCATCCACTTAGAAGGACATGGCCATTAATAAGCAAAACTTTACCCATGTTGTTGTCAACAGAAAGATGCAATGAAAAAACTCAGAACTTTACTGGGTGGCAAAAGGTAGGAGGGACACTGGCAATGAGGCTCCCTAAGAACCAACCTGTTAACCTCCAGGCCCAAGATGCACTGAGCAGTAAGGAGGGCTTGCAGCAAGGTGATCATGGTTCTCTCGTTCATTGAAACTGAGCCAAGGAAAAACCATCACCTGGGGAAGACTTCATGAACACTCCCACCCACAAACCCAATCATCTTATAATTTGCAGGGTGGCTCCAGGGCCTGTCTCTACCCCACAGGTAGAGGCTTTGGCAAGTTCAAAAGGTCCCCATGTAAAATGATTGTGTCAGATCCCTACCTAGGGAGGTCCTGTCCCTGCAAGAGTGAAGCCCTGGCACTTTGTCCCCAGGGGAGGACCATGTTAACCACACCACCTGATGCATACTACCTGGTCAGGAGATGAATGGCCAGTGGGAGAGGGGTTACTGGGTGGTGAGGCCAAACCTTGGCCAGGCTCCTGGGAGACTGGAGAAAACTTGCAAAAGTCATGTCAGCTGCCCTGTGACTCGTCTCTCAGTTGTGAAAACAAAGATAAGAGAGGGGACCTGCGTGCCAAGTTCAGCCTGGCTGAGAGGAGCAGATCCCTGGGTGTGGGGCATCCCCCCTACCCATTCTTACCTCTCCTCTCCTATTCATTGACCTGATCTTTCCAGCCTGAGAAATCAGCTTCACAATTACTCCTTGTATTAATCATAATTTTTTATTTTCTTTATTCTGATGCTTTGACGTCTGGGGCATTGCTCATCCAAAAGGGACCGCCCCTCCTAGGGTTAGCCAATTCCTGTAGACAGTAAACAACTCGCCTGAGAATAGAGCTTTCGTATACACACTACACAATCCCGAGCCCACACCCTCAACCTCCTCCTGTATTGGGTTTTCACACTCCAGGCCACCACCCACCTGCCCTAATCACCCCCGGGCCAGGTACCAGACAACTAGGGACAGCCCCTGCTCCCCAGAGCCTGCTGAAATTATTCAAACAAGCCAATCCCACACATTCTTACCCTGCCTCGCCTGTTTCTCCCTGTGGTAACCACGATAAAGGTGCCCACAGTGTCCCTCCCCACCATCCTTGATGCTTTCCTGTGTGTCCCTCTCCCCTTGAGGTGTGTCCTGCCTCCTCCTCTTGGAAACGGTGAGTAACGAACTATCTTTTCAGCAGCAATCATCTCCTGATCTGTTGGACTTACTGAAGCCCAACTTTTCTATTAATACACTGTATTTTAAAACACTCCTACAAGGTTTTAATCCTCAGATCCGAGAGGTCCTCCACTAGAGATAGAAAAGGAAGAAGGGGTTTTCTTCAACAGATATTTAGGAATAAGCACCTACTCTGCACCAAGCACTTTTCTAGGCACTGAGGGAAAGGGATGGATAAACATGTGAGATGTCTGCTCCATGAGGCTTGTAGTGTGTTGAATGGTTGCCCCCAAAATATGTCCACGTGGAACCTCAGAATGTGACCTTATTTGGAATAAGGGTCTTTGCAGATGTAATTAAGTTAATGTAAGGATCTTGAGATGATGAGATCATTCCTGGTTGGGAGCAGGGGACCTCTAAATCCAATGATGGGTGTCCTTACGAGAGACAGAAAAGGAGAAGACACACAAAGACACATGGGAGAAGTCACGTCAAGATGGAGGCAGAGATTGGAGTAATGCTGCCACAAGCCAAGCAACAGGAGGAGCCACCAGGAGCTGGAAGAGGAAACAATGGCATTCTCCCCCAGAGCCTTTAAAGAGAACACAGCTCTGCTGACACCTTGATTTCAGACCTCTGACTCCCAGGCCTGTTAGAGAAAAAATTTCTGCTGTTTTAAGCTATCAAGTTTGTGATGATTTGTCATAGCAGCCACAAGAAACTAATACAGGATTTACTTACTAGTGGAGCATTTGGATCATAAATAAAATACAGATTCTACTGGGTGCTACAGAGGAAATAAACAGTGTTAGAGGAGATTGACTTTAGTTGGAGTAGTCAGAAAAGGTCCCTTTGACAGGGTGGAATTTGAGTGGTAGCCTGAAGGCTGAACAGACACCTGCAATGTGAATTCATTCCAGGCACAGAGAACAGCAGATGCAAATTCTCTGAAGAAGAAGAGGAATGGGTGGGTTTGAGGAACAGCCTGACCTGTGGCTCAATTACAGTGAGAGGGGGAAATGGTAAGAGATGAGGTGGGGGACAGAGCCATGCCTTGCAGTCTTATGAGTCATGGTAAGAAATTTCAATTTTGTTCCTAGTGGTGGGAAAACTTTGAAGGTTTTAGGCAGGGGGTTAACATGACCTGACTTATGTTTTTAAAAATTGCTCTGATTTGGCAGTTTCTCCGAAAGTTAAATGTAGAATTACCATATGACCCAGCAACTTTACTCCTAGGTGTATGCCCAAAGGAATTAAAAACAGGAACTCAAACAGATGCTTGTACTCCAGTGTTCTCAGCAGCACTGCTCACAATAGCCAAAAGGTGAAGACAACCCAAGTGTCCATCAACAGATTAATTGACAAACAAAATGTGATATATATACACACAGGATATTATTCAGCCATAAAAAGTAATGAATAGGGGCTAGATGGTTAGCTCAGTTGGCTGGGGCACATTGTTATAATACCGGGGTCATGGATTCGGATCCCCATACTGGTGAGCCACCAGACAAAAAGGAACGAATAAAATTAAGTCAAAAGTGATGAGATATCACTTCCAAGATTAGGAGATACATAGATAGATAGATAGATAGATAGATAGATAGATAGATAGATAGATAGATAGATAGATAGATAGATAGATAGATAATCTCCTCATTCCAGTCTCTTTGTTATAAAACGTATTTTTTATATTTATCTTTTTAATGTATATATTTTATAACAAAGACAGGGGCTTCCTTCTGGAAATCTGTGGGACTCCCTCTGTCACTGTCTAGCTCACTCAGCTGCTGCATTGCGAGCTATCCTATGAAGAGGGACAAAGAACTTATTGTTGGGAAATGCAGCCTCACATGCACCGTCTCTTGACCCCTACTTGGCCACATAAGAATGGACCTGGGACACTTCCTTACCAAGAGGAGAGAAGCCCACATAGCCTGCACTGAGCTTACTGCCTTGTGTGGGAATATCCCTGTCACAAGCACAATGCATGCTGCTTTGTCCTGCTTAAGCATGTGCATCACATGGCTCCTGGCCAGCCCCACTGCTACATCTGTCCCCCATGGGGAGTGGAGGGGGGCCTTCTATTGTGGCACAAGAGGGGTGCACATAACCAATTGTCTTGTGCTGGCTGCTAGGAGAGACCAGCTGGCCACTGGGGACTGATACACACTATCAAAGCTGATCTTCCTCTGTCTCTTCTCTATATGAGTAAAGCATTGCTCTACCCAGTGCTTGACTACATTGTATTGCCCTTGGCAACCCTGATACAAAGATGCAATAGGCAAAAGTGTTTAGGGTCCTCCCCTGGGATTTGTAACAGTATGAAAGTTGCTGGTACCAAAATGGAGTCACTTATGTCAAACTCTAATAAAATGGAGTCAGGGAGACCATGAAGAAGCCCTTATGCACACATGCTTGTAGCAGGACTTATCACAAACATTTCTGCACATAGACTGGCAACAGGACTTATCACAAGAACTTCCTCAATATTGCAGTATTCCAGGTAAGCCACTTATACAAGGAAATGTACCTATCAACAGCTGTCTCCACCACTACCAATGCCAATTCCTGCAAATAGTTTCTGTGACCTTGGACTTTGTTTCAAAGCAGACTTCTTCTCTGTGGCTTTAAAAATTTCCCCTTTTCCCAACCCCTCCCCTGCCAATATGCCTATGATCTATCATAGCATGCATATCCCAAATTGAAATCCCCTTGCTATTCCCAAATAAACTCTGCTTTGCAGAGTCAGTCTCTTTGTCACTTATTTCAGGTTAATAACGGTGCTCTGCTTAACACTGATGTCTTTGGCTGATAGCCAGTAAAGTTCTGAGGTGCAGCTAACACTTGATAATAGCTTATGTGAGACTTTGAGCCAGAGGCATCCAGCTCAGCCATGTCCAGATTCTTGCCCCACAACTTTATCTCACAACTTTATTTCAAAGTTGTGAAATAATAGATATTTGTTGTTTTCAGCTGCAAAGATTAGAGATAATTTGTTATGTCACAGTAGATAACTAGTACATATTTTTAGTACTCTAAGTGGGGTGCTACTATGACAAAAACCTAAAATTGTGGTTAGTTGGCTTAAACTTGAACTCAGTGGTGACCTGTATTTAATGAGGTTGAGATGCTAAAGTTTCCCCAGCATTATGTAAAGGAGAAGTCCAAAATCTTATGGAGATGTAAATACTGGACTGGATTTCTCATTTGCACCCAGCACCACCACTCCCCAACTACATATTTCAGGAAACCTCAGAAGACAGTTGCTTCACTAAGACATTCAGAAATTTATTTTTGAGGGAAGCATCTACATTCTTAAAACTCTGTGGTTGCTCTTCATTTTAAGCCAGGTGTGACCATGGAGGAGGCCACATTAAGATGGGCTCCCTAATTTTAATCAAGATAATGAAATCATAGAACAGGTGGAGGCACTTCACCACCAAAGGCAAGGTGGATGCCTTTCCCATAAAAAGCAGGAGTGATGTACCAATAATCAGAATGCTCAGCCCACAGGGATTTTGGTGGCAGCTAACTGATAATGACGTCCCAGAGATGAAATACACCGTCAGTTCATTAGGGTAATATTTTTCTTTAATATGGGAGAAAAAGGCTCTAGGTTTAGTGGCCCTAAACCACTTAAGTCACCATAGTAAAGCAATGGCCTCTCACCAAATTTCTAAACCTCAGTCAATTTGCAAGACTGGAGACTCTTAAACAAAATACAATCCAGATCCCTTTAAAAAAGGACCCTGCCCTGCTGCCTCAAATATATACTGTAAATCTTCCCTAAACTCTCCCGAGATCTACGGCCATTTACCAGAGTGACTATGCACAGGAGTAGGAAATACCCAGATTTTTCAGAAGTCACGACACTTGAACTCTGAATTAACTCTCATCCTGGCCGGCTAGTTTGCTCACCTGAGAGAGCATGTTGCTGATAACACCAAGGTCAGGGGTTCAGATCTCCATACTGTCCAGCCACCAAAAAAAAAATGAATAAATAAAAATAAAAAAACAAAAACACTCATCCTGGGGACCAACAATGCAACTGTGGCTCCCCGAGTCATAGTGGGGGCTTACTGTGCTCTGGTGACAAAGCCTTGTCTCAAGGTCAACTCCCAGTGGGCCCCAAAGGTCCACAGACACATGTTTTTGTTGTATCCCCAGTACCTGGATGTCTAGTTGGAATAGACATACTTGGAAACTGGCAGAATCCCACACTGGCTCTCAGACCAAAGACATGCGGTTTATTGTGGTAAGAAGGGCCTTCCTCTCCCTACCAACATAGTAAACCAGAAGCAGTGCTGCATCCCACAGGGAACTTCAGAGGTTAATGTCACCATAAAAGACTCAAAAGAAGCACCTATCACACCCCGATTTAATTCACCAGCTTGGAATGTGCAGAGGTCAAATGAATCTTGGATATTGACTGTGGATGATGCTAAAATTACTCATGCAGTGACTCCCATCCCAGCTGCTCTCCCAGCTGCGATATCATTATTGGAGCCACTAAACACAGCACCCGGCACCTGGTGAGCAGCCACTGACCTGGCTGATGCCTTTTTCTCCGTACCAATTTGTAAGGAATAACAGAATCCATCTGCCTTTACCTGGCAGGGCCAACAGTGTGCCTTTACAGTCTGCCTCAGGGCTATGTCAGTTCTGCTTTCTACTGTAATATTGTGTGCAGAGATCATGATCATGACATTGTCCCAAACACCACACTGGTGCACTACATTGATGATACTATGGCAATTGGATCACATAAGTAGAAAGCAGCAAGTGTTTTAGATGATTTATTAGTCAGGGTCCAACACAGAGACAACAAAGGGAGTCACAGATATAACAGACAGCCACTACTCCTAGGGCAAGATCCAGACCTTATTTTAGAGGGCACTGCCACAGCTAAATAGAAGTGCTTATAAAACAGCCTTTCATTGGACAGTACATGGTTGGTGTCATTTTGCTGCAAACTGACTGAATGATATCAAAAGAAACTGCAGGACACTGGGCATGATGGTAGCTGATGCTGCAGGAGCTAGGCATGTGAGAAGCCATTCACAGCAGGATTCACATGCTGAGCTGTGCACTTCAGGAGCCCAGTGCCAGAAAAACCATAAACCACAGGATTCTGGCAAGAGGAACACAGTAAGAAGATAGACATCATCCTTTTCCACCATCCAATATTCCTCTAATATCTTCTACTAAAAAACCTTAGCATTGTTCTAGGTGGCAAAGGAAAGCTGTCAAAGGAATGTCAAAAACTGAAACAGGTCTCAGATTTTTATCCTATTTGCAAACTAACAAGTTATCTTGTGATGGAGTTTGGATGTGTTGTCACCTCCTTAACTCATGTAGATATCTGATCCTCATTGTGGCAGTGTTGGAAACTGATTGAGTCATGGGGGCAGAGCCCTCATGAATGGGTTAATGCTCTCCCTGGGGGAGGGGGAGTAATGAGTGAGTTCTCACTCTATTAGTTCCCACAAGAGCTGATTGTTTATGGGATCCTGGCATCTCCTCTCTCTCTCTTGCTTCCTCTTGCCATGTGATCTGCTTGTACCCACCGGCTGCCTGCCACTTTCCACCATGAGTAGAAGCAGCCTGAGGCCTGTGCCAGATGCAGCTGTCCCAGAATCATAAGATAAATAAACCTCTGTTCTTTGTAAATTACCCAGTCTCAGGTAATTCTGTTATAGCAACACGAAAATGGACTAAAACTGAAAATTGGTACCAAGAGTGGGGTGTTGCTATACAGGTACCTGAAAATGTGGATGCAGCTTTGGAACTGGGTAATGGGCAAAGGTTAGAGGAGTTTGGAGGACTTAGAAGATAAAAAGATGAGAGAATGTTTCGAACATTTTAGAGATTGGTTAAATGGTTGTGACCAGGATGCTGATAGAAATGTGGACAGTAAAGACCATGCAGATGATGAGGTCTTGGAGAGAGTATCTCAACACACTCTGTGTCACTGAAACAGCAGAAACTTCACTGGCATGGCTGCCCCTCAATTGTGTGGGGGTTATTTCCCAACCTCCACTTTGCATGTATTATTCTAAGGTGTTCTAAACTCCATGCTACTCCCTGCTTGCCAGCTGCAACAAGTACAATGCCATAAACATAGTGGATTATTGTGATGATTTCAAAACAATTAAGATCCCTGAAGACTACATTATTGCAGAAAGCAAGAAAATTGACATAGCCCTGAAGCAAGACTGTCAAGGAATACTATTGGCCCTCCCAGATAAACGCAGATGGCTTCTGAAAAGAAGACGGCTAATATGTTTTTTTTTTTTCCTCCTGATTGGGCATAAAATTTGTCATAAAAATATGCTGGGCAGAGACTAGAAGAAGGTCCAGATTACTCCACCCTTGAACCACATGAGAGTGATATGGGTGGGAAAAGGAAGAGGCAGAATTCTGGAAATATGAAAGGACCCATCCTGGGGACATCATCTGTCACTAGTTCCAAGTCAAGTCAGTGGTTGCAGACCATCCTGTTTCTTAGGCTGAGGAGTCATGTGGGCTGTCCTTCCCATCCACTTCTAGTGAGGCCTTCCATGGAGGACACACTCTAAGGTGGCCCTTTGATCTCTACTACCTGGTGTCTATTGCTTCCAACCAATAGAATATGGCAAAGGTGATGGTGTGTATGTGATTAAATGTTTGTGATCACATTGCATTAGATTCTAGTGGCCACCATTCTGGAGTCTGTCTCTCCTTTGCTGGTTTTAAGGAGATAAGTAGCCACTTCAGGAACTTCATGTGTCAAAAACTTGTGTGTGAACTCTAGAAGCTGAGGGTATTCTCTGGCCAATAGCAAACAAGAAACTGAAGTCCTTGGTCTACAACCTCAAAGAACTGAATTCTGCCAACAACCTGACTAAGCTTGGAAGTAGATCCTTCCCCAGTCAATCCTACACTTTCTTCTCAATTATTATTTATTATTATAAAGAATAATTATTATTATTAATAATAATACCACAGCTCCAACACCTTGATTCAGCCCTGAGACCATAGCCAAGGATCCAGTTAAGCTCTGCCCAATCTCTTAATCCAGATAAACTGCAAGATAATAAGTTTAATGTTTTAAGCCATTATGTTGGTGGTAATGTAGTTACACATCAATAAAACTAATTCAGTCTTCCATCAAAGCTACTTACATGTAATCCATGAGTCATGATGTTTGCTCATGTCCCCAGGAGCCCAATCCAAAGTGCCCGTATAAATACCTGCCCCCTCTGCAAGGACCCAAGACACCTGTAGGACAACATCCTCCAACAGTCACAGGTGAGTTTGTTCATACCCAGACAGGCTGTGGTTGCAGAGAAGGGAGAGCCTCCAGCTGCAGCACTTGAGTGGGACTAGACAACAGTGAGGACCAGCTATTATAGGTGCATCTAGCAAATATGGCCTTGCTATGTAAAGTCACGTGGGCTGTCCCCTCCATGCACTACAAAGATTCCCTTCCCTTTCCCTGTGAGCAGAGAAAGTGGCATTGGCTAAGCAAAGACAAGGATCTTTGAAAAAGTGGGAATGCTGTATAAGCTCACCAAGGAAAGGAGGCTAGCACCTTACTCCCTTAGGCAATGCGGTCTCCATATCCCAGATGTTCCCAAGAAAGTTCTTGCTCAGAGAACCTGCCTCTCAGTAGGAAGTGATCTGCTTTTGGAATTCAGATTAAAGATTTGAGCCCAGACAAAGGTCATGGCTCTCCAGAGCCCTTGCACTACTTCTTTCCTCTTGCCTCTTCCCGTCTCTCTCTTTCGCACTTTCCTTTGAAATCTTCCTTTAGTCCAGCCCAACGGTTGCTGGATGGAGCACAGAGTTTTATTAAAACGCCATCGCTCAGACCAGCTGTGGCCATTCCAGTTATGTTTGAAAGGTGACCTTGACCCCAGAAACAATTAGGTGGCCCCTCTTCAAACAGGAGTAATGGCCCCAAGGAATGCTTTGTCATCCTGGGTACAGATTTACCATGAACAATATAATCAGTTCTTGGCATTTATTCTGCATGAAACTTATATGTCAGGGCTTCAAGAAATTTTTAAAGAAATCTTTCATCCTCTCTTTGGTATTTATTTCATATTAATGGAAATGTCACAGAATGGTGCTAAATCCAGAATTGGAAATTATTAGTCCTGGACAGGAACAGACGTACTATGGATTTTCTGGAATAGTCAGCAAGGCTGCTCTTGCATCCCTTCTCATCCTCCCACCCAGACCAAGCATAGATTTGACTTCTATTTAACCAATAACATAGAACTCAAGAAAGGACCCAGCTTGTGCAAGTGTCCATACCTGCAACACCTACTCAAATCCCCAAGTTCACTATCATATGCCCTTTATATAACTGACTACAGCATTTACAATTTTCAGGGAGCAAGGGAAAGAGAAAGGCTTCTTATCAAATAAGATTACGCATCCGTGAAAGCCATCGTCCACATGGTACCATGTCACAGGCACCCCCTGGTCCTCCAAGCGTTTCTTATAGAGCAAGGTGTCATCACGGAGGATGTCATTCTCACAGCTCACCAGGAAGGCCTCAGGAAGCCGAGCGATGGTCTCATCGTCCGCTAAGAGGGGTGAATTTTCTACATCCAAAATATGTTTGGTTTCCAGATAGGCAGCCTCATTAAAAGGACTGGGAGACCTGGGTTGGTGGCCTCTGTTCTTGAATTTCTTGGGGATGTTGTCAGAGCCGACCCACTTCCTGTACTTCCTCCAGGCATCCGGGGGTATATAAGCGCCATTCAGGATGGCTTCCTTCCAGGATTCGTCAATGGCCAGATAGTTACACAGACATGTCAGGATGAGCTTCTGGGAGAAAAATGGGACATTTTGGTTCTGCTGATAAGACGGCAACTGCAGATTGACCGCCTGGACGATCGGATAGATCATGACCTGAGCCCGGATTCGGGGAAGATCTGATCTGCCCACCAAGGTCTGGGTGATCGTGGCAGCCACCCATCCTCCAGCGCTGTCTCCACAGGCGACAACCCGGGACGGGTCCACCTCATAGGCTTCCAGGCCCTTCAGGAAGTGAATAGAGGCGTTCAGGCAGTCTCGGGAAATGCTAGGGTAGTGGTGGTCAGGAAGCATGCGGTACCTGCAGAGCAGACAGGAAGAGAGCACACCAGGGCGGACGGCTTCTCGGAGGGCCATTGCAACAGTGTCCTCAACCCCCGTTACAAGACTTTATCTGATTAAATCCTCAGAATAGCCCTAGGATGCAAGGATTTTTAGCCCATTTTTGTTTCTATGAGGATTTGAGTAACCTGCCCAGAGTCACGGAGGCCAGGAATCCTGACTCCACACCTGTGCTCGGTCTGCTTCCCATAGATGTAGAAACTCCAGCCAAGACTGTGTGACTCTAAAGCTATTTGATTTGAAAGCAAAACAACCAGCAACGACAAAAAAAAAAAAAAAAAAAAAGGCAAATGAAGCTACTGTCAGTCTCACTGCTTGTCAGTAGAAAAAGGAATGGGAAAAAATAAAGTCAAGGGCAAGTTTCTTTCAAGCTGAATGCTTTTAATAACCAAAAATTTCATGACCAAGTCTTGTTCTTACCCAGTGACTCAAAGAGTTGCCTTCTCTTCCAGGCTTGGAGAGAGGAGGAAAGGTGGAGGTTTTCTGATGGTAAAGGGAGGGAAAAAGTAAGCTAGACAGGAAAAAAGACAGCTCAAGCTGTGGAAGGCATCAGAGGCTGGTGGAAAACGTGGCAAGGTTTGAGCTAAAGAAAGCATCTTGAGGTCTATGCTCAGAGTATGTCTCCTTTAAGGAATTCAAGGGCAAGAAAAAGGACTTCAAAATAAGCCATTAAAAACAGTAAAGCATTGGGCTGGCCCGTGGCTCACTCAGGAGAGTATGGTGCTGACAACACCAAGGCCGCGGGTTCGGATCCCATATAGGGATGGCCGGTTTGCTCACTGGGTGAGCGTGGTGCTGACATCACCAAGTCAAGGGTTAAGATCCCCTGACCGGTCATCTTTAAAAAAAAAAAACAAACAGTAAAGCACAAGCTGGCTCATGTGAGAATGAACACTGGGTAATAGAGGAATGAATTTTAAATACAGAAACAGTTTGGCTAAACTGCTTGTATTTGAAAGCCTATTTTAAACAGTTATTATCATCTTTAATTTTTGGTTGAGGTTCGGGCTAATCTTCTTTCCTGTTTTCACAATCTATAATTTAAAAGCATCAATAAGGTATATTCTACTTGTAAGATTAAATTTGGAAGAAGCTCCTAAGGAAAAATGACAGCTTAGACTAGTGGCTTTCGAACTTTGTTGGAGCAAGAGAATGATTTTTTTCTATTAAAATGATACAAGGAGTCCCAGCATATAAAACACCTCAATTCAGTTGTTCTGGTTTTGCCCAAGGATAAGGAATCTACACTTTTACTCTGTCTTCTTCCTCTTGGACCTCCATAGCCCCCTCAAAAACATTCAGGGCTATGGGGGCGTGAACTCTAGGATTCGAAGTAACCGGTTTGAAAACCGCTGCCTTCCTTTAAACCTTCAATTTCGTTTTCTTTAAAAGTTACTCGAAAACCTCATCTTTGAAAATGAGGTTTGATTGATTGCAGCATAAACTTGAAACATTTCCTTGATGAGCGATATATTGATAAACAAATCAATGCTATCAACATGGGTTCCCACTTAAACTCATGCAAAACACATGCTACTCGGAAGGGTCCTTGCAGGGAGGTGGCCCCAGCACCAGGTAGCAGTAAGCAAAACTCCAGCTTCCATTTTCCCATGAAGTGAATACTCCTTTGGCTTCTCCTTCTGCCATGTTAGGATACAAGGAGAAGTTAACCATCTGCATCCTGCAAGAGGACCCTCACCAGGACCCAGTCATGCTGGCACCTGCCTCCAGCCTCCACAGCTGTCAGGAATGAGTGCCTGTTGTTTAAGGCACCCCATCTATGGTCATTGGTTATAGCAGCCTGACTGACTAAGAACCCAACCCAGAGTTGAAGGCTTTGCACAACCAAAAGGTCGAAAGACCCATCCCTTCAACAACAGCTTGGGTAGAAAGCCCCATTTACGTCACGATGAGAAATGAGGGAACATTCGGACCTTAGACATCTTCCCTCTTTTCAGTGTCCTCTCAGGGAGTCTTCTCCCAGGCACTGTCCACCTGCAGCCCTAGGAGGCCGGAAGCCTCTGCTCTGTCTCAGTAACTCCACCAGCCACTCTCTCAAAACGGGTCTGGCCATGTGCCAGGTCTTCCCAAGTATCTGGAAACAATGATATACTAAGCAATTTCCTACAAGGGATTCATGCAGGTGCTTATCGATACCTTTATGTGCCACCTGTTTAAAGGATCTTTTTATTATCATAAAAGCCGTCAGAGATGGACACTGTAATGGTGGAATTTCAGGCACCACGGTAAGCCAGCTGGGAGGTGCGCGGATGAATACCAGAAAGATGCTGCCTTCTGAGTCTCACCAGAGATGCTAAGTGACTTGCTTTCAGCCACCCAGCTATACTGTTCTACCCGAACCGGGGGCAGCCAAGCTTTGAGGGACTTCATCATAGAGACAGAATCTAAAAGGCCAGTTTTTCACTTCTTTCAATTGCCTTCTCTAAACTGTTTCCTGGTGACTTGTAATCTCTAAACCAAGGCCCCAAATCGCAGTGAGTAGCCCCCACTGTCCCCTGCATCCACCCAAAAGGACCCCTCGCCTCGCCTTTTTGTATTCAAAGGACCAGACTTGTCTTAAGACATTGGCTCCTGCATGGCCAGCAGTTTGTTCATTCATTCGCTCATTCATTTGTTCTAACAATATGCAATAAGCACTTGCAGAACCATCACCCCAAACAACAGCCAGGACCTGGATTGTAACCTTCAGCCAACCCTCCCATCAGGCCCCCCATCTCGCTGCCTCCCCCAACTGAGAGAAGGGATGCTCTGGATTCAGTATCCATCATTCCTTTTTACATCATTTTATTGTGTCTATTTGTATTCCGAGAAATATTCTTTTGATTTTAATTCTTTTTAACTTTATAAAATAAGCTTCAGGCTTTATATCATTTTTTAAAATTTTTATTTATGTTTTATGCTACATACTAAGATTCATTCACAGTATGATGTACCTTTCCAGTTCATTTATTTCACTGTTTATATAACATTCCATATTACCTGAATAGCTATGTAATTTAATATTCCCTATACCTTGGTCTATTCATGCACTCCCCAGTTGATGGGCATTTGCGTGGTTTCCTGATTTTTGCTATTTTTGACAGTGCTGTACCTGTCCCCGTGGGTGCAGGTGCAAGAGTGCCTCTGGGGACTGGGGCTTCCCTCTGTTCTACACATCATGCACAAGCTCACCCTGCCTTCTCCCACTCATGTAAACCCATCAGCTGTCCCAAACTCACCCAACAGACAGCAGCACAGAGTCGGTCTCCTGGGCCAGAAAACTGCACACGTTGTGATAAAAATCTGTAAGACAAAACCAGTCACAGCAACAGCTCATGAGTAGGGCCCTCATCCCCCAGGAAGAGCCAGCTCACAATGTCGGCACTGGGTATGTCACCCTTTCTTTGCTCCTACTATTGCCTCCTCTGAAGTGACTCTGGACAGCTATGCTTGGGTAAAGCCAAAAAGACAGGCCAAGTCAGACATCTTCCCCAAGTCTCCTGAATGTCAGGGCTCGAATGCTCCTTCTGGCTCACCTTCCATACGGTTTTCTTTTACAGCGGGGGAAGCTGAAGACCAGGAGGGCTTGATGATTTGAAATGGACAAAGCCGAGACTAGGGAAGTTAGGCATGCCCGCCCTGGAATATTAATAATAAGTTTATATATTCATATTATTTAAGAAATAAACAATGGTTGGATGGGATGTTTCTATTGGTGGAACAGTACATATGAAGCTCTCAAAAGGCAGGTCTGTAGGAGTTATTAAGTCTGGGACCAGGGTCAGGCATCTGCCTTGGGCACAAAATCAAGAGGGCACCGAAACGCTCATCCACATCAATAATATTTTGATGCAATACTTGAAGAAATAAAAATGACTGCCAAAAAATTCCATGACGAGCAAAGTAATCAAAACTTTAAATACACATGTTCCTATATTGTACTTGAACAAGTCCCTCAGCCCTTTGGATTCTGCCTCTATATAAATTTTGGTATTTTCTTCATGGTATATTTTTTGCATTGATACTATTTTCTGTAAATAGTGCACTCAAATATTATGGAGTTCTGTGGTGTCCCTTATATTTGGGCCCAGTGCCAGCCCCACCTTAGAAATCTCTTCTCCCGGCTTCCATAGGGCTGCTCCTCCTAAGCTCAAATTTTACCTTCTTGGAGAGTCTCTCTGATTAGAGACCTGCCCTGGAGTGACGCTCACACTCGTGTCTGCTGCATCGTGCTGCGCTCTCTTTACCTGAAACCGCCCTACGCATCTGTCCTCTCCCTCTCTGTCTAGCTCACTGACTGTCAGGTCACTCGGGGCAGGGACTGGGTCTTTCCTGTTCTCCACCGTGTCCCCCATGCCTGGAAAAGGTCTGACACAAAGAAGGTGCCCAGTACATATTTGCTGAATGATTCCTGGTTCTGCCTTTGGAGATGACATTCTCCCCCAACAGCAGAACACAAACAGCCCCAGACACCTCAAGGGGGCTCCCAGGGGCTTCTGAAAGGGAAGAGTGATCTTGGACAAGGCTGGGTTCGGCCGCAGGGAGATATTCCTCATTAACTTCTGAGCAAGGGGAGAGCACCTTGGCTACACGTGCAAACAAGGAATGGCCTTAGTTATCTCCACCACCAGGTGGCAGGACACCCCACTCTCAGGGCAGTTCCGTGGCAGCAGAAATCAACTTTCTACTTGGACAAACTTTCTCACCTGCATCCAGGTGTCCATCCATCCAGCAGCACATCCATCCCTTTGTTTGCTTGAAAACGCATCTTTCATCCAATTACTCACTCATCCATCCATTTATTCATGCATTCATTCATTCAAAAATAAAAAGAACAGGGATCCACCACAAACAAAACGGAGGTCTTTCCTGCTACAGTCTTGGAGTTTCCGTAGTCAGTCGGGGGAGGCAGGCAGTGATCAAAGACCCCGGGAAGCAACGAGATGAGTTCAGATTGAAGCGAGAGCCAAGAAGAAGGTTCAGAAGGGTGATGCTGGGGAGGGAGACGGGGCAGCAAGTGGGCAGGGAGAGCTCTTTACATGAGATGTTCAGGGAGGCCACTCTGTGGAGGGACATGTGAGATGACACCAGAAGAACCAGGGGTTGACAGCCACGCAAAATCAGAGAGGATCGTCTTTTGAGGCCAAACAAACAGCAAGTCCAGAAGGCTCAGGGTGGGAAGGAGCCCGGCGTGTCTGTGGCACAGGGATGCACAGAGGGGCTACAGCAGAGGGAAAGCAGGAGGGAGGTGCAGGGGACCATTCGGGGAGGTGGCAGGGCCAGCTGGGTCAGGGACTCACAGGCTGTGGGGAGGACATAGGGCTTCATCAAAGGGCACAGGAGAGGTTTAAGTGTGAGACCGACAAGCTGTGACTGGTATTTTTAAAACCTGCCCTGGCTGCCAGGTAAAGAGCAGATGTGAGCAGGGAGGGGTGAGGCAGGGACAGCAGGTGCTGGGGGGCGGGGTGAAGGGGGCGGGCAAGAGAAGACGGGTCTGGGTCGGGGTGGGACTGCGGAGCTGGAGGGAAATGCATGGGTTTGGATCA
The DNA here is from genome assembly GCF_027409185.1 of Cynocephalus volans. Classification (NCBI taxonomy): domain Eukaryota; kingdom Metazoa; phylum Chordata; class Mammalia; order Dermoptera; family Cynocephalidae; genus Cynocephalus; species Cynocephalus volans. The sequence continues at coordinate 10,154,092 of NC_084467.1, read as the reverse complement.
TGGCAGAGCAGACACACGGGCAGGTGGCGGTGAGAGGGAAGAAAGAGCCGTCAACAGCCAGTCCCATGCCAGCCCTGCTGTGACATTACTGTCCCCACCTTGACCTACACTACCATGTAACAGAATAGAAAAAAAACTGCCCATGGAGTCTACAGCACCATATTCTGACTTGAGCCCAAAGCCCTCACTCTGGACTCCCTATAAAAATCTCCAGCTACGACTCCTGTGAGTTACTCCAGAAAGTTCCACGTGGGAGGTGTGGGCAAGGCTGCGCGTGTCAGTGAGGCCACAGGGAAGCTCCTACCCAGGCTTCCAAATACTCCACCCCCTCCATGGTAGAAGATGATGCCTCGCCGGGGGCTGGAGGACGCTGCCTTGGGCTGGAACAGCCTCACGGGAATCGTCCCAAAAGGCAGGTTGGTCACCGCCACGTGAAGGTCCTTCTTTATTGTCGTTATGTCATGGAGAAAACGGAAAAATTTGGGCATGGAGCAAATTCCCAGCTTCTCAAATACAGTCCCCTGTTGAAGGGAAGAGAAAGACATGAGACGTCAGGGGAGGTTAGGGTCGGACGCAGGTGTCCCTGTCACGCACGATTGCTGGGCTGTCTGTTTCTCGCTGCCTCCTGCGTGCACGGGGCTCACCGGGAAGCAGTGGTTTCTGGGTTCATCCAGATAGGGGCTTAGGTTCTCAGACTTTTCCTCCCAAAGCCTCTTGCCAAAGCAGCAGCCAGTTTGGGGCTGAGTGGGAGGGAGGCATTGAAGTGAGCAGAGCCGGTTGTCCAGGGCGCTGGCGGCAGCCCGGCTCTCTCTGGCTCTGTGCTGGGCTCCACCAGCCAGAGGTGGCAAAGGCAGCTCATCACCTGTGTCGACACTCGGCATTGCGTGCCCGGAGCTCAGGGTTCTGAAGGACTCTTAAGCTGGGTTTGTGTTCAACAGAAAAGAGTAACGTGATCGGTTAGGGAGGTCTGTCCAGGGGTAGGGAGAGAGAAGGGATGGCCCAGGGCTGCACATGTGCAGAACGTGTTCTTATTTTACGTATAGTTCTGGGATATATTGCTGCAATGCAGGACCCTACCAACTTCTTAAGCAAAAGATGCATTTTTGTACAAAGGAAAAGTTATCTCTGGAAAGACCTGCTGATAGAGATAACCTGCATTTTGGAAAAGTGATATGTGTTCTTTATATCTTGACACTGACAACTCACCAACTGTGCAAAGTGGATCTGCCAGAAGGATAGTTAAAGGTCATTGCATGGACTTAGGCGTGACCACCCGCATGGCAGCCACTTGCTTGAGGCAGACTGACCTTCAGGGAAGCACAATACCAGGGGAAACAAGAGAGACAAGAGCACTTAGTACTAACTTGGCCTGTCTCCTTAGGTCAATAGCACTCATGCATGCATAAACTAGACTTGATTTCTCTAAAGGCGAGCCGTACCCAGGGTGAAAAATTCCAGCAACATGCAAACATATTTCATTTATTTACCAAACCTTTCTAAGCATATTAACCATTACCACCTGTCATCTAGTTATTCTACCAACCTGATGAGATAGACACGATTATCCCCTGATGAGGAAACAGATGCAGAGAGGTTAAGTAAATGGCACAAGGTCAGGCAGCTAGTGCGTGGTGGGCCGCAATGCACACTCAGACCACCTGACTGCAGCGTACATTCTTATCCCTACACGCCCTTCATCTTCTCCATCACTACTGCCCTCAGATGCAATCAGTGTGAACTGTTTGGCAGCTCTAAGGTCTCCACCAAGGTTTGGGACACTGGGGTTAACTCAAGTTGCCTGCCTTCTACAAGATGCCACACCATTATTTCCAAGTCCACTGCAACTCTGGGCATGTGCTGGTCTTCCCCCATCCCCACCCCAAAATCCCTGCTCAGAGCCTGGCTGGGGTGACCACTCTGAAATGCTAGGTGAGTTCATTTATGATTTGCTGAACAAACAGAAAGCACCTGGTAAGCACAAGCCCTGTGCTTGGAGCTGGCCTTTCCAAGGTGAATGACACAGTGCCTGCCTTCAAGAGGCTGACAATCTATACAGGGAAAAACACCTGTAGGCAAGTGCACTGAAGGTGACAGATACTGCACTGATGGTGTCAGTCCCCGTCAGGCCACAAGCCCCCAGAGGACAGGGACTGGGTCTGAAATTGGTGTTTCATCCTAAGAAAAGAGTCCAGTGACTGGCACTCAGTAAACTAGAGATGCTGAAAGGAAAAAAAAAAGAGTGAGTTAGGAAGAGTGGGAAAGAGAAAGGAAAGAAAGGAACTAAGGGAAGGAATTCTCTCTTGGGGGAGACCAAAAAGAGAGACAGAAGGGAAGTGAAAGAGGAAAGGGGGGGGTAAGATACAGAGAGAGAGAAAGAGACCCCAGGCCATGACGGGGCCTAGGATTACTCACCAAAGCAATCACGTAAAGGAATATGCAGTGCAGAAACCTGAACTTGGCAGGATGGTGGATGGTGGACGGGACATCTGCAGTGAGGAAGTGCTCAAAGACGGCCCAGACAAACACGCCCAGAAAGAAGGTGGGCACCGCCGCTAGGAGCACCAGCCCCAAGACAGCCATGTTCTGGGGCTGTGAAGAGATGCTGCCCTGAGAAACCAGCCTGAGAACTCGGGTGAGGAGGACCTGGCCTGCTTATATGAGCTGCCGCCTCCACCCCGCTCTCTCAGGGCCATGCCTAACACAGTGACGTGACCTGGCTCCTCAGACGTAAACACAAGCAGACCAGTGAGAGCTGGAGGACCTGCTCCCCTGAGGAATGCAGGGACCAGGAAGACCAATCCTGCCCATCAGGGGATGTCTTGGGAGGGGAGTTTCCCAAAGGCTTGGCAGGGACAGGCTCATATGGCTTCCCAGCTCCAGGGGACGCAGGGGAGAGGTCTCACAGTGGTTGCATAGGCCACCATGGCCTGATCCCTCCATGGTACAATAGGAGACGTGGCCAGCCTTCCTCACCAGAGTCTGGTTAGGGCAGGCAAAGGACTTCATTTCCAACTCCTTGGTTAGCTGCTGCCCCAAGCCCATTCGTGCTCCAATCCAGGCTACAGGGGAGTCGCAGCCTAGCCACGTGGTTTAGAGCATCGACTCAGACCCCAGGCTGCCTGGGTTTAAATCCTGCCTTCTCCATTTACTGGCTCTGTGGCCTTGGATAAGTTCTCAGTTCTCTGCATCTCAGCTTCCCTTTCTGTAAGGTGGAGATAGTCACAGTACCTCAGTGCAGAGCAGATATTTATAAAGATCTCAGAGGACGACTTGGCACGTGGTAAGCATAACACAGTAAGTGTTTCTTAAATGGAAATATATAAAATTCTCAGGCTCAAAGCCTGTTTTCCAATAGGCTTCTGGGTCTGTGAACACTCAAGTCTAGGAATTGATTAAGGGGATGTGACTCTGTTTTTATGATTTGAGTTACATTTTTTTTACTTGATCTAGAACTTTTCTGCTTATATGAATTAAGGAAGAATTCAGTAGGCTTCCTATCTATTTGGAAATTGGTTGAGTCATGGGGGCAGATCCCTCATGAATGGATTAATGCTCTCCCTGGGGTAGGAGGGGTAGTGAGTGAGTTCTCGCTCTATTAGTTCCCGCGAGAGCTGATTGTTTAAAGGACCCTGGCACCTCCTCTCTCTCCCTTGCTTCCTCTCACCATGTGATCTGCTTGTACCTGCTAGATGCCTGCCACTTTCCGCCATGACCAGAAGCAGTCTGAGGCCCGTGCCAGATGCAACCATCCCAGAATCATAAGACAAATAAACCTCTGTTCTTTATAAATTACCCAGTCTCAGATATCCTGTTATAGCAACACAAAACAGACTAAAAGAGATAATTGGTACTGAGGACTGGGGTGTTGCTAAACAGATACCTGAAAATGTGGATGCAGCTGTGGAACTGGGTAATGGGCAAGGGTTGGAGAAGTTTGGAGGACTTCGAAGAAGAGAAAAAGACGAGGGAAAGTTTGGAATGTCTTAGAGACTTATGTGGTGGCGAGCAGAATGCTGATAGAAATGTGGACAGTAAAGGCCATGTGGATGATGAGGTCTCAGAAAGGAATGAGGAACTTATAGGGAACTGGACAAAAGATCACCCTTGCTCCACCATAGCAAGGAATGTGTCTGCATGTGTCCATGCCATTGGACTTTGCGGAAGGTGGAATTTAAGAGTTGTGAAACAGAGCACTTGGCCAAAGAAATTTCTAAGCAGCAAAGCATTAAGGAAGCTGCATGGTTGCTTTTAAGAGCCTACTCTGAGTTATGATGGAAAAGGCATGATGTAAAGCCAGAAATTAAAAGGGATGCAGAGAGTAAAGTTTTGGAATATTTGCAGCCCAGCCATGCGGTAGAGAAGCGGAGAGCAGGAGAAAAACACAAGGGCGAAGCAGATAAACTGGTTGCTAAAGACATTATCCTGGCGGTGACGCAGCCAGATGCTGAGAACCAGGACAATGGAAAAAATGTCCTAAAGGCATCTGAGAAGGCTGGAAGGGTGCCCCACTCATCACAGGCCCTGAGGCCTAGAAGGACCGAGTTGTCCTAGAGCAAAGACCTGGGGCACAGCTGCCCTCGGAAACCTGCTCCCTGCATCCCAGATGCTCCGGCAGAGCGGACTCTACTGTGGTTCGTGCAGCAGCCCTGGAGAGTAGAAGCCTGAAACCTCGGAGGCATCCACATTGTGTGAAGTCTGCAGGCCGGCAGGACATGACAGCAGTGGAGGCATGGCAGCCTCCACCCAGATTCCAGAGAATGTATGGAGAAGCCTGGGGACCCAGGCAGAGATGTGCCTCAGGGGTGGAGCCACTGCAGAGGCCATGCACTAGAGCAATGCCAAGCAGGAAAGTGGGGTCAGAGCCCACACAGTGAGCCCCCACCAGGGAAATGTCTAGTAGAGCCAAGGCAGCAGGGCTGCCACCAGGACACCAGAACTTCCGGGCCACTGGTAACGTGCAACGCAGGCCTGGAAAAGCGACAGGCACCAACGTGGCCTACTGGGCTGTGCCTGGCAGAGCTGTGGGAACAAGGCTGCTGGATGCTTTGGGGACCCAGGTGCCCCATTGTGCCCAGGATGCAGGACTTGGAATTAAGAAGATTATTTTGGAGCTTTAAGACAGAATGTCTGCCCTGCTGGCTTTCGGACTCGTTTGGTGCCTGTTTTTCCTTTCTTCTGGCCTATTCCTCCCTTTTGGAATGAGAATGTGTACCCAATGTCTGTTCCAACATTGTATCTTGGCAGTAGATAAATTTCGTTTTGACTTTTACAGGTTCATAGCTGGAAGGACTTTTGCTTTTGGTCTCAGATGAGACTTTGGACTTTGGACTTTTAAGTTGGTGCTGGAGCAGGCTAAGACATTTGGGACTGTTGAGATAGAATGATTGTATTTTGTATGTGAGAAGAAAATGAGTTTTGGGGGGACAGGGGCGGAATGATGGAGCTTGGATGTGTTGTCCCCTCCAAAACTCACGTGGAAATTTGATCCCCAGTGTGGTAGTGTTGGAAACTGATTGATTCTTGGGGTGGATCCCTCATGAATGGATTAATGCTCTCCCTGGGTGAGGAGGGGTAGTGAGTCAGTTCTCGCTCTATTAGTTCCCGCGAGACCTGATTGCTTAAAAAGACCCTGGCACCTCCTCTCTCTCTCTTGCTTCCTCTGGCCATGTGATCTGCTTGTACCCGGCAACTGCCTGCCACTTTTTACCATGAGCAGAAGCAGCCTGAGGCCTGTGTCAGATGCTACCCTCCCAGAATCATAAGCCAAATAAACCTCTTTTCTTTATAAATTACCCAGTCTCAGGTGTCCTGTTATAGCAACACAAAACGGACTAAAACAAATCCCAGAGCTCTTCAGGAATGTTGGGGCTCCCCTCAGGAAACTGTGTCTCAAGGTCTTGGTAAAAGGTGTGTTTTCTGAGGCTCCCCAGTGTGAGCGACTAAGCTTCACATGACAAATCCACTCGAGCTTTCCAATCTCCCTAAGCCTTTGAATCCCTTCCTCTACAGTTACCCAAGGGAGATCAGGCATCTCCAACTCCCTCGCAGTAGGCTGTCTTTTGACCCATATTTCAGTCAAGCACCCAACCGGCTAGACCTTGCTTAACTCCCCAAGCTGCGACCTGAACTGCAGAATCTCTGCTCAGTGAGCTCAAATGAATAAATTTGGTCTGATACAACTTTAGGTTCCTTCCCCCATTATCCCACACCCTGAATATCCATTCCCATATGTGTTCTCCAGATTTCTGCATGTATGAATTAGAAAACTCAAGCAGTTCTTTTGGAGTGGAGCACACCTCCTCGTGGGTCACACTTTGTACCTCACCTTTAGGGGCCTGCCGGGCCTTGAGTCTAGTGATAGGTCTAGAATCAAAGAGGATGGTGGGGTTGCATCCTGAGCAGAGTCAATACTGTCTTGCTCAGTCATTGCCTCGGGGAAGCCATTACTGTTTCCTTAGACAATGCAGAGTTAATCCCCTCGGGCAGAGGTGGAAAAGCCGCTGTCTCTGCAGAGGGGTGGGGAGTTCATTTCCGGCAAACAAGATTCATCAGGGTTTAGGGGTCCAATATCCCCAGCCTCCTCAGGGTCTTCTTCCCACATGTCCCCATCCCAACTTGCAGGATCCCATCCTCTCCCATCCAGTGCCCTCACTTTAGCTGTAGAGAACGTGCAACACCCACAGCTCAACAGTCACTGTAGTTCAGCCAGTCCCACGATGAGGGCTTGTGTTTGAGTTTTGGCAAGTTCAGCCCAGTGAGCACTGAGGAGAAAATTCTGACCCAGAACAGAACACACTTAAAACCTTTTAGGTCATCTCTGCAGCGCAAATCCCTGAGCTCTCCCTTTCCTTTCATCACCTTGTCCAGCAATGCTAGGAACAATCCAGCGTCATTATATTCCCTGGATTTCCACCAATACTCAAAGGTATCATGTACAGAGTCACGAAATCTCTTGCCTCTTACAAGCAGTGGATCAGGTGTCTCAAAGGCATTTATTCTACAGATCTCTGCACAGTTCATGCCATGGACTATCCGTGCTCTCCGTGTTATTGGAAGTGAAGCTGTTAGCATTTTAAGGTTTCAAGTCCTGAACCAATTAAAGAAATTCACCTTTAACAATCCATTTCTCGAGAACCACTCCTGCTACCAGAATCTGTATTAGTCAGAGGTCTCCAGAGTAAACTTTACCTCCTCTTCTAGGAAAGGGATTAACACATTTTTGGTTGTACCAGGATAGTCGCATCACATTACGTGGAATTATTACACTATTATTGTCTTATTTGAAGATGAAGTATGGTTTATAATTTGGGGGGCCGGGGGGCCTCTGGCCAGTATGAGGATTAAGTATGCTTTAAGGAGATAAGTATAGGCACCAAATTGATAAGGGGTAGATTTGTGATGGTTCATTTTAAATGTCAACTTGACAAGATGAAGAAATACATAGAAACCTTGTAAAACATTATTTTTAGGCATGTACTATGAGGGTGTTTCCAGAAGAGATTAGCATGTAAGCCTGAGTGGACGGGGTGGAAAAGATTTGCCTTCAGTATGGGCAGGCCGCCTCCAAACCTCTAGAGGCCGAGAGAGAACAAAAACAGAAGAAAGGATGAATCTCTTGCTCTGTTTTCACTGGAGCTGAAATATATCCTTCTCTCCTGCCCATGGACACCCGAACTTGAACTTTGGGTTCCAGGATTTACAACAGTGGCACCGTGGTTCTCAGGTTTCTGGTCTCAGACTGAAAATCACATCATCAGCTTCCCTGGTTCAGAGGCTTCCAGACTTAGACTGAGCCATGCTATCAGCATCCAGTTTGGAAATAGCTTGTGGTGGGACTCCTCAGCCTTCATAATGGCATAAGCCTATTCCCTAATAAGTTCCTTCTCATACATTTATATGCATGTATTATTTAGATTCGGGCTGGCTGGAAAATCCTAATACAGTGTGACTCACTGAATTGACAAGAAGTTGTTCTACCATTGCACCAGTAAGACTTGCTGGCGTTTACTCTATACACCCAAGAAATCTGCTGAAAATCTGCCCCCTTGGGTGCTAGGGAAAGCCATTCATTCACAGGGAGGTGTTTTGCTGGAGGCACTCTGAAATAAAACTACTCAAGGGAGTCAGAAGGAAAACTATGGCCCTCTGTTCCCCTGCAGGAGCTTGGAGCAAAAATAGCCATATACTCTGGGCCTGGAGAAGCATATAAGGCAATTATTGCCTCCAGAGCATTGTTGAAAATAGCAGAGCAATTACCCTGCAATCAGTGGAGTCTAACAGCTGGGTGTGATACCAACAGAGGCAGACAGCTTAACAGGGAGATCAGGGAGGGAGTAAGCCATAGAGAGCCCTGCTGAAAACACTGCCCTCTCCGGGTAATTAAACACAAGCCCAAGGCTGCAACCTCTTAGGAATTACATCCATGGCTGCACGCTGTGGAGAAAATAGACTTTACTGAAATAGTCCATCAAAGTCTCTAAAAACAAAAAAAAAACAAGTAAACAAATAAGGAAAAAGCCCAGGGAGAAGTGAGAAAGGGAGGAATTAGTATCCGTAGTTGCTACAATATAATATCTAAGTCTCCAATTTCCAACAATAAAAAAAATGTGACATGCAAAAAAAAGAGGAAAATATGATTCATACAAAGGAAAAACATAAGCAACAGAAACTGCCTTTGAGAGAGCCCAGATGTCAGACTTAACAAAGACTTCAAAGCAGCTATACAAATATGTCCAAAAACTGAAGAAAATCATGCATAATGAAGTAAAGAAAGGGATGATTACAGTCTTTCATCAACAGCAAATACCAGTAAAGAAAAAGAAAATATGGTTTTAACAGTTCCACCTAAAATTATAGAGTTGGAAAGTACAATTACTAAAATAACTATAGAATCCCAACAGTAAACTTGAGCTGAAAGAAAGAATCAGCAAACGTGAAAGTAGATCAATAAACATTTGCAATCAGAAAACAAAGAGAAAATTAATGAAGAAAAATGAATAGAATCTCAAGGATAAACGGGAAACCATTAGGTGCAGCAACGTACAATGTTGTTTGAGTACCAGAAGGACAGAAGCAAGAAAACGGAACTGAAAAGTATTCAAAGAAACAATGACTGAAAGCTTCCTAAATTGGATGAAAAGTATTATTCTACACATCCAAGAAGCTCAATGAACTCCAAGCATGATAAACACAGAGGTGGTAAATTCTGCCAAACATTTAAAGAAGAATTAATTCCAATACTTCACAAATCTTCTCAGTAACAGAAGAGGAGGGGACAGTTCTCAGTTCATTATAAGAGTCCTGATACCAAAGACAAAGACAACCAAAGAAAACTACAACCAATATCACTTATGAATTGAGATACAAAAATCTTCACCCAAATACTGGCCAACTGAATCCAACCACATGTAAAAAGGATTATAAACCATTACCAAGTAAAATTTACTTCAGGAGTGCAAAGTTGCTTTAACAGTAAAATTCAATTAATACAATATACTGTACCAATAGAATATAGGAAAAACAACAACAAAAACATATGATCCTCTCAGTACATGCTGATGAAGTGCTTACAAAATCCAAAACCCTGTCGTAACAAAAACACCCAATAAACTCAAAACAGAAAGAAAATTTCTGATAAAGGCATCTATAAAAAACCTGTCTAACATTATACTTAATGATGTATGTTAGCTTCCTATTGCTGCTGTACTGAATTTTCACAAACTTAAAGGCTTCAACAACACAAACTTATTACCTTAAGTTCTGGAGGTCAGGAGTGCAAAATGGGTCTCACTGAGCTAAAATCAAGGTGTCAGCAGGGATGTGTTCCTTCTGGGTGCTCTAGAGCACAGTCTGTTTCCTTGACTTTTCCAGATTCTAGAGGCCACCCATATTCCTTGGTCATGTCTCTTCTGATGGTTAATTTTATGTGTCAACTGGACAGGGCCACGAGGTGCCTGGACATTTCTTCAAACATAATTCTGGATGTGTCTGTGAGGGTGCTTCTGGATGAGATTAATACTTGAGTTCATAGACCGAGTGAAGTAGGTTACCGTCCTCAGTGTGGGAGGCCTTATACGATCACCTGAAGACTGGAATAGAACAAAAAGGCAAGTGAGAGAAAACTGCTTCTGCCTGATTGCCTTGAGCTGACACACTGGTCATTCTCTGCCTTTGGACTCAGACTGAGACATCAGCTCTTCTTGGATCTCAAACTACTTGCTTTTGGCTGGAACGACACCATCGGCTCCTTAAGTCTCCATCCTCGTGGCTGCAGATCTTGGGATTCGCATCATCCATAATCACATGAGCCAATTTTTTAATTTGATATATCTACATGTATACACAGATGTGAATATAAACAGAATATCCTATTGGTTCAGTGTCTCTAGAGAACTCTATAGCAGCCCTATTCCTCCATCTTCAAAGCCAGAAACTCCAGCCAAGATTGTCTCTCTGTGCCATCTCTCTGGGACTCCTTCTGCTGACACCCTTGTCCACTTTTAAGGGTCCTTGTGATTATATTGGGCTCACCTAGATAATCTAGAAAGATTTTTTATGTTAAGGGCACCTGATTAGCAACCTCAATTCCATCTGCTTTCATTCCCTTTGGCCATGTAAGGTAACCTGTCCATAGGTTCCTGGAACTAGGACATGAGCGTCTTCGGGGAGCCATTACTCTAATTACTATGTAACGAAAGGCTGAATGCTTTCTCCTTAAGATCGGGAATAAGACAAGGTAGGTGGCTATCACCATTCCATTCAACGTTATTCTCAAAGTTCTAGCCAAAACAAACTAAACAAAATGAAACGTGTTTGGAAAAAATGAACAAACAAGTGATAGGTAGATACACAGACAGACAGACAGACAGACCGATAGATAGATAGACAGGCAGACAGACATAGACAGACAGATAGCATCCAGATTGGAAAGAAAAAATCAATATTATGTCTGTGAATGATCTTAAATTACTCATGCAGTGACTCCCATCACAGCTGCTCTCCCACCTGTGGTATCATTATTGGGGCAACAAAACACAGCACGTGGCACCTGGCAAGCGGCACTGACCTGGCTGATGCCTTTTACTCCATACCAATTTGGAGGGAATAAGAGAAGCCATCTCCCCTTATCCGGTAGGGCCAACACTGTACCTCTACAGTCCGCCTCAGGGATATGGCAATTCTCCTGCTTTCTGCTGTAAGATAGTGTGTGGAGATTGTGATCATGACTTTCTCACAAACATCACTATGATCCACTACATGGATGACATTGTGCTGATTAAATCATATGAGCAGAAAGTAGCAAGTACTTAGGGTGCTATGCTTGCCAGGGTCAAACCAAGAGATAGAAACAGGGAGTCTTGTATATAAGGAACAGCCACTACTCCTAGGACAAGATCTAGACCTTATTTCAGAAGGAATGGTCATAGGTAACTAGAAGGGGTGCCAGGAAAGCCATTCCTTAAAAAGTGTCTTGTTGGTGTCCCTCTGCTGCAAACTGCCTGAAGGGTAAAAGGGAAGCTATGGGCCACTGGGCATCATAGTGGCTATATAGTGCAGGAGCTAGGCATGCGAGAACCCATTCAAGCAGGCACACATGCTGGAGAAACTCTGTCCTGCTGGAGCCCATTGCCAGAGAAACCGTGAACTGCAGCGTCTGGCAAGAGGAGCATACCAGGACCAGGAAGACAGACACTGTCCTCTTCCAATATTCCTCTAGCACCCTAGACTGACAAACCCTGGCATTGTTCCAGGGGACAAGAAAAACTACTTCAAGGGCATATCAGAAACTGAACTAGGTCTGAGATTTTTATCCTAGTTGTAGACTAACAAGTTAGCCTGCCACCGATTCATGGATATTGTCAGAATCATCAGACACCAGGCTCAGATTCAAGGATTTTTATTATCTGCAGAGTGGCAAACAGAATGAACGTCATATTAGCACTGGTTCTCCTCGCCTCCCAAGTCCCATTGCAAATGACACGAGAAGCCCATGTGGATGACGCGCTCCGTGGGTCTGCATCACAGCTGAGGAACCTGACCTTAGGGAACCTGAATCTGTTATAAGCAAGCGAACCGGCCTAAACGTCTCCGCATTATCTTTATGATACAGACAGTGAATCAAATTGCATCTGCTCTGAGAGGAAGCACCATCTCCATCGTCCAAGGTCGTTCACTCTACAAACATGCTGCGAAGGACAGTCTGCACCAAAGGCCATCAGCGCCTCTGTTTGCAGAAGCACAGGAACACGAGGGACCAGGGAGAACTGCCCCCAGCAATAGTCACCACTCATTCTACAAGGTCTTGGCTTCTGCACATTTCCCCATGAGCACGACTCTCCTTCAGCCCCTGTAATTAATGTGACTGACAGAAACTCGGGGAAATATTTGATCTGTCTTCTATAGCATTGAATTGAGGCTTATATCTACAGGACTCCGAGCACCAAAATCAGGCTAATCAACGGTGAACGCAAACCTGGAACACATCTGATAAACCACGGGGGTTCCCTGAGAAGGTAGGTGGCTGGCTTCACGAGCTTTAGTATTGATTTTTCTGTTTGACATGAGGCATTGATCCAAGTTCAACAGGATGTATTAGCAATTACAAAGACTCTGCCTTGGCCCACGAGAAGGAAATCTAAGGCAATGCTATGATGCACAGCAAGCCTGGCCAGTGACTCAGGGTAGGCCTGGATGCTTTTCAGAACCAAATTGGCATTTCCGTAAACACTCAAACAGTCCATATGAGGCTTTCTCCTCTTAGGAGGAATACAAGTCTCTCTATTATCGGGAGGCAGGAAAAGTTATTATGGGGCTGCCACGTAAGAAATATAGTCTCAGGGGTGCACGTGTTGCCCTTGGGAAGAAAGTGGTGTTTACAGTTTAGGGATCTACCAAGTGTGCCCTACATCAGTTGGGAGTCACAGGCTGACAGTGCCTCCTACACATGTACCGGGTGGCTGGTAGTATGCTGCAGAGTGCCCAAGAGGCAGAGCAGTCTCTACAATAGCCTGAACTTGTACAAAGTCTTCTCTTGTTCTGAGCCCCACTCACACCATGCAGGCGGCCATGAGGAACTTTGCAGCTGGGTTGAAGTGGTCACCAGTAATGTGGTGCATGTCGCCTCCAAAATCCAAAAGGGCCTAACCAGCCCTGTGCATTCTTCACAGTCGGTGGCACAAGTGCAGCAACTTGTCTGTGACCTTGGAGAGAGTATCTCAACACACTCCATGTAACCACGCAACCAGAAACTTCACTGGCATGACTGCCCCTCAATTCTGTGGGGGTTTATTTCCCAACCTCCACTTAGTTTTTTATTTATTTATTAATATTATTTTTTTACAGTCTAAGATGTTGTTGCAGAGCAGTTGGAGGAGGGAGCTAGGAGAAGGGGAAAGGAAATAGAGTGGGAGAAGGAGGAAGGAGGGGGGCCTGCTTGAAGCCAGTGGTACCCCCTTCATTCCTGCCCTGGAGACAAGGGGGATTCCAGCAGTGGCTTGGCTGTTGCTGGGCTGGATGCAGATGTCAGGGGAGTGTGGCTGAAGCCCTCTGCTCCCACTGCCCCATCTCCAGGGCCCAGGGTGCTTCCTGCAGTGAGCTGGTGGACTTCACTGGGCTGGTTGTCCCACTCTCCACTTTGCACATGTCTTCCTAAGATGGTCCTAAACTCCACACTACTTCCTGCTTGCCAGCTCCAACAAGCATAATGCCATCAACATAGCACATTATTGTGATGATTTCTGGAATGTCAAAACTATTACCATCTCGACTACATTATGGCAGAAAGCAGAATTGACATAGCCCTGAGGCAGACTGTAAAGGTACACTGTTTGCCCTGCCAGGTAAAGGCAGATGGATTCTCTTATTCCTTACAAATTGGTACGGAGAAAAAGGCATCAGCCAGGTCAGTGGCTGCTCACCAGGTGCCGGGTGCTGTGTTTAGTGGCTCCAATAATGATCTCCCAGCTGGGAGAGCAGCTGGGATGGGAGTCACTGCGTGAGGAATTTTAGCATCATCCACACTCAGTCTCCAAGGTTCATTTGACGTCTGCACATTCCATGCTGGTGAATTAAATCGGGGTGTGACAGGTGCTTCTTTTGAGTCTTTTATGGTGACATTAACCTCTGAAGTTCCCTATGGGATGCAGCACTGCTTCTGGTTTACTATGTTGGTAGGGAAAGGAAGGTCATTCTTACCACAATAAACCTCATGTCTTTGGTCTGAGAGCCAGTGTGGGATTCTGCCAGTTTCCAAGTATGTCTATTCCAACTATACATCCAGGCACCGGGGGTACAACAGACACGTGCATCTGAGGACCTATGGGGCTCCCTTGATGTAAGACCTTGTCTGTCACCTGACCATAGTAAGCCCACACACAGAGACTGGTGGATGCACAGTTGCATTGTTGGTCCTCAGGTTTAGGGTTGATTTAGGACCAGCGTGTAGTGAATCCTGTGCCCACAATTTTATAGAAGTGTTCCTGTGTACTAGTTTCAACTATGTCCTTGGAGACAGAAAATGTCTTAAGAATGTTTTATTGTACTCCAGGCTAATAAAAACTTTCAAAAAAAATAAGGCTATTGGTGTGGTTTCTTTCTCTGGACTGGACCCTACCTAATACCAGGGCACAAAATTTATGTCACACAAATAAGCTGAGAAGAATCTAGAGAAAGGAACGTAGTAATCTACTCTGATGGTGACCAGATTGGAATGATGGGCGTGGCGGAAGAAAGGGTTGGAACTGAGGAAAGAAAAGGGGACATCTCCTAGGAGGACCATCTGTCACTACCTCCAGGTCAAGCCAATGATTGCAGACCGTCGTGTTTCTTAGGTTGAGGAGTCGGGTGCACCATCCTTCCGATCGCCCTCCGGTGAGCCATTCTGTGTAGGACACACTCAAAAGAGGCCCAATGATCTCGACCACCTGGTGTTCACCCTCTTGTATAAACCCTATGTGTGGGCAAGACCTGTGACTTGCTTCTAACAAGAGAATGTGGCTAAAATGATGGCATCTGTGTGATTCCTTGTTTATGATGACATTACATCAGATTCTAGTAGTCACTGTTCCGGAGTCTCTCTCTCCTTTGCTGGCTTTAAATGAACAGGCCACCCCTTGGGGAGCCTCTTGTGTCAAAAAAACTGTGTATGAATTGGAGCTGAGGGTGGCCCTTGGCCAATAGCAAATAAGAAACTGGAGTTTTCAGTCTACAACCTCAAGAAACTGAATTCTGCCAACAACCTGACCGAGCTTGGAAGTAGATCCCACCCCGTTCAACCTGCAGCCCCAACACCTTGATTGCAGCTCTGTGGGACCATGACCTGACAACCCAGTTCAGCTGTACCCAGACTTCTGACCCAGAGCAACTGTCAAAGAGTAAGTGTGTATTATTTTAAGCTCTTGTGTTTGTGGTAATGTTGTTTACGTGGCAATAGACAATTAATACACACTTGCATCAAAGCCACATGCATGTAATTCATACGTCATGACAAGTGCTCATGCTCCCAGGAGCCCAGTCAAAGTGCCTGTGTAAATACAGCCCTCCCTTGCAAGGACCCAAGACACCTGCAGGACAACATCCTCCATCAGTCACAGGTGAGTTTGTTCATACCCAGAGAGGCTGTGGTTGCAGAGAAGGGAGAGCCTCCAGCTGCAGCACTTGAGTGGGACTAGACAGCAGTGAGAACCGGCTATCAGACCTGCATCTAGCAAACGTGGCCCTGCTACATAAAGTCACGTGGGCTGTCCCCTCCATGCGCTGCAAAGATTCCCTTCCCTTAACCTGCGAGCAGAGAAAGTGGCATTGGCTAAGCAATGACAAGGATCTTTGAAAAGTTGGGAATGCTGTATAAGCTCACCAAAGAAAGGAGGCTGGCACCTTACTCCCTTAGGGAATGCGGTCTCCATATCCCAGATGTTCCCAAGAAAGTTCTTGCTCAGAGAACCTGCCTGTCGGTAGGGAGTGATCTGCTTTTGGAATTCGGATTAAAGATTTGAGCCCAAGCTAAGGTCATGGCTCTCCAGAGCCCTTGCACTGCCTTTTTCCTCTTGCCTCTTTCCCTGTCTCTCTCTTTCCACAGTTTCCTTTGAAATCGTCCTTTAGACCAGCCCACGGGTGGCTGTATGGAGGGGAGAGTTTCATTAAAACACCATTTCTCAGGGGCCGGCCCATGGCTCACTTGGGAGAGTGTGATACTGATAACACCAAGGCCACAGTTTCGGATCCCTACATAGGGATGGCCGGTTGGCTCACTTGGGAGAGCGTGGCGCTGACAACACCAAGTCAAGGGTTAAGATCCCTTACTAGTCAACTTTAAAAAAAAATAAAAACACCATTTCTCAGGCCTGCTATAGCCATCCTAGTTATGATTGAAAGGTGACCTTGACCCCAGAAACAATTAGGTGGCCCCTCTTCAAACAGGAGTCATGGCCCCAAGGAATGCTTTGTCATCCTGGGTACAGATTTACCACGGACAATATGATCAGTTCTGGGCATTTATTCTGCATGAAACTTATATGTCAGAGCTTCGAGAAAATTTAAAGAAACCTTTCTTCCTCTCTTTGGTATTTATTTCATATTAGTGGAAATGTCACAGA